>NC_041391.1:35739928-35748081 GCF_002162155.2 Triticum dicoccoides | reverse complement strand
TGTTGTACTGTTCTTTTATAATGTAGTTTTTTTACTGTTTTTAGTAAGTGTTTAATAGAAATAGTTTATTTAGGAAGTGGTTAATAGAACTAGTTTATTTATAGTAAGTGCTTAATAGAACTAGTTTATTTATGGGTCCGTAGTTAGTAGCTAGATGGCTTCGTCTCTCTCGCTGAATTCTCAATACAATGGTCTCTTGGAGATCCATATGATGTAACTCTTTTTGCGGTGTGTTTGTTGGGATCCGATGAACTTCAAGTTTATGATCAGTTATATCTATCTATATCCATGAAAGTTATTTGAGTTTCTTTGATCTCTTATATGCATGATCTCTTATAGCCAACAGCTGAAATCACAAATTTTACAAAGATTCCAAGCATAGCATAGCAAACAATTTATTTGATTCCATAAGAGCTTCCCTTTTCAGACAAATGATGACGCACACAATGGGCATGCTCATCTGATGATTTTCCCTCAACTAAACTAGTTGGGGTTTCAGCACGAGCACATATGGATCAAAGATGATCCAGGTAGAAAACTTTTAGTGGATCCATAACAATAGGTTTTTAGTAAGCAAAGATGCAAGAAAAATAGGAGGCACATGGAAACACAAGCAAACATAAGATCGAACAAGAAAAAGGGTGAAAGAAAAGGAGGGGCGAATAAAACGGCAAATTTTGTGAAGTGGGGGAGAGAAAAACGAGAGGAAAATGGCAAATAATGTAAATTGCAAAGAGATGAGATTTGTGATTAGGAACCTGGTATATGTTGGAGATCCTCCCCGGCAATGGCGCCAGAAATTCCTTTTGATGTCGCTTGAAGCTACGTCGGCATTTCCCCAAATAGGAAGGGATGATGCAGCACAGCGGCGGTAGGTATTTCCATCAGACATGAAACCAAGATTATTGAACTAGTAGGAGAACCAAGCAACACAATGTAAGCAACCCCTGCACACAAATAACAACACCTCGTAACCCGGCGTGTTAAAGGGGTTGTCAATCCCTTTCGGGGTACGGTGCCAGAAACAGTGCGTGGACAGGAGAAAGTTGTAATAGATTGAAATAATAGATCACAAATAAAATAAAGTGCAACAAAGTATTTTTGTATTTTTTGTTTAATAGAACTGAATAAAAAGAGCAAATAAAATAGATAGCAAAGCAAATATATGAGAAAGAAGACCTGGGGGGCGTAGGTTTCACTAGTGGCTTCTCTCGAGAAAAATAGCAACGGTGGGTAAACAAATTACTGTCGGGAAAATGATAGAACTTCAAATAATTATGACGATATCCAGGCAATGATCATTACATAGGCATCACGTCCAAGATTAGTAGACCGACTCCTGCCTGCATCTACTACTATTACTCCACACATCGACTGCTATCCAGCAATTCATGGAAAAACGAAGTAATGCAATAAGAATGATGACATGACGTAGACAAGATCCGTTTATCTATGGCGGTAGATATAGCTCCCATGTTTTATCCTTAGTAGCAACGATACATACGTGTCGGTTCCCTTTCTGTCACTGGGATCAAGCACCGTAAGATCGAACCCACTACCGAGCACCTCTTCCCATTGCAAGATAAATAGATCAAGTTGGCCAAACAAAACCCAAATATTGGAGAAGAAATACGAGGCTATAAGAGATCATGCATATAAGAGATCAAAGAAACTCAAATAGCTTTCATGTATATAAAAAGATATAACTGATCATAAACTCGAAGTTCATCAGATCCCAACAAACACACCGCAAAAGGAGTTACATCATATGGATCTCCAAGAGACCATTGTATTGAGAATTCAACGAGAGAGAGAAATACATCTAGCTACTAACTACGGACCCGAAGGCCTACAAAGAACTACTCACGCATCATCGGAGATGCACCAATGGAAGTGGTGAACCCCTCCGTGATGGTGTCTAGATTGGATCTGGTGGTTCTGGACTCTGCGGCGGCTGGATGAATATTTCGTCGACTCCCCTTGGGTTTCTGGATTTTTGGGGTATTTATAGAGTAAAGAGGTGGTCCGGGGGGCACCCGAGGTGGGCACAACACACCAGGGCGCGCCTGGGCCTCATGGCACGCCCTAGTGGGTTGTCCCTCCTCGGGACTCCCCCAAGGTGCAAACAGGGCCCGTTGTGTCCCTTCTGGCCCATAAAAATTCTCCGTAAAGTTTTGGGGCATTTGGACTCCGTCTAATATTGATTTCCTACGATGTAAAAAACATGAAAAAACAACAAATGGCACTTGGCACTATGTCAATATGTTAGTACCAAAAAATGATATAAAATGGTTATAAAACATCCAAGATTGATAATAAAACAGCATGGAACAAACAAAATTATAGATACGTTGGAGATATATCAGTCTCCACACGCCGCAACTCGTCCTCTCGATTGGACTTTTTCCAATCTGTGTCACGATCCGCATCGGCCGCTGCTGCTCTTCTCTCCTCCGGCCGGCTACTGCGGGCCTACCGCTTCTCCTCCTGCGCTGGTCCACCAGGTAATCGACGCTCTCCTCTGCTGGGGGGCCGCGCTGCTGATGTCTACTATGAAACTTTATTCTTGTAGACTCGTGTTGGGCCTCCAAGCGCAGAGTTTTGTAGGACAGTAGCAACTCTCCCTCAAGTGGATGACCCAAGGTTTATCAATCCGTGGGAGGCATAGGATGAAGATGGTCTTTCTCAAACAACCCTGCAACCAAATACAAGAAATCTCTTGTGTCCACAACACACCCAATACAATAGCATATTGTATAGGTGCACTAGTTCAGCGAAGAACCTCAAAGTGTAATATGGATGTCAGATATTGATTTTTGTAATAGCAACAATAAAAACAGCAAGATAGCAAGTAACAAAAGTGAGCACAAACGGTATTGCAATGCTTGAAAAAAGGCATAGGGTCCGTATTTTCGCTAGTGCAAACTCTCAACAATGCTAATATAATTGGATCACATAACCATGCCTCAACGTGCAACGAAGAATCACTCCAAAGTTCTTATCTAGCGGAGAACATAAGAATAGATTGTTTGTGGGGTACGAAACCACGTCAAAGCCATTCTTTACGATCAATCTATCCTAGAGTTTGTACTAAAATAACATCAAGCTATTCTTTCCGATCAGTCAAACCAAGAGTTCATACTAAAATAACACCAAAGCAAATTCATATTCATAATACTCAATCCAACACAAAGAACCTCAAAGAGTGCCCCAAGATTTCTACCGAAGAAACAAAGACAAAAACGTGCATCAACCCCTATGCATAGATTAACCCAATGTCACCTCGGGAATCCGCCAGTTGAGTGCCAAAGCTTATATCAAGTGAATCAATACGATACCCCATTGTGACCATGAGTATTCATATGCAAGACATATATCAAGTGCTCTCAAATCCATAAAATTATTCAATCCGATAACAACAAAATCTCAAAGTGAAAACTCAATTAATCACAACAAGATAGAGAGGGGAAAACACCATATGATCCGACTATATTAACAAAGCCCACGATACATCAAGATCGTGACATCTCAATCGAGAGAGAGAGAGAGAGAGAGAGAGAGAGAGAGAGAGAGAGAGAGAGAGAGAGAGAGAGATTAAACACATAGCTACTGGTACAAACCCTCGGCCCCGAGGGTGGACTACTCCCACCTCATCATGGTGGGCGCTGGGATGATGGAGATGGCCACTGCTGATGATCTCCCCCTCTGGCAGGGTGCCGGAAGGGGCTCCTGATTGGTTTTTGGTGGCTATAGAGGCTTGCGACGGCGGAACTTCCGATCTAGGGTTACCCCGAAGTGTTTTGGAATATTTGGAATATTTGGGAATATTTGAGAATATTTGGAATAATTTGGAATATTTTGGAATATTTGAAAGTTTTGTTCGGGATTTTAAAAAATGTTAATGAGTTTTTTAAATAATGTCATGTTTAATTTTGTTCTGGGATTTAAAAAATTGCATGTACTTCGAATTTTGTTCTGGGGTTTCAAACAATGTTGGTGTTTTCAAATTTTATTTGGGAGATTCAAAAAAGTTCCCATTTTTCAAAAATGTTTGCGTATCCATAAACTGTTTTTTCCTATAAAAATGTTCTAGTTTTCTAAAAAATGTTCGTATTTTTTAACTTTTTTGTAGGAGTTTAAAAATTGTTTTGTTTCCAGAAATTGTTTGTGTTTTTTGAAATGCTTCAGTTTTTTCAAATATAAAAAATTTCGGAAAGTGGTCGCGGTTTCATAGAAAATTCACTTTTTCTCCAAAATAATACTTTCGCGTTCATAATTTGAAAAACGTTCATATCCACGCCTTGTTTGGTTCTTAAGTATTTGTGCTGCCCATTAAAACACCTGGGTTGCCAGGTCATTTGTAGGTGTAGTACTTGTGAAGGACGTGGTCTTGTGTTCGAATCCTGCTTGGCCCATTCTTTTTTGCGAGCCACCTGGGCCGGCCAAGTCGGTGAGACTCGCCTATGTTCCCTCCACATTTTGCCGCGGTTAGCGGCAGATAGGAGCTCCCTCTTAGCCCCTCCCGGCGCTCGCGAGCGCGCCGCTTAGCCCTCCTCGCGCTTGCGAGCTTCGCCTAGCGGGCCGGCCCAGCGGCTACTTCAAAGAGCATACGCGAAAAGAAAAACTATCCTCGGAAAATACACGCGAGAGTTGGGATTCAAACACCGCATGTTAACCGTGGTAGTCTCAGCAGAACAACCACGGCGCCAAGACCACTCAGTGGTTTAGAATCCGAAAACAACTCTATTTCATACTTCTATTAGTACAACATTAACATATACATATTTTGTGTCCACGTAACGAACTCGTGACCTGCACTACCCACATGTGTTCAACTAACCACTAGGGTATGTCTTTGCAACAGACAAAATGCAGTGCTAACACTAGAAAAACTTTCATAATGGCTCATATATGATTTTCGTTAAGAAAAATGAAACTTCACAAATTTCGAAAAAAATCATGAACATGCAAGAAAAAAACGGTGTGCTATTCAAGAAAAGTTCAATGATTTTGGAAAAAAATTCATAAATTTTAAAACTAGTTAAAAAAAGATTGAAAATGTCATCAAAAATTTGAAAAAAATTTAACCAGTTTAAAAAAAGTTCGTCAACATATTAAAATAGTTCATCCAATTTGAAGAAAAGTTCATCCAATTTGAAAAAATGGTCATTGAATTTAAAAAAAGTTCATAGATTTTGAAAAAAGCTCATCAACTTTAGATATAAGTTCATCGTATTTAGAAAAAAAATCATCAAATTTGAAACAAAATCATCAATTTTTATAAATAGTTCACTAAAAATAGAATTTTTTTATAGATTTTGAAAAGAAAATTTCATCAAATTTTAAAAAAGATCATCGATTTTTGAAAAGTTCACATATTTAAGAAAAAAAAGAAAAATCAATGAGGGACAGAAACTAGGAAGAAGAAGAAACGAAAAAATAGAAAAGAAAAAATGGCAAAAATAAAAAAGAACAAAGAAAAAGAAAAAGGGGAAAAGAAAAAAGGAAAAAGAAAAAAGAAAAGGAAAGAATAATTAAAAGAAAGATTTGAATCTTATAAGATCCTGTTGCGTGGCGGGGTGGTTATATTATCGAACCTTACTGCGGGAGGTCTGTGTTTCGAGTCGCAACGATGACGCGCTTCTTTTTTATGGAATAAATTACACAGTAAATGGCCGGCCCAGTGCGGGGCTCTGCAGGTGCCAGTTTGCAGAATACACATTAACGGGCGCCTGCGGTTGCTCAAGAGAAAAATTAGCAGGCGTTTGCAGCGCTAAATGGGATTTGCCCGGGAAACATGCCTAAAGTCATTACCGCGGTCAGCGGTAGGATGGTCTCTCCATGTGCAAATCCCTAATTCTGATTCATTATCTCCCTTGTGCTACGGTTAGGTTCTCCACCTTCGACGGCCAGGATGGGCGGCTGCGCGGTAGACCGGAGCAAGATCCACGATGTCCCTCACCTGGAACCAGCCGTCCTTGAGCAGCCAAGCGAGTCCTGCCCTCGCTCCCGCGGAGAGATGGCTCTCGGTAACTGGCCTCGCCAATCCCTGACGAGCTCCTGGCGGAAATCTTCCTCTGAATTCCCACCCAGCCAGCCTATGTCGTATGCGTCCCCTTCCGTCGCGTCATCGCTGACCGTTTTGTCCATCAGGAGTACCGCAAGGTCCACACCCGGCCCCTCCACGGATTCTTCGACAGCGTCCTAATTGTCAAGCTAGCCCAAGACATTTTCGTGTCAATGCAGTGAAGCAAGTTGAAGCCAGAAACGATGCCGTAGCAATGGAAGGGGCTGCCCTGCCGACCAATTCCGACTATATTAACAAAGCCCACGATACATCAAGATCGTGACATCTCGAGAGAGAGAGAGAGAGAGAGAGAGATTAAACACATAGCCACTGGTGGACTACTCCACCTCATCATGGTGGCCGCTGGGATGATGGAGATGGCCACTGGTGATGATCTCCCCCTCCGGAAGGATGCCGGAAGGCGCTCCTGATTGGTTTTTGGTGGCTAAAGAGGCATGCGGCGGCAGAACTTCTGATCTAGGGTTACCCCGAAGTGTTTTGGAATATTTGGAATATTTGGGAATATTTGAGAATATTTGGAATAATTTGGAATATTTCAGAATATTTGAAAATTTTGTTTGGGATTTTAAAAAATGTTCATGAGTTTTTTAAATAATGTCATGTTTAATTTTGTTCTGGGATTTAAAAAATTGCATGTACTTCGAATTTTGTTCCGGGGTTTCAAACAATGTTGGTGTTTTCAAATATTATTTGGGAGATTCAAAAAAGTTCCCATTTTTCAAAAATGTTTGCGTATCCATAAACTGTTTTTTCCTATAAAAAATGTTCTAGTTTTCTAAAAAATGTTCGTATTTTTCAATTTTTTTGTAGGAGTTTAAAAATTGTTCTAAGCAATGGGAGAAGTGCTTAGCTTTGGGTTCAATCATGCGGTGCTCGATCCCAGTGACTGTAGGGGAAACGACACGTATTGTATTGTTGCCATCGAGGATAAAAAGATGGGGTTTATATCATATTGCTTGAGTTTATCCCTCTATATCATGTCATCTTACCTAATGCGTTACTGTGACAGCCTGGTTTTTGCCCTCTTCCCTTTGTCTGGTTTTCATTTGATTTGGTTTTGAAATCTGGAGTTTTGAATCTTTTCATATGGACTTAAACACTTGGGTACCCCTTAACTTTCAGCCAAGTGCCTCATTTCCCTCTCTAACTACCATTTTGTATCTGGTTCACCTCAAAATAATATTTTGAATATTTTTCTTAAATGAAAAATATTCATTTCCCTCTCTTAAACCCTAGCTAGCTCAATGTGCTCCAAAGCAACCCCAATTTTTCTTGCCCACAAAAATCTGAGAAAATTCCGAAATATACTTTGAACCCTTGGGCACCTTCCCGAGCAAAAATATTTCGTACTTTTTGGAATATTTTTGCTACAGAAAATATTTTCTTTTCTAGACAGAAATGGTAGTTTGTACAGCAACTACCATTTTACTTGATCCATTGTGGCTGATTTTTCTTGTGCATCATCACCTTAGTAGATGATTGCTAACCTCCAAAGCCCAGCTCCCAACTCTCAGTAGTTTTACCACAGTAATCTCTCAAAGTTACTGCCCAGAAACTTACCAGGCAGTTGAAATCCATTCTACTGTGCCTGCGATCAAAACCAAGTGGGGTAACCTCTAAAACTACCACGAACTACATGCCAGATATGAAGTTTGGGCTTAGGTCGGCCTGAGGTTAGAGTTCACGCGGTGACCACGCGTGTGCACAATGCCAACCTGCATGTTGCCGCGCTCTGAGTGCCGCCGAGCGCTCTGTTGTGCGCGTGCTTGCTTCCCCGACTGCCTAAACTTGCCAAACCTCGCCACAATCATCATCCCGATCTTCTTAACTCCCTCTTGGCGCTCGCCGATGCCGGAGGTCGCCGCAACGAGCACGGGCGCGGTCCGGCCAACGCAACAGTGCGCTTCACACTGTGCTCGTCGTCACCCTCTTGCCCCTGTGCTCGTCTCCGCCCCCCCACAGTTCCCGCGTGAGCTGCGTCACCTTCTCCCTCGCTCACTGGCGCCGTTCATCACCGAGCGCCGTGTCCAGGTGCCCTCCGACGGAGCCCGATCCCCTCGCGACT
>NC_041391.1:35715820-35739703 GCF_002162155.2 Triticum dicoccoides | reverse complement strand
CGTAGCCCGGCCGGGCAAGCCGCGGGCCGCCGTCCCCGAGCTCGAGCTCGCCGGCAATCTCCTCGGGTCGTCTCCACGGCTCCAGCCCATCCCAGGCCCGGGCCAACCTTCCAGGGCCTCCACCGTGCCTCGGTGGTGCCGTTTTGCCCGGTTGGAGCCCTTGGTGTCGCCTCTGGTCGCCGTCGTCTTCATTTCCGACGACCTCTGCTTCCTGTCTCCGCTAGAGAGGTTGTTTCCGACGCTGTCCGACCACCCCTAGCTAACCTACGGGTACGGGCAGGTGCGTCTTCGTCTCTTCTTTTGATCCCTCCCTCCAGTTCTGGCCAAGGAGCTCTTCTCGCCGGCATGTTCTCCGGCGGAGCCGCGCCGCCCCCTGTTTCCCGCTCCCCCTCCCTCTCACTTGACTAGCGGGGCCCGCTAGTCAGCCACTCTGTACGCGCGCGAAGCAGTACGAGTGCTGGCACCCGCGAGGTTTACGCCTTCGACGTCACCCCCCCAGTTCCGTTTTATTTAAATTCAAAATTTAATTCTATCTAAAGAGCTTCGAACAGCCAAAACTTTTTAACCATAAGTCCACATGAATTGATTCTTTTTGCATTGTGTTCTTTATGAAGAAATCTAGCAGCTCACCAAAAATGAGATGTTTCCCTGCTGTCTAGATTTTCTGGTGAATTTCAGAAGGGTTCTTGATGTTTTCTTTTTGTTTTTATAAATATATTCAGAAAGAGAAGCTTGTCTTGAGGATCACCAGGAGGATTGTGAACCTCATCTGCACTAAGGCAAGCGACATCAACATTTTCATGGTGCCATTACAATATTTGTGGTTTTTCAACTTGAATTAATGATTTAATCCATGCATTTAAATCACTATTATATTATTTATATTTTCTGTTGGTTGCTTGTTTAAGTTGATATGCTTAGTTTACAGAAGTTTGAAGCTAACTAAGTTGGTTAAATAACTAGAAGAAATAGGTGTTATGAAGAAGTAATACAGTTATGGATATAAGTAATTATTTTGAGTTATTTTCTTGGAGGAGAAAAATGATAAATTTGTTAAGTAAAGATTTTATTTAAAGTGATGATTAATCATAACCAGAGAAGTGTTATGAGTTGTGATGTGTATGCTTAGTGTGGATATAGTTGACCCAGTTATTTCTGATGATATATGATGCTTATATTCGTGTTGCATTTTCATGGCATATTATGACACCAGTTACATTCACTTTAAGTTGAACCTGACAATAACTCAACTTGAATATATCCTTGACCGGGTCATGGTGCCATTGAATCGAGTTTCCCCAGTGCAACCACATTTGCCTTTACGGGAAGGCCTTTATTCGGTCTGTTGTCATGCCTCTGGTCGGTGCCTCCAACAAGGGAAGGTTATGGGAGTGCGGTACCCTGGCCCGGTAAGCAGACATAACCTTGTGTGCCCGTTGTTGATGTTATGGTACCTTGTCCCCGTTTGGGACCGTTGATGTTTTGCCATGACGGCGGTTGTTGGTGTCTTTGGTAGACATGGGGCCACCCAGGACTAGCCCAGTGGGGAGTGAGTCGGAGTGGCCGAGAGAGTGTCATGGCAATGGAGGAGTTTCGTCGGAATGCCGTTGGTCCACCCGAATGGGAGTGCGAGGCCATGGGTTCCGTGGTGTGGGTATAGTGCGCTACCTCTGCAGAGTATATTAAATCTATCGATAGCCGAGTCCACGGTTACGGACACGCTCGAAAGTAGGTCACACCATGGGTCAACGTTTAATAAATTTTGCACACTAAGTGATGAACTTTGCACTGTTGATGATGGTGGGCAGACCATCTTGATGTTGGAGACCAAGTGTTGGTCATGGTTGTGATCGCCGGAAAGATCACCGTTTGAGACCAAGTGTTGGTCATGGTTGTGATCGCCGGAAAGATCACCGTTTGGTTACGAGGTAACCCGATCTAAGACCACGAGGTTTATCCGTTTGTGATCCGAGAGCGATCACCGTTGGTAAGCAAGTCCGAGGGGCTTTTATCACAAGAGCATGATCACAACATGTTGGATATATTGTTGCATTATTAAACAATTGGTTAAATATTATGATATTGTTTGTCATTATGTTTATGGTTGTTGTGAGCTTGCAAGTACAGTCAATGTACTGACCTAGCATGTCATGTTAGATTTCTGGAAAGTCTCGTTGGAAAGGAGTTTTGTCCAAGTCTAGATCGTGTCCACATCGGTGTCCCTGTGCTATGGAGTTCCACTACGACGTTGTTCCGCTGCCGCGTAGTTGTTTTGATCGAGGCCCCTTTATGTTCACTAAATAATGTACATACTGTTCAGCCGCACCATGGGTGTCTCTTGGCCTCGCCACATGTTGTAATACAAACTATGATCCGCTAGCATCAATAAAGCGGTTGTTTTCTGTACCAAGATGTTGTGTGTTGCCAGAAGACATGGTCTCTGGGCTGGCAATGCATGGTAAACCGGTTGCTCTGAGCCGGGGTGCCACAATTACTCTGTTCTTATGAACTTAATACTCTAGATGCATGCTGGCTAGTGGTCGATGTGTGGAGTAATAGTAGTAGATGCAGGCAGGAGTCGGTCTACTTTGTCGCGGACGTGATGCCTATATACATGATCATGCCTAGATATTCTCATAATTATGCACTTTTCTATCAATTGCTCGACAGTAATTTGTTCACCCACCGTAATACTTATGCTATCTTGAGAGAAGCCACTAGTGAAACCTATGGCCCCCGGGTCTACCTTCCATCATATTAATCTCCCGTCAACAAGCTATTTCTATCGCCGTTTAATTTGCTTTTTTTACTTTTAGTCTTTACCATAAAAATACCAAAAATATTATCTTATCATCTCTATCAGATCTCACTTTTGCATGTGGCTGTGAAGGGATTGACAACCCCTTTATCGCGTTGGTTGCAAGGTTCTTATTTGTTTGTGTAGGTACGAGGGACTTGCGTGTGGCCTCCTACTGGATTGATACCTTGGTTCTCAAAAACTGAGAGAAATACTTACGCTACTTTGCTGCAACACCCTTTCCTCTTCAAGGGAAAACCAACGAGTGCTCAAGAGGTAGCACCACCCAGGCCACACAAGTATATTATGTGCCTTAACCATGCCAAAAAGAGTACATAAAGGGTTGGGAAGTTGTGTTCAAGGTGTTGCCACATGGTAAGCTACCGTACCCGAATGATAATGATTACTACAACATAAACCCCATGACATACGAGAGAGTGTTCTTTCAAGAGGAACATGATGACGTGGTCTGAAACAAGGAGGATGATGACTTGGGTTACGTTGACCTGGACCCAAACGACGACGACACACAGATTGATGGTGAGCCAGTTGTGAATCAAAGAGACATAATTATGCTTGAAAAGTTAAATAAAGATGCTGACGATGAGGAAGAGCCTCCACCTCCGCCTACGATCGATGACACAGCGGCTACCAACCCGAGCCCGTTAGAGAGTACGGGGAATTCGTAGCCTCCCTTAGCCCGCCAGCATGTTGTAAGTACTTCCACTTTATCTTCTTTCTCTCTAACTTTCTCAGTTTATTTTCAGCATTGCTCACTTAGAAACAACCTAAATTTTGTAGGCATATAAGGCCTTTGTCGAGCATAGGAATCTCGAGGTGCAGGAGTAATGGCAACGAGTGACGGAAAACAATGATTATAACCGTCAGATGATGACGGTGAGTTTTACCCTCTTAAAACCAAGCTAAATTTTTGCACGTTCATTCCTTCTGACATTCTAGTTTGCTTGTTTAACTAACATCCAGGCTATGTTGGCGTCTTGGAGTAACCACACTGATCCACCACAAATGGGACCCCCACCACCACCTGCGGGAGAACCCCCACACGTTCCCACTTTGATGAATGGGTGGCACTAGGAAGTGATAGTCCGGTTAGTACATTTGCCTAACTACTGACAAACTAGTTCTCGTTTACTCAGCACTATCATATCATATTTACCGTTAGAATTTTCTCTCAAACATGTAGGAGACCGGTGGCTGGACTCCTGCTTCGTCGACCCCAGTCACTCCGATCTGGCAGAGTGGTGGTGGTCTTGGTGGTGGCGGTTTTGGCGGAGGTGGTCTTCGCGGTGGTGGTTTTGACGGAGGTGGTCTTGGTGGTGGTGGTTTTGGCGGCGATGGTCTTGCTAGATGTCGATGATGATACCCGTGCATGTGGCCGTCATGCCATACCTTTCATGTTCCTACTTGTTAGTTTCTTTAGATGATGATGATGATGTTCCATGTCTTGCACTAATTATGTTCATGAGCTTTCGCTGATGATGATCTTTAGATGATGAACTTGAGTATGTTTAAATGATGACGATGAACTTGAGTATGTTTAGATGATGAACTGACATATTTCTGCATAATCCCATATTTTCAGGTTTGAAATGTTGTCAAAATGAATTGAAACAGAGAAAACAGGGAAAATAAAAAAACAGCACAGATCTATGCCGATGACAAAGCCGTCGGCATAGATATGCCCAGGGCTGCCAGTGCCTGCCACATGGCAAGGAAATGCCGACGGCAAAGCCGTCGACTGTCACCAGAGGCCTCCACGTGGCAGAGGTATGCCGACGGCCAAGTCGTCGGCATAGATGAAAATCTATGCCGACGGCTTAATCTATGTTGGCATACGTCTGCCACGCAGCGGCCGGTGATTCGTCAGTGCTTTTGACGGCATCGTCCGTTGTTGTCAGGTGAAAATCACTGCCGACGGCTAAACTATGCCGACGGTCGTACGAAAGCCGTCGGCATAGGCCCTATGCCGACGGCGGCCTATGCCGACGGCTAAACTATGCCGACGGTTTGACAAGACTACGCTGACGTGATCTATGCCAACGGGGGTATGCTGACGGCCTCCGTCGGCATAGATCTAAGCCGACGGCAAACGGCCTATGCCGACGGCCTGGGGCCGTCGGCGTAGGTGGCGAGTCCGGTAGTATTTGATCATGTTTTTCCCGCAGGCATACAACGATTTTCCACCATTGTTGTCAACATCGATGGTCTCAAGTGGTAAACTTTCTGTTGCATCCTTGTTATTTTTCCCTTCATAGTTATCACACAGCTTGTGTGATGGTTGGTAGTTCATTAGTTGATAATTCTTGTTTACAGGGTTTGGTAGTGGTAGCTATCACTTCTTCTGTGCATGTGGTTAAGCTGGTCAAGCTTAGGAACCTAATGGTGATCTATTTGTTAGTCTGTTGTAATTGCCACTTTAAGGTCAACGGAGAAGTAGAAGAAAGGTCCGTGCATGGTATAAATAGCATTTTGGAGGCATCATGAAATCGGATGGAACACTAGATTACAACAAATTTTTTGGTTTTTATGGCTAAATTAATAGAGAAGGCATACAAGTTCAGTTCAAGACATTGCTACCAGTTCACCTTTGGATTCTTCTCAGAAACTATTTGATATGAAATGAGCTTATCAACACAATGTAGATGCAGGTCACCTATAGATTTTCTAGACAATTTGAACTTCTCACCTGCATTTATCTCAGTCCTTCAGGGCACATGCCAAATGCAAGAAACCAATTTTTGCAGGGTGGCAAAGGACACACATAGTTTCTGGATTGCCTCAATCGAGTCTGCCAAATGTGTGTCTTTTCCTTCGGTGACCTAAGTTAGAATTTTCTGTCCTAGTCGGTAATTTATGAAGTTCTCCAATATGAAGCTACCATATCTTTATGGCTCTTAGGTTCTCTTATGATTCGTAACTTTATGATTATGTATCTTTGTTTGGCTACGTCTTTCAGCTTGTGTCAAGTTACAATGAGAAATATGTTTGCTGTTATATATCTCAAATTCCACTGAAGTCAGTGTTGTACTTATAGCTGGAAGGAGATCTCAATGTTGATTATCTATGTACTGCATGTGGTTTCTATCCTAGTACGTTATGCTTCTTTCAGCGCTTTTCCATAAGTAATTTTCCTAGTGTTGCCCACCTCGTAAGCTCCTGAATATCTGCAATCTGAATATGTCTACATTGGCCAGGTACTCAGGTAACTCCTGAATAAGGTGTTGCAGGCTGACGAAAGCACTCCTGATGTTGCGACTTGTGGAGGTGTGAACAGTGTGTCCATGGTGCTGATTGAGGTTATGCCTGAGACCTGACAGTTAACCATTGGTTGATCTGTAGTTTGGTCATCTCGAATTATCCTTGAACTCGCATTTTGACTGTTGATCTCAGAATGATGGGTGCGCCTGTCGGATAATATGATGAGGGCATTGTTGGTGTTTAGTCTCTGCAGTCAGTAAGTTATTACTACTCTCTGCAAGAAGTTGGTTGTGATCTCTATATATGCCTGATATTGCTACAAGCTCGATGTGTTGTGCTGTTTGATATATTGTCGGGTATTTGGAATGAAGGCAGTGTGCTCTGTTTTTTATTCGAACCAAGCTCAATGAGAGTGTTCGAAATCTTGTTAGTTGTCATCTTTGCTCTTCCTGTTTTCCTCAAAATAATGGCTTTTTTTTACGTGGGCCTAGTAAGTACGCTTGTTATCGTTCCACTTCATCGGTCAAACCTTATTGGGCTCCGAGCCCATTTATGTATGTGTTGTGATCTAGTGACGTACGTTCTTCATTATTACTATATAAGCCTGCAATTAAAAGAATACGTCAAGGATGACGCACAAACTTACAACTTAGAAAAACTTATCTCACTTAGGCTCATAAAGCTTTTAAGTAAACTAGATTTGTACGTATGATCTAGGTTGGGTTTAAGTGGTGCAGTGTGCTCATGTATCCCCTCTTCTCCTCCACTTAATCACCAACGAAAACCACATCATGCATCTCTAAATCCTAAGGAACTCCTTTTAATTTTTTTTAATGTGAATGCTTAGTAGGCTGGCACATATATTTTTTTCCAGCTCCCCTGTTCTTCTACTTAATCATGCAAAGATATACTGACACAACTTGAAGGGGATATAACTAGTTGATTAATTAATGTGCATGATGGGTGAGCAGTGCTTGTGTATACATTTGGGCCACCTTGCCTGTCTGATATGTGGATTAATCTCTGGAGCAAACCAATGACTTGCAAGCCATCATTGCCAGTACTCCCATATATCAAAAGCCCCCTCCTTCCTGTTGCATGTTCTTGGCTCACTTGTTTAATCATCATCATATTTTGCACATCCCCATTCTTTAATCATCCGTCGAAAACACTTTCAATTGTTTTCAAGTTATTGTCGCATTCTTGAGAAGTTGAGACATGCATGATGATGTGAGCTGCCAAACTGAAGCAGGAAGCTCATCTGCTGCTTAGCATATATCTCAGTCCTACTAACCATATTCCATATACCCATCCACCGACATCTAGTGAACACTTGGACTCCTAAAAAATGAGCCCACGAAACGGCATGAAACAAGTCGATTCACCTTGATGAATATTACCTGTGGCGATGCATGCCAACTCAGTTTATCTGATGCATGTGCAGTCATTACCAACTCCATGGGATTAAACTAAACCGGGCAGAAAAATGGAGCAGCCCTTCAAATCACAGGGTGCGCATGGAGCCTAGGGTGAAGAAGTCTAGTGCTAGTGTCCTACCACTGCTGGTGTTGCAACAACTCACATTCTTGTCTTGGAAGGAGGAGCATGGGCAGGGAGTTTAGGGGGTGATCAATGGGTGCTGGTCCTGAGATAAGCCCAAGCTGAACAGAGTTGACTTTGCCGCCAGGTCAGTCCTAATAAGTGGGTTCTGCATATCATAAACGTGTTTAAAATCAGCAAAATGGTCATCAAACTCACTTGGTAGTTTTTTGTCAAACAATTAGCTTCATCCAGTAGTTTTTTGTTGTCGTTTGGATTCTGGTAGTTCTGTGGGATCGAAACATGTAATGTGGTAGTTTTTTTTTAAATACTCGAGGGAATACTACTTAGTCCCAAAAAATAAAGGACACACATAACGCCGGCAATGTTCAACTCTGTTTGACCGTCTTCACTGAAACCAAATTATAATCATCTCTGAGAAACCAACAATGCCAGCAAAAATAGAGGAAAGACTGTGGCACTTCAAGATTTTTCACCTCCTTTGGGCCATCTATATCGAAAACAGACAAAAGCAAGTGTACGCTCAACTTCGTCCTGTGGCCTCGTAGATGTTGGAGACGCGTTCCTTGGGAAATACAAGGTTGCTCCTTCCACACGTTACACGATGCATACCAGAGAAACTGCTGTGGCATCTCGGCCTCCAGGAGCTCCCACCCAGTAACCTTCTATGTAGGCAGACGGAGCTGCAATGTCAATGGTGGCTGTCAGGGTAGTCCATGAGCATACCAAGGACCATACAATTATCATAGATGAGTCAAAGGTCCACAAGAGCTCAGCCGTAGATTGTGGGTGGGAGTGTACGAGGAGCTCTTACATCTCACTATGTTAGTTGCTAGAATCCGGTCCTGGATAGGTATCCAATAGTGGTGAGGACGTAATATATCGTTGTGAACTTCCTGGTACTTCCCATGCTTAGGATAGAGTAATCGATAAGGCAAAAAGATGAGAGAAGATGTAACATATATGTTTGTACAAGGAGGAGAATTGTATGTGACAGTGGCAATGAAGAGGGAAGTATATATGGCATCTACCAAGCTAAGGATCTCTCTATCTCTCTCTCTCTCTCTCTCTCTCTCTCTCTCTCTCTCTCTCTCTCTCTCTCTCTCTCTCTCTCTCTCTGTGTGTGTGTGTGTGTGTGTGTCTGTGTCTGTGTCTGTGTGTGTGTGTGTGCGCGCGCGCGAGAAGGAGAATTGTATGTGAGCGGTACACTGGACCAGTGCCCATGAAGCCGGAAGTATATATTATATATGATATCTACAAAGCTAAGGATCTCTCTCTCTCCCTCTCCCTCCCCCACCCCCCTCTACGCTCTCTCTCTCTCTCAATGTAGAAGTGATGATTGTTACTTCTTTCCTCTTTCACACATGGAGATTGCTGCCTGTCAATGCTCTTATGGTTGATTGTGAATGACGTTCGAGTCTAGTGGTATCACCAATAATTCGATGAACTTGCATTGTTTTTAATGGTTTTGTTTGTATTTGGCTTGGAGTTCCATTTGTAGTGGAACCTTACATCCATGATCTAGTTCTAGTCTAGACATAATTTTCAAAAAACATTATAATCTGCTATTAGCAACAAATGCACCTAAAAGCTACTCCCTCCTTGCCATAATATAAGATGTTATTACATCCAATGTACTCACATACTGGATGTAATAACATCTTAATTATATTATGGGACAAATGGAGTAATTTCTTAGAGTTATGTTTGACCTTGTCATCTAAGCTTGAACACAATTCCCATATGAGTCAAAAATCTAGCAAAAAATGCGATCCCCCGATTTCCATGCTAATTGCTATCTTACAATCATTTTTACTTGAATTGTGCCTGAATTTGTTTGCCTTGGTTTTGTTTCGTATTTGAAAGGTCAGAGTGTTCGATCAACTACCTGCGGCACAAATGGAAACACGGAGTGTTCTCTCAGGAAGAGGAGGACATCATCATCATCAACCTCCTAGCCAATTTATGAAACAACTAAGCAATCCTCATAAATCTCATCTCTAAGTATGGCCATCTAAACATTTCATAACCTTAGACATTAATGCAAATCCAAAATCAAATGCTGAAAATATAGAATAACATCAACTAAATTTGAAATTGAAACCCCTCCAGAAACAATGTATTTCGCAATGAAAAATGCTCGAGAAAGACGAGGAAATTTCATACTAAGTTTTTCATGGTTGTAATGATTTGAGAGCTCTTTTCATTGGTTAGGTGGTCACAATCGATCTGCCAAGAAGGACGGACAACAAGATGAAGAACTACTAGAACTCATACCTGAAGGAGAGGGTGATGCAGTTGGGCTGCTCCAAACCTGCTAGCAAGAACTCATAGCCGGAGATGCTCACCTCCATGAGGGCCACCAGCAAGCTCATCATGACCTAGTTAGAGAGTGTAGGTAAAGCAAACATTTAGTGTGGGAAAGATTGTATCATTGGCAGATATAATTTGAAAGAATATGTATCCTATCTTTAGCTCTTTTCGGATATGGACACTCCATACTTACCACCTCCACTTTGGAAAATGCTATAGTAACTTCCTGCATTTGAGGATTATCAAGGATGCGCCCTCGGAGGAAGCATTACGCAACTGGAGGTGGAGTTCGTGGATGTCACTGTCGTCTTGGCTCTCCTTTTGGACCCAGAGATTGTCAACGAGAATCAGGCAGTGCTCTCGACGTTCCAGAGTGCCTGCATGGTTGACCGTGAGTGCTTCCAGTCTGCATCAACGAGGCACGATACACTTAGTTCTTCAAGGAGCTCGAGGGTACAACTAGGAGCTCGAGGGTACAATGAGGAGGCAAAGCAGCATGATGACAATGCCAAAGATGCGAACGTCGATGAATTCGGCGGGTTCTCGCCAGTGGACAATGAAGACGAGGTGGGCGGGGCATGGGAATCATCGATCTCACCTCTGACGTGGGGGAGTGGGATTTAGTTGTTTTTGTTACAGTATATATGGATTGCACTAGCCCTTTCCACCAGATCAGACTTTTGGTTGCGTTGGCTAGCGCATGAAGCTTAACATGGTATTAGAGCCTAGGTTTAGGTCTCTGATGTCGCTTGAAGCTACGTCGGTATTTCCCCAAAGAGGAAGGGATATTGCAGCACAGCGGCGGTAGGTATTTCCCTCAGATATGAAACCAAGTTATCGAACCAGTAGGAGAACCACACAACGTAAACAGCCCCTGCACACAAATAACAACACCTCGCAACCTGACGTGTTGAAGGGGTTGTCAATCCCTTTCGGGGTACGGCGCCAGAAATGGTGCATAGACGGGAGAAAGTTGTAATAGATTGAAATAATAGATCGCAAATAAAATAAAGTGCAGCAAATTATTTTTGTATTTTTTCTTTAATAGATCTGAATAAAAAGAGCAAATAAAATAGATAACAAAGCAAATACATGAGAAAGAAGACCCGGGGCCGTAGGTTTCACTAGTGGCTTCTCTCGAGAAAAATAGCAACGATGGTAAACAAATTACTGTTGGGTAATTGATAGAACTTTAAATAATTATGATGATATCCAAGCAACCATCATTACATAGGCATCACGTCCAAGATTAGTAGACCGACTCCTGTCTGCATCTACTACTATTACTCCACACATCGATCATTATCCAGCATGCATCTAGTGTATTAAGTTCATGGAAAAACAGAGTAATGCAATAAGAACGATGACATGATGTAGACAAGATCCGTTTATATATGGCGGTAGATATAGACCCCATCTTTTTATCTTTAATAGCAACGATACATACGTGTCGGTTCCCTTTCTGTCACTGGGATCAAGCACCGTAAGATCGAACCAACTAACGGGCACCTCTTCCCATTGCAAGATAAATAGATCAAGTTGGCCAAACAAAATCTGAATATCGGAGAAGAAATACGAGGCTATAAGAGATCATGCATATAAGAGATCAAAGAAACTCAAATAACTTTCATGTATATAAAAAGATATAACTGATCATAAACTCGAAGTTCATCAGATCCCAACAAACACACCGTAAAAGGAGTTACATCATATGGATCTCCAAGAGACCATTGTATGGAGAATTCAGCGAGAGAGAGAAATACATATAGCTACTAACTACGGACCCGAAGGCCTACAAAGAACTACTCATGCATCATCGGAGATGCACCAATGGAAGTGGTGAACCCCTCCGTGATGGTGTCTAGATTGGATCTAGTGGTTCTGGACTCTGCGGCGGCTGGATGAATATTTCGTCGACTCCCCTTGGGTTTCTGGATTTTTGGGGTATTTATAGAGCAAAGAGGTGGTCCGGGGGGCACCCGAGGTGGGCACAACACACCAGGGCGTGCCTGGGACTCATGGCGCGCCCTGGTGGGTTGTCCCTCCTCAGGAATCCCCCAAGGTGCAAACAGGGCCTGTTGTGTCCCTTCTGGCCCATAAAAATTCTCCGAAAAGTTTTGGAGCATTTGGACTCCGTCTAATATTGATTTCCTACGATGTCAAAAACATGAAAAAACAACAAATGGCACTTGGCACTATGTCAATAGGTCAGTACCAAAAAATGATATAAATGTGTTATAAAACATCCAAGATTGATAATAAAACAGCATGGAACAATCCTAATTATAGATACGTTGGAGATGTATCAGTCTCCAGACGCCGCAACTCGTCCTCTCGATTGGACTTTTTCCAATCTGTGTCACGATCCGCATCGGCCGCCGCTGCTCTTCCCTCCTCCGGCCGGCTACTGCGGGCCTACCGCTTCTCCTCCTGCGCTGGTCCACCAGGTAATCGACGCTCTCCTCTGCTGGGGGGTCGCGCTGCTGATGTCTACTATGCAACTTTATTCATGTAGACTCGTGTTGGGCCTCCAAGCGCAGAGTTTTGTAGGACAGTAGCAATTCTCCCTCAAGTGGATGACCCAAGGTTTATCAATCCGTGGGAGGCATAGGATGAAGATGGTCTCTCTCAAACAACCCTGCAACCAAATACAAGAAATCTCTTGTGTCCCCAACACACCCAATACAATGGCAAATTGTATAGGTGCACTAGTTCAGCGAAGAGATGATGATAAATGTGTAATATGGATGGCAGATATTGATTTTTGTAATAGCAACAATAAAAACAGCAAGATAGCAAGTAAGAAAAGTGAGCACAAACGGTATTGCAATGCTTGAAAACTAGGCATAGGGTTCGTACTTTCGCTAGTGCAAACTCTCAACAATGCTAATATAATTGGATCACATAGCCATCCCTCAACGTGCAATGAAGAATTACTCCAAAGTTCTTATCTAGCGGAGAACATAAGAATAGATTGTTTGTGGGGTACGAAACCATGTCAAAGCCATTCTTTACGATCAATCTATCCTAGAGTTTGTACTAAAATAACATCAAGCTATTCTTTCCGATCAATCAAACAAAGATACATCAAGATCGTGACATCTCGATCGAGAGAGAGAGAGAGAGAGAGAGAGAGAGAGAGAGAGAGAGAGAGAGAGAGATTAAACCCATAGCTACTGGTACAAACCCTCAGCCCCGAGGGTGGACTACTCCCACCTCATCATGGTGGCCGCTGGGATGATGGAGATGGCCACTGGTGATGATCTCCCCCTCCGGCAGGGTGCCAGAAAGGGCTCCTGATTGGTTTTTGGTGGCTATAGAGGCTTGTGACGGCGGAACTTCCGATCTAGGGTTACCCCGAAGTGTTTTGGAATATTTGCAATATTGGGGAATATTTGAGAATATTTGGAATAATTTGGAATATTTCGGAATATTTGAAAATTTTGTTCGGGATTTTAAAAAATGTTCATGAGTTTTTTAAATAATGTCATGTTTAATTTTGTTCTGGGATTTAAAAAATTGCATGTACTTCGAATTTTGTTCTGGGGTTTCAAACAATTTTGGTGTTTTCAAATTTTATTTGGGAGATTCAAAAAAGTTCCCATTTTCCCAAAATGTTTGCGTATCCATAAACTGTTTTTTCCTATAAAAATGTTCTAGTTTTCTAAAAAATGTTCGTATTTTTCAAATTTTTTGTAGGAGTTTAAAAATTGTTTTGTTTCCAGAAATTGTTTGTGTTTTTCGAAATGCTTCAGTTTTTTCAAATATAAAAAATTTCGAAAAGTGGTCGTGGTTTCATAGAAAATTCACTTTTTCCCCAAAATAATACTTTCGCGTAAATAATTTGAAAAACGTTCATATCCGCGCCTTGTTTGGTTCCTAAGTATTTGTGCTGCCCATCAAAACACCTGGGTTGCCAGGTCATTTGTAGGTGTAGTACTTGTGAAGGACGTGGTCTTGTGTTCGAATCCTGCTTGGCGCATTCTTTTTTGCGAGCGAGCACTGTAGTTTTCTTTGCTAGCCGGAACAGGAGAGACACATGGGCCTGCCCAGTCGGGGAGACTCGCCTATGTTCAACTAACCACTAGGGTATGTCTTTGCAACAGACAAAATGCAGTGCTAACACTAGAAAAACTTTCATAATGGCTCATATATGATTTTCTTTAAGAAAAATGAAACTTGACAAATTTCGAAAAAAATCATGAACATGCAAGAAAAAAACGGTGTGCTATTCAAGAAAAGTTCAATGATTTTGGAAAAATTTCATAAATTTTAAAACTAGTTAAAAAAGATTAAAAAATGTCATCAAAAATTTGAAAAAAAATTAACCAGTTTAAAAAAAGTTCGTCAACATATTAAAATAGTTCATCCAATTTGAAGAAAAGTTCATCCAATTTGAAAAAATGGTCATTCAATTTAAAAAAAGTTCATAGATTTTGAAAAAAGCTCATCAACTTTAGATATAAGTTCATCGTATTTAGAAAAAAATTCATCAAATTTGAAACAAAATCATCAATTTTTATAAATAGTTCACTAAAAATAGAATTGTTTTTATAGATTTTGAAAAGAAAATTTCATCAAATTTTAACAAAGATCATCGATTTTTGAAAAGTTCACGTATTTAAAAAAAAGCGACATCAATGAGGGACAGAAACTAGGAAGAAGAAGAAACGAAAAAACAGAAAAGAAAAAATGGCAAAAAGAAAAAAGAACAAAGAAAAAGAAAAAGGGGAAAAGAAAAAAGGAAAAATAAAAAAGAAAAGGAAAGAATAATTAAAAGAAAGATTTGAATCTTATAAGATCCTGTTGCGTGGCGGGGTGGTTATACTATCGAACCTTACTGCGGGAGGTCTGTGTTTCGAGTCGCAACGATGACGCGCTTCTTTTTTATGGAATAAATTACACAGTAAATGGCCGGCCCAGTGCGGGGCTCTGCAGGCCAAGAGATCCTATGGGAAATTCATGAAGGGGACTGTGGTCACCATGCTGGTCGAAAGTCCCTGGTTGCTAAAGCTTTTCGTCATGGGTTCTACTGATTGACAGCTCATGCTGATGCTGAGGATCTGGTGAAGCGGTGTGACTCTTGTCAGAAGTTTTCACGCCGAGCTCATGTGCCGGCTCAAGAATTAAGGATGATTCCTATCACTTGGCCGTTTGCCACTTGGGGCCTTGATATGGCAGGGCCCTTTAAGCGCTCCAAGGATAAGAAGACCCACCTGTTGGTGGCGGTTGACAAATTCACCAAATGGGTTGAAGCGGAGCCTGTCAGCAAGTGTGATGCGGCTACGGCGGTTCAATTTCTCAAAAAGATTATCTTCCGCTTTGGCTTTCCACATATCATCATCACGGATAATGGTACAAACCTTTCTAAAGGTGAGATGGAGGACTTCTGTCAGAGAGAGCACATCCGGCTTCACTTAGCATCCGTGGCGCACCCCCAGTCCAGTGGTCAAGCTGAGAGAGCCAATCAAGAAATCTTGAAGGGTATCAAGCCCCGGCTCATGGTTCCTTTAAAGGGGACGCCGGGTTGTTGGGTGGAAGAATTGCCTTCTGTGTTATGGAGCATCAACACCACCCTCAATAGATCGACAGGTTACACACGTTTCTTCATGGTATACGGGGCAGAAGCGGTCCTCCCAAGTGATATTCGTCATGATTCTCCCCGGGTTGCCAATTATGTTGAAGCGGACAATGAGCAAACACGCCAGGAGGCGTTGGACCTGTTAGATGAAAAACGGGCTATGGCTTTGGCTCGTTCGGCGGTTTATCAGCAAGACCTGCGGTGTTATCACAGTTGTCGGGTTAAGACAAGAACTTAGTGCTCTGGCTCATCCAGGATCAGACCGATATGCACAAGTTAATTATCCCCACCTTGTGTTTGTTAAACCGGTGTTTGTTAACCCGGCTTGGCTGTTAACTAAAAGTTGTCAAACCTTATTATCAAACCGGCGTTTGTTAACCCGGCCTGACTTTGACTATATGTCGCCAGTTTGATCATCTGGTATTCTTCGTAACCCGGCATGACTTATTACATAACATCATTACATGGTGAGAGTTATAACAGCTCAAGATTTGGGTCTTCACCCTTACTACAATAAAAGTTGGTTAACCAACTAAGTGATTTCATATCACAGGTATGAGTTATTTCATATTTATTCCACTTTGGTTATTAGCCAGGCTTTATCTTGGGCATTATGACCCGTCCGGCGGTAAACCGCCAGGACAATTCTTTTTATGCAGATATCAGAATCGCATGAAAATTATCAAAGTGTAACCAAGCACAACAAATATCATGACGGATCAACCAAAGTTATGTATCAGTGCCAAAGATTAAAATAGTCACACTAGCCTATTACAAGGCGCTTTGAGGCCCAAAATGCTGATTGATCTTACACAACAAAGTCTGTCAAAGTAAACCGAATACCAGATTAAGACTCATTGCCAGGACGACGTGAAGTTGATGGATCTTCAGGCGCCGGTTCAACCTCCTCCTCTCCACCCAGAGGCTGGAAGTTAATGGTGGTCCAGTCAATTCGGGTTAGAGCCTGAAATACAGCTTCTTCACTTATCAGATTGGACGGTTCAACATCAAGGGCGTAAGTATGCTTACGGATTGGCGGGATAAGGTTTTGCGCTTCTGTCACAGTCGTATCAACCCGCTGGTTCCTTTCATCATAAAAGGAGCGATGAACAGTCAAGTTAGCCTCTGCAGCCAGTTGACTTGATAGCGGACGCATCTCTTTTGTCAGAGCTTTGAGGGCTTCATTGTCAAATGCTGACCCGTCTGCTTGTTCATCCGGAAATCCCTTGGCGATATCAACTGGATCCAAGTCAGATATCCATGTTTTGGCCCGAGTCAGTGCCAGTAAAGCACCAGCCCTGGCAGCAGATCGCTTCACCTCATCTATCTGAGCCGGTGTCATGGATAATCTTGCTAGTGTGTCCTTGATCAATGTTGGTGGCGGTTTGTTGTATGAGACTGCACAAATAACCCGTTGGGCACCGGTGTATAATTGCTCAATCAAAGTGTACGCTGCCTTCAATTTCATCCGCATATCTGTGCCCAGCTGAGCAATGCGATTACCTGCAACGGTTTAAGAATTCAATGTTAAATCGACAGAGTTTAAGATATTTTCAAACCGGCTATGACAAAGTACTTACCAAAGATTGCAGAAGTCATAGCATCCACTTGATGTTTTAGCCTTGTCAGCTCTTCCGTCACCGGCTTAAGAGCTGCTTCAGCATCTTCAGCCCGCTTCAACAAAGCAGCTTTCTCTGTTTCCCAGTTGGTGCGTTCATTTTTGAAACCATCCTTCAATTGCTCCATCGTTTTCAAAACATCCTTTAGCCCCTCTTTGGCTTTAGAGGTCTCTTCTTGCTGGGACATGATGTTTTCTTGAAGATCGGCGATTTGAGATTCTTTGATAGTCTTCTCGGTCTGCAAAAGTCAGAAGATGAAGTTGTTAAAGTCGCCAGCACATAACAAGCTATGCACTCGGGACTTGGGGGCTAATGTGGATTATTTTTTTAAAAGTGAGTATTTTTTCATGTCCCAAGGCTCAATCCAGGTATTAAGTTTGGCACTTGGGGGCTAATGCACAATTGATCAGTTATAAGTAGAGACAATTAACAAGAATAGACAGTCCCGGTTTGTCTTCAAGAGACAAACCGGCCCTTGGGGGCTATTCAGTTGAAGTGTTCTTTATATTGAAGTCCCGGTTTATCTTCAAGAGATAACCCAGCCCTTGGGGGCTACAATGGAAGAGATATACAGAAGATATACAGAATAGAGTAAATTTCAAAGCGTTCTTGAAGATTACCTCATAATGTTCCTTCATCAGGTTCACCAAACCGGCTTCAAAGTCACGGCTGGTGTAAAGGCGGTTTAAAAATCCGAAATGAAGTTCCTCAGCGCTAAGGTTGATGAAGTTGGATAAATCAGTCTTCCCTTTCCCCTTGCCCAGAGCAGTGAATTCCTCTTTGGCAGTATGTTTGGACAAGACAACCGGATTACCAGGACTAGTGTGACCCGTGCCAGTAATAACAACATCATCATCATCATCACCTTTTGGTGGACTTGGCGGATTGACGGTACCCCTGGCTGGACTTGGCGGATTAGCAGCTGGGCTCGGCAGATCAGCAGCCGGGCTCGAAGGAGTAGCATGAGGGCTCGATGGATCCATATGAGTGGCCGGGTCAGCTTCCAGCGGATTAGCTTCAGTGTTCTCGCCTTGTGGGGCGGAATCGTCCATAACATCAGTATTTCTACCGATACCCTCAGGATCCCTCTCCGATTCAACTTCACCAATAGGGGTACTAGTTTTAGCCTTCTTGCTCATACGGGCTTTGGCACTGTGATATCAAAACAAAGATTATCACGGTAAACCGAACTATGAATGAAAAATATGAAGGGCAGTATACTTACCCAGGGACGGTTTTAAGGGGAGGCAGCTGAGTGGTTGATGAACCGCCAGACGAATTGGAAGACACATGGTAATTTGGATCAGACGGATTGAGTGGGTATCGGAAGAAACCCTTCAAAGGATATAGATTTTGGGGAGAACAAGTAACCTCTGGACGATGTTTCAGGGTTGGTGTATCCGGTAAACCTGAAGAGGTGACTTACTGGCCACTGTGCCGGATTGTGCGACGCTCTTCATCTTGCTATGTCTTCAGAGAAAATTTTGGATCCAAATAAGCAAGAGGGTTAGAGTATTTTACTTTCCGAACTGCACGGCGAAATCTTTGAACCAGCACAAGATCTGAATCGGAGGAAAGAGAGATTACCTCAACATGGTCCACACGGCTGGCCACCGCATCATCCTGGGAATAGTCATTGTCAATAAGGTGTATGAAAAAGGAACCAAGCGAGTCAAGTTCTACCTCTGGATCTGATTCGTCAATATCTTCTGGCGGATCAGAAGACTCGGTGGTTTTCTTCTTGGCAGCTCTCTTTGTAACTTTGCTCTTCGCACGAGGAGCCCTAACCGGTTTATCTTGTGTTCTCCGCTTCCAGAAGGAATTATTGGCATGTGAAATTAAAACAAAGGAATGCTAGCACATTATTAAAGCGGAGGCTGATCAGTAAGCATTAAGTTAAACTTTACCGCTAGCGGTTTGTTGGAGGTGTAAAAAGGTGGCAACCCGGTTTGGCTGCATGCGGCGGTCGGTTCATCAAGCATCTTCTTCACAGATTCAGTAACTTCATTGTCCGTCATTACTATTTCATGATATCATTGAGGATCCTTGACGTTGCCAGTATATTCATGCATTAATCCAGGGCGGCGACTTAAAGGCAGAATACCCCAAGAAACCCAGCAGCGGACTAGATCAATACCAGTCAAACCGTTGTCCAGGAGAGCCCGGAGCTTGGCGAGTTGAGGTGCATAAGTTGGCCGTTCTTTGGCAGTTAATCGTTGAGGTAACGGGTGGCCATTCCTAAGCCGGTGAGGGCGGTAACCCAGCAAAGGATTTTCTCCAGCAGGGGCAGTGTTCTGGCAATAAAACCAAGTTTGGTTCCAATCTTTGGGATGGCTGTGGTGTTTTGCATGATGGGAAATCAACTTCTTTTCTCTTTTGGATTGATACCCCACCAAGTTCCGTGTTAAGACCATCAGAGAACTCCATGCGGCGGTTTAAATGGAAAAAATCCCGAAAAAGCTCCACAGATGGTTCTTCTTGAAGGTAAACTTCACAGAACACTTGAAAATTGCATATACTGGACACGGAATTCGGTCCAATATCTTGTGGATGGAGTTGAAAGCTCGCAAGGACATCCCGGAAAAAAATTGATCCGGGTGGGCTGAATCCCCGGTCTAAGTGTTGCATAAATATAATCACCTCTCCATCTTGAGGCTCAGGAGGGCACTCAGGGCCAGGGACTCGCCAATGAAGGACCCTTTTTGAGGCTAAAGCGCCAGTGGTAACATATCGATTGATTTGTGTTTCCGTGATCCGGGACGGAACCCAGTTGCAAGCAGAGAATTGTTTGGTCATCTTGGATAGCAAACTGTAAAGGAAAAATGAAGGCCGGTTTACGATTGACGGTTCAAGTGCACTAATCGGTGTTAAACCGGGAATTTGATCAAAGCATACATGTGAGATAAACCAGAAATTACTATTCAAGTCAAGATGGTGGTTTAAGTGAGGGCTAATGGCATATGGTGGATTGTCAACTATTAAAAGTTAAACCGCCCTTAGGTGGAAGAGCCAGAGCTAAAAATCTACTAAGTGTTGACAGAAACAGGTTTCACAAAATGACAGTATAAATTTGGATCTACCGTGGTTCAGTAAGAAAATTATTCTGAGCCCTAAAATGGCGGCGACAAAACTCCATCAGTCCATAAGGGAACTATCAAGGCAAGAGGAGATACTACGGCGAGGTAAACTAAAGTTACAAGCTTTGGCCGCCACAGGAGGATGGTAAGTTCATCTAGTCTCAATAGTAAGCGCAAAGGCAGCGAGCAAAGATGAATACTCATGAACACAGATGAATGCAGAAACCCTAAATACAGATCTAGGGTTGAGAGGAGGAGGCTTACCAGATGCGCAGGGTTAGCGGAGAAGAGCCGCAGGCTTCTGGTACGATCAGGTTGATGCAGCGGCCTTTGTCGATGCAGTGCTCGAAGGTTGAGGGCGGCGGCGGAGCTTTAGAGCTTGAGCGTCGCGAGGAGGAAGAAGAGGCACGAAAGGGGAAGAAAGAAAGGACCCCTGAGCCTATTTATAAGGAAAAGGGATAAATGACAGGCGCGGGAATCAAGGATCCTGAAGCGGCAAAAGTGGGCGCGGCTGACGCCTCGATCTTCGGGATACCATTAATGAGGGGAATCTGTTTAATCTTTATATACAGAGATGACATTACGATGATAAGATGATGTGTCTATAGGATCACGTCACGGCGGTTTAACAAAGTTTACAGGAGAAGACATCATGGCGGTTTACAAGGAATATAAGGAGACGTTCACAGAACTTCTTTAAGTATTGAAGATTGACATGAACAGGTTCAAATCAACTTGGAGCCTAATGTTGGGGATATAACTATTGAGTGTAAACCGCCCAGGAGGGGCCGGTTCACCTTCAACTATATTGAAGCCCACGAAGACTCAAAAGATGGTGCTTTACTAATGAAGCTTAGAGGCCCGAAGCCCAAAGGTGGATTAGGGCCCATAGTGGTAAACCGCCATGGTTATGTAACTTGTATTGTAAGATAGGAAAGGAGAGACCGAGCCAGACACTTGTATGAGCCGGCCTCGGGACTCTGTAAACTGGCCGGGCGTCAACCCGTGTATATAAGGGGACGACCTAGCGGCGGTTCAGGGACAAGAAACAACAACTCGAGAGCCAGGCATAGCGTGTTTAGCTCCCTGGTTATCGAGACCCGAATAATCCCATCACGACTAGACATAGGCCTTTACCTTCATCGAAGGGGCCGAACTAGTATAAAAACCCTCGTGTCCTTTGTACGGTTTAACCCCTTTAAGCTAACCCGTCGCGATGGCTCCACGACTAAGTTCTTCCGCGCGGACATCTGACATGATATTTCCATGGTAGCGTCCCAAACGAATAGTGACTGACTGTGGGTCACTTCCCTCCAACGCGATTGGCCTGGCGATTCCGCTCCAAGCTCAGCACCAGTTCCCTATTCCGCCACCCCTGCCGACCAATGAACAGAGAGCCATTCCCCTGCTTTGCCCATCGCCTCCTACGGCTGCGACGAACGCCAAACCCTCCACTGCCATGGTTAACTTCCCCGTCAGGCCATTCTAGTTTGTGCCGATAGGGGCGCAGCTCGAGCGAGGGACGGACCATCGCTTGGTGCACAATATGATCGTGGTGTATGACCCCCCACTCAGCCATGAAAGGTATGCTCTAGTCACCGTCACGCCCCCGGTTCCTGATCATTAGAAGCAGCTAGTTCTCAATGAAGTTTTCCGCATCATGACTGAGGATTTCCATCTCGAAGTACCTAATACTTTTGTCTATCCGATTGGGTGGGGATGGTGGCATTTGTGGATGTTGCTCTCAGAGATCAGTTCATTCAAGAAAGCCCGCACTAGTTAGACCTTGTCGATGATGACGTGACTTTCTCTTTTGTGCCTCACGATGAGGGTGAAAACATGCGCCTGTGTCCGTTCCATTATGTGGCATGGGTCTTATTCTTAGCCTTTCCTATGCACTACCAGACCGACCACTACATTAACAAAGCAGTGTCCTGTTTTGGCAAGCTGGATCTTTGGCACAGGCCTGGGCAGAACAAGGAGTATGTGTTGGTTCGAGTAATTATCAGTAACATTGCACAGGTGCCCCACAACATGGTGGTGAAGAGGATTGGCACTTTTCCTGGCATGGGTCGATCTTGGTCGGTCCCTGTTTATGTGCTTAATGGAAGAGATACTATACCTGGCCTTGTTGGTAATGAAGATGAAGCCCAAGGCCAGGTATAGTATCTCTTCACCACTGGAGCACCAACAGATGATGCAGCAGTAGGTCGATGCAGCTTGGGAGCAGCAGATTCCACAACAGCAACAAATGCAGAATGACGGTTGGGGTGTGTGGCCGGTTGCACCACCACCTTTCAGTGGTTTCAGCTTTCGCACCTTGTTTCAGTATACTGGCCCCTCCCTCGTGGATGGTGTGGAGCGGGAGAGCAACATCACTGATGATCCGCAAGATGAATGGTCTGTCTATTCTGATATCGAAGAGGCAGCTGACGCTCTGATCCATGGTCGACAGACTTCTGGCATGCAGTTTGTTCGAGCTCTGGGCAGCTCCCACACAGTTGAGGTTCAGACAGATGAAGGTTTGTCTCTTCTGGATTTCCTCTGGCTGATCTCCTTTGGCAGGTTCACACGATGCCTCACTGCACCTGACACACCTGGCCACATTCTGAGTTGTGGGGCTCTGCCGCTCAACCCCATGTTTTTCGTCTTGCAATCACTGATGCTATCATTCAGGAGAGGTGTGCTGCGGGAGACCACTTTTTTCACCTGAATGATCTTCTCTGCCGTTTTACTGGCCCTATCTTCATACCAGCTGAAGTATGGGTGGATGTTTCTCCTCAGATCACTATGATCACTAGTGGATATGATACCCTGATGCAAGATGACTGCCTCAACCCTTCACAGATTAATGTGTCCTTGCCTTCTGAAGTATCTTATGCTGACACTGAACTTCACGCTGGCGCTACGGGGTCTGAATACTTTCAGAACATGATGTTGGGAGAGAAAGCTCCGATTGACACGGCTGGGCTGCATCGTAGTAGTTGATCCACGAGGTATGACGGATTTAAAGTGCCGCAAGTCACCGATGTGAGGAAGACGCAATCCAAGGTCAAACCTAGGGGGCGCCATCGATTGCATGTTCCTCTAAGGCAACTGCTCCCGGTGCCAAGCTTATACTGAACCCGCTGGCTAGCACCTCCGGTGACCTGCCGCCTCCAACGCCAATTCACCAGCTGCAGTACATGGGCAATGTCTTGTGTGGAGTACCACCCGATGACCTCACCCCTTAGAAGCTCATGGCACCTACTCATGGGGAGGAGACTGAGAATCCTTAGCTACAATGCCACCCAATAAACAGTGGAATATCCTGTGTTGGAACGTACGAGGGATCAATTCTGAGAAGAAACAGCTGGCGATCTGTTATGCAATCGATGTTAGTGGTTGTTCCATAGTTTGCCATCAAGAAACTAAGCGTACCTCTTTTGATGCTTCGTTTGTTAAACTTTTTTCCCTAAAAAGTTCGATATGTTTGCTTTTGTGCCTTCCACCGGCGCTTCTGGGGGCCTAATCACTGTGTGGATGAGCTCGGTTTTCACTGGTGTCCCGGTGTTTTCTAAATCTTTTGCTCTTGGAGTCAGACTTACTTCTACTCAATCCGCCGATTCGTGGACGCTCGTCAATGTTTATGGTCCTTGTACGGATCCGAATAGGGCGCTGTTTGTTTCTTGGCTGTTCGATGTTGATATACCACGTGGTGATGATTGGCTCCTCATT
>NC_041391.1:35710961-35715310 GCF_002162155.2 Triticum dicoccoides | reverse complement strand
ATATGTTGATCTTTAATGAATTCATTCGCAAGCATTCGTTGGTAGAATTACCAATCAAAGGGCGATCGTACATATGGACTAATATGCAAAATGCCCCCCTGCTCGAGCAACTTGATTGGCACTTCACATCGGTTGATTGCGCAGTTAAATACCCTAACACAGTAGTGTTGCTGTTGGGTAAACCCACTTCAGATCATGTACCTTGTTATGTATGCATTCAGTCCAAGATTCCAAAATCCAAGATATTTTTTTTGAGGATTTTTGGATCAGGCAGCCTGGCTTCTTTGAGGTTGTCCATCGCTCGTGGAATAGACGCTGTTATGCCCCGAATGCTGCCGCGACTCTGTGTAAAAAACTTAAAAACCTGCGCTACGATCTGAAGCAATGGAGTAGGAAGATTTCTAAATTGTCGGGCCTGATCGAAAACTGTAACAAAACCCTGTTAGAGATTGATGGGCTAGAAGAGAGGAGGAGGTTGTCTATCCCAGAAGCTAACTTTAGGGGGGTTTTAAAAAAGCATCTTCTACATCTGCTGGAGTGCAAGAAGTTGTATTGGAAAAAATGATGTACCATCAGATACTTCAAGTTTGGCGATGGCAACACCATGTTCTTCCACAGAGTAGCGACAGAGCGCTTCAGAAGGAACAGCACTGCATCGCTGCGCTTACTCGATGATTCGATCATCCACGACCATGTGGGAAAAGATGCAGTGCTCTTTCAAATGTACAAAGAAAGACTGGGCTACTCCAGTCAGACTGACATGCGTTTTGATCTGAGGAGAATCGTCAAGAAAATGGAGGGACTCCAAGCTTTGTCAAGTCCTTTCACTCGCAAAGAGATTGACCAAGTTATCAAAGAGCTGGCGTCAGATCGTGCACCCGGACCTGATGGGTTTAGTGGCAGTTTTATAAAATCCTGCTGGCATATTATCAAAGAGGATTTCTATCGCCTGTGCTCTGATTTCCATGCAGGTAACCTTGATCTCAAGAGCTTGAACACTGGTTTCATTACTCTCATCCCGAAAACTTAATGGCCAGAGACAGCGAACGACTATAGCCCGATAACACTCTTGAATTGCTGCCTTAAGATCTTAACCAAACTACTAGCGAATCGTCTGCAGCGTGTCATCCTCAAGATCATACACCGCAATCAATATGGCTTCCTGAGGGGGAGATCTATACAGGATTGCGTGGCGTGGGCGTTCAAGTTTATACACCAATGTCAGTCTTCGGGGAGAGAAATAGCTATTCTGAAGCTTGATTTCGCCAAGCGTTCGATACAATCGAACATGCCTCCATGTTGGAGATTATGAAATGCATGGGGTTCGATGATCGTTGGCTCGGATGGATTAAATGCCTATTTTCTCGACGGCCAAGTCTGCGATCCTCCTCAATGGGACTGCGAGCAGGCAATTCTTCTGTTTGCGAGGTGTGCGTCAAGGTGATCCTCTATCCCCGCTCATTTTCGTGTTGGCGGCAGACCTCATGCAAGCTGCCATCAATGACGCTTATTGGGCGGGCGCCCTGCAGCTCCCTATCCCTGTACCTGATAGTGACTACCCCGTCATTCAGTACGCCGATGATACCATCCTGGTGAAGCCCGCTGGCCTCTCTCAAGCGGAAACGATCAAGAGCATTCTGCGGGACTATGCGGCGTCAGTGGGCCTGAGCATTAACTTCCAAAAATCAACTTTGATCACTGTCAATTCTTCTACGGAAGTGACCTCGAGGCTTGCTCGGATCTTCGGCTGTGCGATCAGGTCCATGCCTTTCACGTACCTAGGGTTGCCCATGGGCACTACCCGCCCGACTGTGACTGACCTCATGCCCCTCGTTGCGTCGGTTGAGCGAAAGCTCTCTTCGGCGGCCGCCTTGCTGGATCTTGGATCAAAACTCATGTTGGTAAATTCAGTGATCACTTCTCTTATGATATACGCCATGTGTTCCATCAAGATCCCGCCAAAAGTTCTTGAGCATCTTGATAAACTCCGGAGATATTGCCTCTGGGCAAAGAGTTCGGACAATGGCACAAAGGCCGTCTCCCTGGCTGCATGGGAGCTGGTTTGCCGCCCCAAGAGCAAGGGCGGACTGGGACTGATTGACATCAAGATTCAAAACCAAGTCCTGCTCCTAAAAATGTTGCACAAATTCTACAATCGCATAGACTTGCCTTGGGTCAATCTGGTCTGGTCGATGTACTATGTGGACTCCATACCGCATGCAAGCGACCCATGTGGCTCGTTCTGGTTGCGTGACGTTGTGCAGCTGGCGCCGATCTATCGTGGTGTGCAAGTGGGGGATGGTAGCACGACCCTTTTTTGGAAGGACTTGTGACACGATGACATTCTATCAGACAGTCACCCCGGTTGTATTCGTTTGCAAAAAATGAGGACGTGTCTGTGCGTGAGCTTCTGACTGCGCCTGCCCTTGGCCAAAACTTCAATCTCCCGCTTTCGGACCAGGCCAGGGGCGAACTGCATGATCTTCAAACCAGCCTGGCTGAGGTGTAGTTGTCAGACAACAGAGACGTCTGGAGTTGTGTTTGGGGCTCTAAAGGCTTTCAGTCAAGCAAATTATACCTCCACTGCTTTCGCGATGAAGTGGCGGATAAGGGCTTCTAGTGGATCTGGAAATCCAAGTGCACCAACAAATGAAAAGTCTTTGCATGGCTCCTGCTGGCTGACAGGTTGAACACACGTAATTTATTGAAAAGGAAAAGCATGAAGCTCAGGGACGATGACTACACCTGCTTGTTGTACTCAATCAGCCTAGAGGAAACAGTTGAACATCTTTTTTTCGAGTGTGAATTCAGTAAGTGGTGCTGGGGGGAGTTGGGGATCTCGTGGCCGGCGGGTGGCAATAGGCTGCAGCTTTTGCATGCGTCGGGGGACGTGTGGATGCAGCCCATGTTCATGGAAATCTTTATCGTGGCGGCCTGGAGCATCTTGAAAGAGCGTAACAACAAGCACTTCAGAGGGATCACCCCCACGAGGAGTGGATGGCGCCAGAGATTTCAAGGTGATTTTGGAATGATGAAGCAACGTGTGAAAGAAGCCCTCCGGCCTTTTATTGAGAAGGTGGTCGGTTTGATCGACCCTACTGTGTAGTGTACATTTACAATACACTTGTACCCCTCCCTATACCTTTCGTGTATAGTAGCACTCCTTCTCTTTAGGCCCATGTAAACTTCCTTATGTAACTTTGTGGATGCTGGTGTAATATAAAAGTCAGTGAGGGGGTGCCCTCACTGTCCATTGTTCCTCAAAAAAACGCCTTTGTAAACAACGTATTTTGCGGCAAAAAACCCTCAAGAAAACCAATGACATTTCACACTTAATTTTTTATGGTGCTAATGATCAGATATCTCTTTTAAAGTTTTAGTTTGTTAGGTTGTTATAGATCGCGGTACATCTACCGGGAAGGACGGACAACAAGGTGAAGTACTACTGGAACTCATACTTGAAGTAGAGTGCAATGTAGCTAGGTTCCTCCAACCCCGACAGAAATAATGCGTCGCCGCATATGCTCACCTCCATGAGGGCCACCACCAAGCTCATCATGACCTAGTTAGAGAGTCTAGGTAAAGCAAACTTTTAGTGTGCGAAAGGTTATATAATTGGCAGATGGGATCTAAGAGAATAGGAGTCCTACCTCTAGTTTCTTTGGGATATTGACACTCCATACTTATAACCTCCACTTTGAATAGTGCTACAACAACTCCCTACATTTTAGGTTTATCAAGGATGTGCCCTCAGAGGAGGCAATGGTTGTTGAGGTTGTGGCTTTGGGCGGTGAGGCAGTCGACCTCTTCTCCATGGCAGAGGGAGAGGGGCAAGTCTGTCTCATGTCCTAGAGGAGCACTTCACGTCCGCGGCACAATTGGAGGTGGATCATGTGCATTTCGCTGCCGTCTTGATGCTCCCCGTGGACCTGAAGATTGTCAACGAGAACTGGACGGTGCTCGTATCCATGCATAGCACACGTACAGTCGATCGCGAGCAGCGCCAGCTCCGGTCTCTGGGTCAATTATGCGCAGTACATCTAGCTCTTTGAGGAGCTTGAGGTTGAGTATGATGAGGAGGCGGAGCAGCACAACGACAGTGCCAAAAAGGCACACTCTGACTGCTCCGATGGGTTTGCACCAGCAGCCAACGATGACAAGGCGGGCAGCTCCGGTGTGGGGGTCGTTGACCTCACCTCCCACGGGGAGGAGTGGGAATTAGTTGTTATGAACTTTTCTTCGAGTACTCCCCTCCTAAAAAAGTTTACAGATTTCGATGCAAATTAAAGGTGGAGATTACAAGTTACCCCTTCGTTCAAAAGGGGTAATATAAATTATATAATCGGTTG
>NC_041391.1:35704103-35710449 GCF_002162155.2 Triticum dicoccoides | reverse complement strand
AGCCTCAACTTGTCCGGCAAGATCACTTTGGTGCCTAAACTTGTAAAATACGCAAAAGTGGTGCTATAACTTGTCGCATGGTGCATATACGGTGCCTTCGCCTGTATGCCACCTTATGTGTTGTATGCGTGGTGTGACAGCCGGCGGCTGCCCCACATGTCAGTGTGTTTGAGCGTCGCCTTCGCTGGCGAGGTGCGTGCAAGTTATTTTTTGGAAACACCCTAAGGTTTAATTAAATGTGATAAAAAACGCCCTCTCTTATGCTAGTAAGCGGGAAAAAACAGTCATTGAGGGATTTGATCTTGGTACCTGCAATTTTAAAGCTAGGTACACTAGCCACTGTGTACAGTTAGCTGGGAGTAATATAGTCTACGTATCGCTCTGCAATTTCCATTATGTTTTTTTTCTGTTACGGTTTGGTTTTATGATATGCAAAATTTCCAATATAAAAATACAATAAATTATCATAAATCTTTATTCTATTTTTATTATTGTCTAGTTCGAAGAGGTAAACATGAACTTTTTCTAAATTTATGTGGATTTGAACAGTTCAACATATATTATAAAATATTGTGTAAATTTTTATTTATTATGTAATGTTGTAATTTGAAAATTTTCAATGTGTATTAAAAATGATTGTGTAAAAACAGTAAATACTATAAATATGTTAAAAGTTTCTGTATAAATGTAAGAATAATTATGCACAATAAATTTTTCTTACATGATCAACATTTTATGGAATAGATGCTGTAAATTTTTTGAATGCATGACAAATATTTTTCAAAAACACGTTTACAATTTATTAATACATGTGAGAATTTCAAAAAGTATGTTGATTTTTTTTCAAATGCACTAACACTTTAAGAAGTTAATGACGGTTGTAATATTTTCTTATATTTCTTTACAAATGGGGAAAATAATAATTAAACTAATCGTGAAATTCGAAAAATAAATGAAAGGAAACCTTGTGCGGGCCCACAAGACGCCATTCTGAGCTCCTAGATTCAACTTCCGGCAAGGGAACTTATTTTTTTTCTATTTATTATTTCATGCAGTATCATTCTTTTTATAAATAGGAATCTATTTCCATACTGCTCATACCACTACTATCGGCACATGTGCGCACACTGTGTGCTCAGGTACTTGTTTCGAATCGAGCCGGTGCACCTTTTTTTTCTTTTTAGTACTATTTTATCCACGTGGGAACCCAATCTGATGCGATCAATGCAATTCGTCATATTTAAATAAAATGCGAGGTGCTTTTGCAAAATTCAGTTAAAGTAGATGGAGTTTAGTGTAAAACAACAAGCACGCTCCACTCACATCCATTGACATGTGAGCCAATGCCATGGTGGCACGCTATGTGGGCAGTGCATACGCCCAGATACAGATGGAGGCACCGTATTTGAACACTCGAACAAGTTATAGCACCAATTTTGCGTATTTCACAAGTTTAGGCATCAAAGTGACCATGCCGGACAAGTTGAGACACCCGTGATGTATTTTTATTAGTTCTAGGGATTTGTTGCATTGTAAAAATCCTACAAACTGCTATGTTCAACGTTGAATGTCTCTGTGTCCTTCTTGTTCGGGGAATAGGGTTGGCCGATATCGACCCGCTGAATGTCCATGGACACTTCCGTGGACATTTGTAAGAGTCTCTTTGATGAACGTTCTTGGAGATTCCCTTAGTACTAGCTTAAGGTCCATTTAAAGCACATGTGTTCAGAGCTTTACTAGTGTTGACCTTGAATTCTAGATGTAACAATTGGCTATAAAAGGAGTACATCTTTAGCTAAAAGAAAGGAACTTTATCGAGCAACTCTAAATGTTTCTAATGGAGCGCATAGAATGTTATAGTGGTTTGTGCTTCGATAGAGTGAGAGAAATTGACCACCAAGATGAGGCTCACTTGCACGTAGATTGTTATAGTGGCAGTGTTTTGTTCGTTCTTGAACATCCGCCAAATGTGGCAGGCGAGATCTGGACCTTTTTTTTACCCTTCCAATCTGGGCATGAGAAGCATCAGGAGGACAAGCGGTGCTGGAAACAATAATAGGCAACGTGCTGCGAATAGCGGCTGATGGTTTCCTTCCCGCTCAAGTATGAGCACGAAGACTAAACCTACTGCAGATCTCTCAACTCGTTAACGAAGTGCCTGATTGCGTTCCAGTAGCCACCAAGTTGCCGAGACAAACGCAATGTACCACTGTGATTGCCATCCTGTACGTGGTTGTACCAATTGGCAAATTAGTAGGCACGGATTGTGTTCAGGGCAAGTTAGACAGCTTTAGCTGAAGCAAACTGACGAGCAAGCAAGCATGTTCCGATGGAGATTAAAAGTGGATATTATAAGTAATCCCTTCTATCAAGAATGGCAATATAGTCATTTGAATCAAATTAATCTATTCCATACACTTGATCTGCAGGCTGATGACGGTATTTTTTTAAGCAACTTTAAGATTCACGTAAACTTTTTGGGTTGTGTATCGAAGCAAAACTCAGTTGTTTCAGTAGTTTCAGGGATCTTTCGCATTGTAGAAATCAGGTGAACTAGCACTTCCTCTGTTTCATAATGTAGTGTATATAGATTTTTTTTAAATCAAACCTCACAAACTTTGACCAAGTTTGTGGAGAAAACCATTTACATAGAATGCCAAATATATATCATCAGATTCGTCGTAAGATGTAGATCTAGATTTTATATATGTAGTATTAGCTTTCTCCATAAACTTGGTGAAAGTTTCTAAAATTTGATTTTCCAAAAAATATATACGCATTACATTGTGGTAAGCGAGTTCCGCCACATACCTCATCACGTCTCGCTCGTTCCCCTTTCCTTATCCATTCACCATTTGACGTGGACACACTGCACCTTCCCTATCTTCCACACAAATTACTGCCACCGCTGTGCACAACGCCGCACCAGCAGCCGCTGCCCACCCACTGCTGGACAGGTGGCAGGCGCCAGGCTCTGCTGCGAGGAGTCGGGGGGGACGGCGAGGTGCTGTGTTTTGCTGATGAATCTGGTGCCACGAGGTGTGGGGAAGATGATTTGGGCACCGTGCGCTGCGGCCGTGGGTCTGCATTCTGGAACCAGCGAGGCGGCGTGCTACAACCGGCGGTGTGTGGTGCTTCAACCGGCAAAGATGGTGCTGGGTAGCTTCGGTGGTGCCGCGATGGTGCAACCCAGCGTGACGGCGACGCTAGAACCAGCTACCGGTTTTGCTGCAGTCGGCGGTGAAGTAGCTGGAACCAGTGCGGCGGCGGCTGCCACTAGAGAGACGACGATGCTGGAACCGTGACAGGTGTTGAGCCACAGCCACATGTGCAGGGAGATCCGGCTAGATTTTTGTTGTTGTTGGAACCAGCTTCAAATTTTGCTACCACCGTCTTTGACATTTGTTGGAACCAAGTCAGATTTTTGCTACCTCGTTTTATTCTTGCTGGTACCAGTGTACCAAATTGCTACCACCGTCTTTGATTTTGCTGGAACTAACCAAAAATTTGCTGCCATGTTCTTTTTGCTGGAACTAACCAAAATCATTCTATCACTTTTGCTACATCCGTTTTGAGTTTTGCTACTACCGGCACTGTCGATTGTTGTATCCATTTTTTATGAGGTTTTTGAGAAATTGGAAAGGTCATTTTTGCCGCAATCATCATCAAGTTTTGCTACGACAGACATGTTTTTTTGCTACTACCATCTTTCTCTTCATCATTCGTCATAAATTGGGGGGAAATCTGCAACTGTCCATCAAACGGGGCTTCGATGTCGCCGACAAGGATGTGAGCGGAGACTACCTGAGCAGGCCTGGAGGGGTGCTGCGACGGCCTAGGGTGGACGGTGAGGTGCGCTGCGCGTCGTTGTGATTTTTGGAAACGGAAGAAAGAAACAGTCGCGAGGTCGAGTGGTAGGGGACGAAGAGAAGGATCAGATCCAACGGCTGGACAGGGAAGGATCTGACAAGCGGGGTGTGACCAGCCCAAATTTGGGCCGGCGCACCAGCGCCTAGCGTTCCCTTACATTGTAGAGCGGAGGGATGATCAACACTGAATGGCTCTGTCGACATCCGCCCGACCAAATGTCCATGGACACCTGACGTACGTGTCCATGTCCATGGACATTTGTGGGAGTCTGTTTGTTAAACGTTGTTGGAGATGCCCTTTCTAGCTTAAGGGCCATTTAAATCACACGTCTTCAACTGTATACTTGAATAAAGTGACGAAAGAAAATGCGTGTAGGAGTGGTTGTTGGTTCAGAACTTTACTAGTGTTCACTCTATCTGAGCTGTCGACCTTGAATTCTAGATGCAACTACAGGCTATAAAAGGAGTACATCTTTATCTAAAAGAAAGCAACTTTATCGAGCAACTATAAATGTTTCTAATGGAGTACGTAGATTGTCATAGTGGCTTGTGCTTCGTTAGAGTGAGAGAAATTGACCACCGAGATGAGACTCACTCGCACTGCACACCCTTCTTGGCCTGGCAGTGTTTTGTTCGTTCTTGAACATCCATCAAATGTGGCATGCGAGATCTGGACCTTTCTTTCTTCTGATTTTAACCTTCCAATCTGAGCATGTGAAGCATCAGGATGATAGTCGGTGCTGGAAACAATAATAAGCAAGGTGCTGCGAATAGCAGCTGATGGTTTTGTTTCTGCTCAAGTATGAGCACGAAGACAAACACTACCGCGACTCACTCAACTCGTTATCGAAGAGCCTGATTGCGTTCCAGTAGCCACCAAGTTGCCGAGACAAACGCAATGTACCACTGTGTTTGCTATCCTGTACGTGGCTGTTCCAATTGGCAAATTAGTAGGCACGGATTGTGTTCAGGGCAAGTTAGACAGCTTTAGCTGAAACAAACTGACGAGCAAGCAAATACTTCTTTTGTCACTCTGGTCGCCTCGTCGTGTCATCTCATCTGCATGCCCCATCTCTTTCATACAAACATCACATAACTAACTTGTTCGTCCCATCCGTGTTTGAATGTTCATTGCAATCAGAATTTCTGATGCGCGCGTATTAGCTAGCTGATGATGCACCTTCGTGGCACCGTGGTCGACTTCACTTTCCATGCTCATACATTTGCAGACGCCGTCAGGAATGAATTTTCAGGTCTCAATCCTCATAGTGTATTGTTTCCAAATCAATGAACACAAAAAAATTATCACAACTAGAGCAGCACACTCAGTAGTCAGTTGTACCCAGTTCATCCATCTTGAGTCGTGCTTGGGAGCAACTAGTGTAATTGGCCAGGTTTATTTACTGAAGTGAAATGTGCCCTAAAATCACTATATATGGCGCTGTTATGATGTTGCTATTTAGGGCCATGGATTGGAATCGGCCTCGATATCAAATTTTCTTGCCTTTCAACCCGAATTCTGTTTTTTGGATCTTCACATAATTGTACTTGGAATGTGCATGAGAGGCTCAATTCTAAAGTTTGTTTGGATGCTCGCAGCCATACAGAACGCCGGCACAGTCGACCACAAGGGCCGCCAATTAACTCCATATCAGCAAGGCAGGGTACATCTGACTCTTCGAGGATCTCAAGGGTGAGTACGATAACGAGGCTGGGTAGCATGATGAAGATGGCAAACAGGCACCCAGCGGCCAACGAAGACAAGGCGGGCAGCTCCCGCGTGGGTGTCATTGACCTCACCTCCGACAGAGAGGATTGGGATTTAGTTGTTTCGAACTTTGCTTCGGTACACCCCTCCCCCCTCCTCGAAAAGGTTACATATTTCGATGCATATTAAAGGTGGAGATTAGAAGTTATCCCTTGAATCAAGACACTACTAGAAAAAGGGCTATTAGTGGCGCACCTATTTTTGCTATTAATGGCGCACTACAGGTGCGCCACTATTACCACGTCACTAGTAATAAATACTAATGGCGCACGCACCTCTGGTGCGCCATTAGTATTGCAGGTAACAGTGGCACACCTTGTAGTGCGCCATTACTATTGCTACAGGTGTGCCACTGGTAACTTTTTTTTTTGAATTTTTTTAATTTTTTCTGAATTTAAAAGGCGGGAAAATAGTAGTGGTGCACTGTCTAACCCCCACCATGCACCATTGCTATTTTTGAATTTTGAATTTGGATCTGGATCGTGATTTTTTTGTCCTTTTTTTGCTCATTTTTTGCACGATATTTTTTCAAATTTTGTTCTCATTTTTGGATCTTGTACGTTCTTTTGCCAGAGAGGAGGGCCGAGGAGAGACCGTGAGGAGGAGAGGAGGGAGGAGGAGGAGATCACCGGAGAGGAGGACGAGGAGGTCACCAGGAAGGAGCTCGCCTACATCGCCAGAGAGGAGGGAGGAGAAACCGTGAGGGGAG
>NC_041391.1:35700148-35703709 GCF_002162155.2 Triticum dicoccoides | reverse complement strand
GGAGGAGAGGAGAGGAGAGGAGGGAGGAGGAGCTCACCGGAGAGGAGGGAGGATAAATCGTGAGGGGAGGGGAGGAGAGGAGAGGAGAGGAGGGAGGAGGAGGTCGCGGCGACATGGAGGTCGCCGAAGAGGAGGAGGGGAGTATGATGGAGGAGAGGAGGGGAGATGGAGTGGATGAGAGTAGGAGATGGAGTGGAGGAGAAAAATAAAGAGGTAAGGAGGAGAGGATCCCGCCCAGCCATATATACGGCATAGTAATGGCGCACCGTGGGCAGGTGCGCCATTACTAACTTTTTTTTATTTCTTTTTGATTTATTTTGAATTTTGAAGGCGGGAAGATAGTAATGGCGCATCTTAGGCAGGTGCGCCATTACTAACATTTTTTTATTTTTTTATATAGTTTGAATTTTGAAGGCGGGAAGATAGTAATGGCGCACCATCGGCAGATGCGCCATTACTGAGTTTGATTTTTTTGCCTCTCCAGATCTTGAAAGCCCCGTAACTTTTTTTCTGTTAGATTTTTGAGGATTCTAAAAATCTTCAATGGGGTTCCCCATGTTCAATTCAGATATAACTTTTCGAGTAGATGATTTTTCATATAATTTTTTTTTCATTGGAGTTCGGATGCAAAAGTTATGCCCATTTTACAAATTCTCGAGAGATTTTGCAAAAAAGTCAAAAATTCATGTTTGTAAATTTTGCTAACAACTAGACCACATATCACACGGGAATCTTATTTTCTTTTATTTTTTTGACATTTCTATCATTTTCTTTTATTTTTTTTTGAAACTGAAAAGGCGGTCCAGGGGGTGTATTTGTTGTGTAAATGTTAGTAGTGGCGCACGGTGGTTGTGGTGCGCCATTACTAGTTTGAACTAGTAATGGCGCACTATCCCCTGGTGCGCCATTATTAGTTTTGAAAAAAAGTAAACAACAAATTTGTTAGTAGTGACGCACAGAGTGTGTGGTGCGTCATTACTAGTTAAAACTAGTAATGGCGCAATATACCATGATGCGCCATTACTAGTTTTGAAAAAAGAAAATTTGTTAGTAGTGGCGCACCGTGGCTGTGGTGCGCCATTAGTGATATGGACACTAATGGCGTACCTACACATGGTGCGCCACTGTTATATAGCAGTGGCGCACCACATATGTGGTGCGCCATTAATGTTCATATTAGTTATAGCCCTTTTCCTAGTAGTGAGAAGGGCAATATAGTCATTTGTATCTGAATCAATCTATTTGATACATTTGATTTGTAGGTTGACAATAGTATTTTTATGCAACCTTAAGTTTCGTGTAACTTTAGGGTGGGAGGGGGGTGTATCGAAGCAAAACTCAGGTTTGTAGTGGTTTTAGTGATCTTTCGCACTGTAATAATCATGTGAATAACTAGTATGATCAACCTTGAGTGGTTTGGTGTCCGTCTTGTTCGAGGGATGGGGCTCAATGGCGTCCGCTCGATTAGTTGTCTGCGGACACGTCTGGACATAGACACCTGGCGTGTCCATGTTCGGACATTTGGGGAAGTCTGTTTGATGAATGTGGTTGGAGAGATGCCCTCAATAGCCATTTAAAGGGCCATTTAAAGCACATGCATTCAAATGTGTATACTAGAAGAAAGTGACTACTAAATAAAATGCATGTAGGAGTGGTTGTTGGCAATGTGTATACTAGAAGAAAGTGACTACTAAATAAAATGCATGTAGGAGTGGTTGTTGGCTCATAACTTTACTAGTGCTCACTCGATCTCAGCTTTTGCCATGAATTCTAGATGCAACTACTGGCTATAAAAGGAGTATATCCTTATGTAGCAACTATAAATATTCCTAATTGAGTACATAGATTGTTATGGTGGCTTGTACTTCAATGGAGTGAGAAAAATTGACCACCGAGAAGAAGGTCACTTGCACCGCACACCTTCTACGCAGTGTTGCTCGTTCTGCCAAATGTGGCAAGGAGGACCTTTTCTTGGGGTTTTATTTACCCTTCCAATGTGAGCATGCGAAGCATCGGGATGACAAGCACCTGCATGAGGAAGATACTCAGTGCCGGAAACAATAATAGCCAAGGTGCTGCAAGTAGCAGCTGCTGTTGCTAGCTCTACCAGGAAACGTTTTCACTGAAGTGGTTCACCAAGAGCCTCATTCACCCAGTAGCCACCAAGTTGCAAATACAAACGCAATGTATCAGTGGGACTATGAGCGTGTGCGAGTCGCTACTAGTGGGAAAATTAGCAGGACGGATTGAGTTGATGGGAAGAAAAGCACCATAAGCAAACAGGATGAGGAAATCATATTTCTCACAGGAGGATCAGAGTGGCCCAGCAGAAGCGTGGTGGGCCATAACCCACAGGTCCCAGGATCGGAACCCGGCTCTGATATGTTTCTGTTATTTCATCTTTTCTGTTGCATCCAAGTTATTCTCACTGATAAATTTGATTGGCCTTTTTGTGGATTCACTTTTCTTTTAGGTTCATAATTACATGTCCTGTCACTCCTGAATGTTTGCCGCCGCCATGTTTCCTTCGACCGAATTCAAGGATGGCCGAATTTGAGATTTTTCATAGCATATGTTCCTTTCAAATTGCAGCGATCAAAACTGACGTTCTCTGAAATTCCATGTATGGTGCTAAAGAATGCTTGCACCAACTACAAGGACAGGTTGTGCATACGTTCAACTGAATTGCTGTAGGCCAACAAATCGCCTCAAAACGTTCAACTGAATTGCTGTAGGACATGGTTCTTGTTGAAACAAGGATGACAGGCTAATGCTGAACTGGTTCAAGTTTTGTTCTGGTGCAGAGGATGGCATTGTTCCATTTTCCAGTGGCAATACTGACTTCCCTCATTCCAAGTGTAAAACAGATGCCACAGGTACTTATAAATCTGAACCTTTCAGGTCAGCTTTATAAAATTAGACAGTTACAACATGATGTGCACCACCTACAAAAAGAAATCAAGGTTGGGTGTGTATATATAGTAGCTAGGGCAGCATGGCAGATTGATCTGCGCTGTGCTGATCACACACTTCCGCCTCTTAAAATTCAAAATAGAATATATATTGCAGGTTTTCAGCAAGGTGCATCCGACAGAGAGCATCGTGGTGCACACATTCAGAAATCAACAAACATCATTTTGCAGCTACAGTTATATCATGAAACACACTGCCATCATGCTCGTAAATGCACGATGTGCCTCCTTTCTTTTTTCCCGATTTCCTGTCCATTGGCTGTCTCAAAAAGGTGAGATATTGATTAAAGCCTAATGCATCATTCCCAGCAAGAAAAAGCGCCTAGCGTACTGTTGAATCTGATCCTACTTGTTGTTCCTCGACCTATCTCAACAAGTTCACAACTTTCAACGTTGCGACAAGTATAAACTATAACTATGCAAGGCACTAAACAAGCACCAAGTATAATGTATAAATGTTTATGCAATTTGCAAGCTTTGGCATCAAAGCATCTGTTAAGAATAATTGAAAATGCAACTTTTGGCATGCTTAAGAAACATATATAACCACGTTTGAGAAACCAACCAACAATACTTACCAAAAACGTGA
>NC_041391.1:35695706-35699961 GCF_002162155.2 Triticum dicoccoides | reverse complement strand
ATTACATTCTCATTCCTAAATTTTATTTAAGTAAACCGACTTATCAAAAGCGCTAATCTCATAAAATCCACACTGCATTTTATCAAAAAGTGTATGAAGCGTCTCAACTTCCTTACATGGAAGCCCACATGATATATAGATTGATTGATCGTAGGCGCTACAGTATTTCGGTTGTAGAAACAACCGTGGGAAATTTATATTGAGATAGGAGATCGAGATAAGGTACGAAGTTTAAACAGAATATCTATCTCTAACAACTCCATCATGGATTACAGGCTAAGGCTAGCTGCGCCTATCGACATGTTTAATACCTCCCATAATCATAACTCTATCAAGTTATGATTACGCTTAAATTCTTCCAATGGCCTTGTAGGTAAGGCCTTTATAAAGCCGTATGCGACTTGGTATTTTGAGTGAACAAACCAGATCTCCAATTCCTTGCTAACAACTTTTTCCCTCACAAAGCGATAATCAATTTCAATATAATTGATTCTTGCATGAAAAATAGGATTAGGAGACAAGTATGTGGCGCCAAGATTAACACCCAGAAACATGGAGTTTGAGTGAGACATATTTCAAGTTCTCTCAACATGGACTTAACAAAAATAATCTCTGTTGTTGCATTTTCCAATAGTTTGTATTCTGCCTCAGTACTTGGTGGGAGAACTGTTTCATGATTTTTTGCACATCAATATATCAAATTCGGCCCAAGGAAAATTGCAAATCCACTTGTAGACCTTCTATCATCCAATCAAGCTGCCCAGTCAGAATTATAAAAAACACTAACATGTGTGGCTGGTGACTTGCTAAAGTTTAGGCCAACACTTAAGGTATTTCTCACACATCTTAGTATCCACCTAGCATCAGTCCAGTGAGCTATAGTTGGTGGATGAAGAAACAACCATATCATGTTTATAGCAAAAGAAATATTTGTCCTAGTGAGTGTCAAATACTAAAGTCCACCTACCAAACAACTGTATTTGGTGACATCCTCTTGATTAAAGAGTTCTCCTTTTGCAAGGGAAAGTTTCTCCGACCAAACTCCTTTTTTTGATTTTACTATTCACCCGAGCTCACATGAGCTCGGGATTAGAACAACACTTTCATGGTGAATTGTTACTTCTTTCCCCTTTAATGCATGGGGATCGCTGCCTGCCAATGCTCTTATGGCTGATCGTGAATTGCATTCTAGTCTAGTGGTATTAGCAATAATTTGATGAACTTGCATTGTTTTTAATGGTTTTGATTGTATTTGGCTTGGAGTTCCATTCGGACTGGAACCTTACATCCAAGATCTAGTTCCAGTCTTGAACACAAAAGCTACTAAAAGCTATAAAAATCATTATAATCTGCTATTGGCAGCAATGCACCTAAAATCTACTCCCTTCGTCCCATAATATAAGATGTATCGCTTAGAGTTATGTTTGACTTTGTTATCTAAGCTTGAACACAATTCCCATAAAAGTCAAAAATCTAGCACCAAATGTGATGCCCCAATTTTTGTGCGAATTGATATCTTTGAATCATTTTTTACTTTAATTGTGTGTGAATTTGCTTTCCTTGGTTTGGTTTGGTATCTCAAAGTTTAGAAGAGAAATGGAAAAAAAGCTGCCGGTTGTGTTGGATCAATTGTCTGCGGCCTGGATTGAGACACGGAATGTTCTCTCACGAAGAGGAGAACGTCGTCATCAATCTCGAAGCCAAGTTATGAAACAACCAAGGAATCCTCGCACACCTCATGTCTAAGTCTGGCCATCTAAATGTTTCATAAACTTAGACAACAATGAAAAACCAAAAACAAATGCTGAAAATATAAACAAACAACAACTGAATGCGAACTCGAAACCCCATTGGAAACAACGTATTTCGTGATGGAAAAAACTCAAGAACGACGATGAAATTTCACACAGTTTTTCATGGTGCTAATTATTTGCGATCTCTTTTCATTTGTAGGTGGTTGCATCGCGATGCATCTGTCATGAAGGACGGACAACGAGATAAAGAACTACTGGAACTCATACCTAAACAAGAGGGTGATACATTTCAGCTCCTCCAAACCTGCCAGCAAGAACGCGTAGCAGAGATGCTCACCTCCCTGAGGGCCACCACCAAGATCACCATGACCTAATTAGAGAGTATAGGTAAAGCAAACATTTAGTGTGCAAAATGTTGTATCATTAACAGATAGAACCTGAGAGAATATGTATCCTACCTTTAGCTCTTTTGGGATATCGACACTCTATACTTACCACCTACACTTTGGAAAGTACTATAGTAACTCCCTGCATTTGGGGATTATCAAGGAGGCGTCCTTAGAGGAGGCGTTACGAACCTGGAGGTGGAGCTCGCGGATGTCACTGCCTTCTTGGCTCTCCTTGTGGACCCGGAGATCGTAAATGAGAATCGGGCAGTGCTCTCCCCGGTCCAGAGCACTGCACAGTTGACCACGAGCGCTGCTTGTTCCGCATCAACGAGGCAAGGTACACCTAGCTCTTCGAGGAGCTCGAGGCTGAGTACAACGAGGTGGAGCTACATGATGATGATGCCAAAGATGCACACGATTGATGACTCTATCGGGTTCTCACCAACGTCCAACGACGACGAGGTGGGCACAGTGGTGGCGCCACCACGAAATAGTTGTGGGTTCATCTAGCGTAATTTCTTTTAAATGTCCCTTTTTTGCATAAATATGCATAACAGTAAGCAAGCAATAAAGAAACTATGTGGTCAGCTGACCCCACAACGTAGATGCAGAATCGTCACCGGGTGGGCGGGGTATGCGGGTTATCTATCTCACCGGGGCGGGACATTTGGGGAATCTGTTTGATGAAAGTGACTGAAGAAAATGCATGTAGGAGTGGTTGTTGGTTCAGCGCTTTACTAGAGTTCATCTACCTCAGCTCTCGCTCATGAATTCTAGATAGAACTACAAGCTACCAAAGGAGTATATCTTTATGCAGAAGAAAGGAACTTTATGTAGCAACTATAAATATTCTTAATGGATTTGAAATTGGTTGAAATTGACCACCAAGAGAGTGTCACTTGCACTGCACACCTAGGCAGTCTTATTTGTTCTTGAACATGTGCCAAATGTGTCATGCGAGGTCTGGACCCTTTTTTTCTTTTCTGTTTTACCCTTCCAATATGAGCATGTGAAGCATCAGGATGATAATCGGTGCTGGAAACAATAATAGGCAAGGTGCTGTGAATAGCAGCTGATGGTTTTCTTTCAGCTCAAGTATGAGCACGACGACTAAAACTATTGAGATTCACTCAATTCCTTAACGAAGAGCTTGATTTCGGTCCAGTAGCCACCAAGTAGCCGAGACAGACACAATGTACCACTGCGACGGCGAGCATGCACGGGTCGTTACCAATGGGCAAATTACTGGGCATGGATTACGTTCAGGGTTTTTGGTTCTGCATGCCCCCTCTCTTTCTTCCAAACATCACATAAATAACTTGTTCGTCCCATCCTCATTTGATTGTTCATGAAAATTAATCACTGCGCTCAGTCCCCCTCATTACTCGGAATTTCCGATGCACGCGTATTAGCTAGCTGATGATGCACACCTCCACTGCACCGTGGTCGACTTCATTTTCCATGCTCATAAATTTGCAGATGCCATCAGGAATGAATTTTCAGGTCTCGATCCTCATAATGTGTTGTTTTCGAAATCAATGAGCACAGAGAAAAGTATCACAATTAGAGCAGCACGCTCTGTTGTACCCAGTTCATCCATCTTCAGCTCGTGCTTGGGAGCAAGTAGTGTAATTGACCATGTTTATTTACTGAAGTGAAATGTGGCCTAAAATCACTATATATGGCTCTGTTATGATGTTGATATTTAGGGTCATGGATTTGAATCGGCCTCAGTATCAAATTTTCTTGCCTTTGAACCCGAATTCTGTTTTTTGTGTCTTCACATAATTAATACTTGGAATTCGCATGAGCAGCTCGATTCTGAAGCTTGTTTGGATGCTCGCATCCGTATAGAAAGCCCACATGGTCCACCAAGAGCGCCGCTAACTCCACATCAGCAAGGCGGGGTACATCTGGCTCTTCGAGGAGCTCGAGGCTGAGTACGATGAGGAGGCGGAGTAGCACAACGAAGATGCCAAAGAGGCACATGACGACTGCTTCAGTGGGTTCCCACCAGCGGCCAAGGAGGACGAGGCGGGCAGCTCCAGCGTGGGGGTCGTCGACAGGGAGGATTGGGATTCAATTGTTTTGAATTTTGCTTGAATGCAAAAC
>NC_041391.1:35684038-35695400 GCF_002162155.2 Triticum dicoccoides | reverse complement strand
TGAAAGCAAAACTCAGTTGTTTTTAGTACTTTTAGGGATCTTTTACATTGTAAAAATCATGTCAACTAGTATGATCAACCATGCTTGGTGTCAGTCTTGTTCGAGGGATGGGGCTGGATGGCATCTGCCCGATCAGATGTGTACGGACATGTCTGGCCACGCACCTGACATGTCCGTGTGTGTGTGGACATTTGAGGAGTCTGTTTGATGAACGCAGTTGGAGATGCCCTTAGTAGCTTAAGGGTTGTTTAAAGCACATGCGTTCAAATGTGTAGAAAATGCTTGTAGAAGTGCTTGTTGGTTCATAACTTTACTATTCTTCACTCTATCTCAGCTCTCGACCGTGAATTCTGGATGCAACTACCAGCTATAAAAGAAGTAGTACATATTTATATTTTCATCTAGAAGGAATGGAACTATATGTTGCGACTAAAAATATCCCTAACGGAGTAGTACATAGATTGTTATAGCGGGTTGTGCTTCGTGCAGTGAGAGAAATTGACCACCGAGATGAGGCTCACTTTCACTGCACACCTTCTAGGCAATGTTGTTCGTTCTTGAACATCTGCCAAATGTGGCATGCGAGATTTGGACCTTTTTTCGGCGGTTTACCCTTCAATGTGATCATGGGAAGCATCGGGATGATAAGCACCTGCAAGAGAAAGATATTCGGTGCAGGAAAAAATAATAGCGATTGTGCTGCAAATAGCAGCTCTTGTTGGTGCTTCTCCCCAAGTGATGGTCAGTTCACTAAGAGCCTGGTTCGTCCAGTAGCCACCAAGTTGCCAAGACGAATGAAATGCATCATTGTGACCGCGAGTGTGTGTGGGTCGGTACCGCTGGGCAAATTAGCAGGCACAGATTGCGTTCAAGGGCAGAAAAGTACCAAGTACCCAAGGTCCTTCTCCTTCGGGGAGAACAGAGACTCAACAACAAATCCCTCGCCGAATCTCTCTGTGCTCAATTTTATTTGACAAATCTTAGCCATTACAGCTAAATCAGAGTGGCGCAGCCGAACCTTGGTGGGCCCATAACCCAGAGACCAAAACCTGGCTCTGATATGTTCTTGATTTTTTTTTCTACTACTTCATTTATCATAATTATTTTCTCTGAGAATTTCGATTTGCATTTCTTGTTCACATCCCAGTTACTTCTTTTCTCACTTGGATGGATTTGCCACTGTCATGTTCGCTTATACTGTATATCAAACTGAAAGATAGACAAAATTCAAGGTCAAAACTGATGTTCTCTGAAACTCCAGTGGTGGTGGGGAAGGGCCAACTATGAAGACATGTTATGAATACATTCAACTGATTTTGTACATCAACAACATGAAAAATGAACTGATTTTGTAGGTCAACAACATGAAAAATGCACTGATTCTGCCTCAAAGATTTGCAACATTCAAGATATTCCATGGTGGTTGTTGAAGCAACATGACAGGCTAATGCTGAACTGGTGCAGAGGATGGCAAAACTGACTTCTCTCATTCCCATGTACAAAACAGATACCACTCCTGTAATGATAAATACATTTCAGGTCAGCTTTGTTGGCGCAGCTCTCTCTCTCCCTCAAGACTAGAGGTAGAAGAAGGAGGAGCACACAGTACACTGGAGTTTCACCCGGCTTCACAGCCCCGTTACTATTCCCAGAGCACAAAACTCTCGTCAGAATACACACAAGTGGTCATGGCTTTTGTAGTAGCACAGCAACGCAGCCCCCAAGTTTACTTGTGCGCACGTACCGCGTAGTTAGCTACCTTGCATGCACTAACAAACTGACTTGACCGGCCCATGCAAGTACCCATCCATCCGATGCATGCACGGGCGCTATCTGCATGCTCACGACGTGCTCAAGGCGCACGCCGCGTCCGGTTCGCAACGGATCACCGGCAAATAATCCTATAAGACCCGGGTCGTACGTGCTCAAGCTGGAGACCCTCTTCCCTGTGCGACACCTGGCAAACCGAATCTCAAAGCTTCGTTCCCAACTTCCAAACCACCCTGATTCTCACGAGCAGAGCACCATCTCTAGTTCTCCACCTCGCTGTCGACGGCGCAGACGCGCAACAAGGTGATGCAGCGGGACGACCACTGCGAGGCACTGGATCTAGGACATACACAACACAACAGCCTCTCCACCAGAACCTCCACTGTCCAAAGCTCCTTCACGCCGACGGGGACAAGCAGCTGCGGCCATGCCAAGAGCTGGGCAGCCAACGAACGTCGCAAGGGAGCTGGGGCGCCAACAAACAAGGATGCGAAAGCGACGGCGAGCAGCCAAGGAGCACACCGGCGACGGCAGCGACGGCGAGCAGCCGCACACTGGCGGCTGAGGAGCGCACCAGCGGCGGCGTCGACAGCGAGCAGCCGAGGCGGATCACACTGCGCTGGAGTTTGGGAGCGTCGGGTAGCTGAACAAGATTTGGTAATGGGGAATGAAAGGAACTGGTGCTTTGAGATTCGGTTTGCCAGGTGTCGCACGGGGAGGAGGGTCTCACCTTGAGCACGTACGACCCGGGTCTTATAGGATTATTTTCCACAGCCTAGCCTGTCTACCGTGGCCATTACGCCACACACATACATGCGCACACACGCACACCACACACGCACACTCGCCACACTTGCGCTGCGTCCCGCACATCCCGTCCGTCCCGCGCACCACTTACGCGCCCGACGAACCCGACGAGCCCGACTGCATCAGTGCGTTCCGCACGTCCCGCGCGCATTCGTCGCGCACGACGTGCCCGACCGCACCAAGCCCTGGCTTATTCCAACAAGCTTTACATAACTAGACAGTTAGAACACGATATGCACCACCTTAAAAAAATCGAGATTTGGTGTGTATATATAGTAGTTAGGGCAGCATGGCAGATTCACTTAAGACATTGATCTGCACTGTGCTGATCATGCACTTCTGCCTCTTAAAATTCAAAATAGAACATATTGCAGGTTTTCCGCAAGGTGCATCCAACAGAGAGTTCGCGGTGCACAAATTCAGAAATCAACAGACATCATTTTGCAGTTACAGTTATATCAAGAAACACACTGCCATCATGCTCCTAATTGCACGATGTGCCTCCTTTCTTTTTTTTCGATTTTCTATTCATTGACCGCCTCAAAAAGGTTAGATATTGTTGAGTTAAAGCCTAATGCATCATTCCCAGCAAGAAAAAGCGCCCAACATATTGTTGAGTCTGATCCTACTTGTTGGTGCTCGACATTATCTCAAAAGGTTCACAACTTTCAATGTCGGGACAAATCCCATGAAATCCACATTGCCTTCTGCTCAATATGGTCACTGTAGATAAATATTAAGTTTCTCATAAATAAATTCATAAGATAAAAGAAACAACTATTAAATCAATCTTTTTTTTATTCCGAGTTAACATAAATCTTTGCAGCCTACAGAGTTGCTGAATTAACATAATATTATTGGAGATAAGGACACAGTACAGAGCTATGAAAATACTGAGTGCACCCTACAAGTTGCTGAGTTACATTACATTTATCATTGCAATCTTCATGCATCTCATAAAGGAGTATATCATCTAGCCTCAGGAACGCTAAGAAAAGAAGATGCAAGCAGAAGGCTTGCAGTCGTCTAAGGATTTACATATATCACTCCCTTTTACATGTACGTTATCTCAGATAAAAGCAACAACTATTAACATGAGGGTGTGCACAGTGAGGGATAGTTTTGGTACGTGGTCCGACACTGCAGACAACAATTCCACTCAACCATATTATTAAACATGAAATAAGTTCAAGTCATTAGTATCCCGGCCTCTGCATCACATGTTGCACACAACCAAATTATCTCATCCGTGAAATCCAAGACATGGCCCGCTGCTGGGCTAGAGCGGGCGCCAAAGGGCTAGACGCATAACCCGGTAACTACCTATTGTGCACTCGGGCTGAGCATCCCCGTCTCGCCCTGCTCTCTATTGTTTACCTTTGATGTCGTCTGGTGTATGTTGTCAAAAACACCCTTGTAACTCTATTCCCCTTCTATCAATGAAATGATACACAACTAAGCGTATTCACAAAAAAAATGAGTGCTCCAAAGTAAAACATATAAATGGAAAAACATGACCACAAGGGGTGGAACCCGATGTTACATAGCTCATCCACCTAATCTACGATTGGCTCGCCTGCTAAACTGGTTCAACAAACCTTGCGCAAACGTTTCCAGCGAGCTGCAACCATGGGCCATAATCGCTTGCGCATCCACACGGTGTAGTGATGTCCACATGCCCGACACCATGTACGCATGCTCGCTGACGCCATGGCTTGCACGGCTACAACCTTCCATCCGGTCACCGTAAAGTTCACTCATGTCGCCCATATTTTGTGGATTAGCTTGCATTGCTAACTTGTACACGAAGAATCGATCAGCTTCCTTGATGTATACGTGCATGTCGCGGCGAGCTCAATCCTTCAGCCCATTGTGTGGTTCTTGCTCTGACGAGATCGACAATGTCCAGTCCGTTGGACGGACATGCATTGAAGTTGTCATGCTACAGCCTGAAAGACTGGCTCTTTCACAAGTCAGCTACGGCGACGGATGAAATACCACCGGCATTTTCAACTCCGACACCCCGACTCACGTTGAGAGTGGGAGAGAGAGAATGATAGTTGGACCCATGTATGTGACGTGGCGCTGATGTGACATGATCAAGAGGTGAATACTGAGTCCACATCAGCCCAAAACAACCTAGGGTGGCCCAAGGGACAAAAAGTATCCTGTTTTAACAGTTGAGTGACTAGATTTTTCTGGTTTTAAAGGTGAAGGGTCATTATTAAACTATCGATAAAGTTGAGAAATATAAAAAATCTCATTTACTAAAGAAAATGAGTGCCGGAGTTATTTTGGTTCAGATCTTTACTAGTGCTCACTCTATCTGAGTTCCCGACCAAGAATTCAAGATACAACTACCGACTATAAATGGAGTATCTCTTTATCCAGAAGGAATGTGACTTCATCTGGAAACTATAAATGTTTATAATGGAGTACATAGATTGTTGTAGTGGATTGTGCTCCAATAGAGTAATATAAATTGACCATCGAAAGGAGGCTTAGTTACACTGCACACACTGTAGGTAGTGTTGGGTTCGCTCATGAACATGTCCCAAAAGTGGCATGCGAGATCTAGGTTTTTTTTTATTTGAGCATGGGAGGCCTCAGGATAATACCCGGTGCAGCAAACGTGAGTTCCTGTTTCTCGTGTTGCCCAAGTATGAGCACGGACACTGGTACAAGAGCTAGAAAGTGTTCCGCTTGAACTGCTTGAGGTTCACGCAGAACTTCATTCGTGCATTTGTCAGCAAAGTAGCAGAGACAAATCCAACACGCCACTGCAATTACGAGCATCTGTGGGCCTGTTTGCGCCAGAGGGAAGTCCTGCGTTCGTGAATACCGTATGATACCAACCCCAATGACCAAACCACCAGCAGGCACTTTAGCTACACCAAGCTAAAACAACGAGCATGTTCTTGTTCTTTTGTCACTATGGCCGCCTTCTCATCTAATCTCTGCATACCTGCTACCCTTTTTTTCATAGAAGCATCATTTAATTGACTATCATACTGATCGATGTCCATCTCGGACGTGCCTGAATGTTCGAAGAAATAAATCACTGCCCTTGGTCACACTCGTTAGTCTGAATTTCTAATACGTGCCTATTGCACCTCCATGGCACTGTGCTCGTCTTTTGACTTGCCATGCTGCTATATTTCCGGATGCTGTAAAAAATGATTCCTCTCCTTTCTTTCATAACAACTTTTTGTTTATTTTTCAAAACATTTAGGTGAAAAACAGGACCCGCCAAGAGTAGAACACACGACCTCTTCGCCTGGCGCGTGTATACCAGCCACTGAGACACTATCACTTTCTGTGTTCATTATCATTTCAAGTTTTATCTATATCTTGTCCAAAAGAATTTGAATTTAAAATTCAATAAAAAACCGTTCGAAATATATTCGGTATTTCTCGGTAACCGTGGTAACCGAGAATCTGCCCCCCCCCCTCCCCCACAAGAAAATTCGTCCATTCGGAATCCAAAACCTTGGTTGTTATACCTACCACTTCCATAGCCTGTTGAACTGCACATATGGCCTGGTATCCTATTATTGCCTAGCACACCATGTACCTTTGTATGTTGCTCGCTAGCCTGCTTGCTTTAGTATGCATGCTTAGGGTTGTTCCAGAATAAGGTCTTTACTTTCAGTTCTTCTGGGATATTGACCTGGTTGTGTTACACTCAAAGTTTTAAATAGCGCGCTAAGCATCTTAGCGCCGGACCTCTTTCAAATGCTATAGCGTGCTATAGCGGAGCTATAGCGCGCTATTTAAAATGTTTGTTCATTTGTTTGGACCGAAGTCTCTTAGCGCAAGACCTTTTGTAAACGCTATAGCGTGCTATAGCGGAGCTATAGCGGGCTATTTGAAACAGTGGTTACACTCTTCACCTACTATCGAGATGTATTGCATGAATCTGCTTGTAAGTCAGGAGAAGGTCGAAGATGGAAGGCCCGGCTTGTGCCTCAGTTTTGTGTTGCACTTAGCCCGCTCTATGGCCCGAGTTTTCGTTGTCTTGAACCAAGACTGAGTGCACCATGCCACTAGAATCTGTGAGCATTTGTTTATATCCATGAACATTTTTTCATTTCACCAGATTTGTCAAAATTAACAGAAAAAGACAGTAGCTAGATTTTCCTCTATGACACCAGAGCAGCGGCAGCAAAACCCGACAAAAAAAACAAGTGAGACAAAATGGACGAGCGACTCTGCGAGTCTTATTCGGCTGGCCCATGCCGCGAACAGTTGGGCGCCTTAAGCATTGTGTACTGATTAGTGCCCAAAGTTGTTTGCCAAAATCTTCTCAAAAAAATAAAAAGTTGTTTGCCAAAAACGGATGAGGGATTTTTCGGTATGGGAGAACAAGCCTAAAGTTATTTGCCAAGTCAGCTGTAGGAAGGCCTAGGTGGGCTAGTACAATACATCTATAGGCCAGAGAAGCTCAGGTCGCCAGATCGGACGGCCGAAATTGCTCGGTCCCCATGTGCATGGTATATATGGCTGACTGGTTCGAGCAGCTATAAAAGGCGACGTGACTACCTCAGAGCCAACGGAAATGTGGGTTACGTAAAAAAGAGAGGATGTTACCATTGGCTGCATACATAGCAGTAGTAACTCGTGCAATTCGATCATTTTGGGTTCTGAGTTCTCCGTTTTTCATTTCTCTAGCTTCTAAGATAAGCAAGACTTCACATATGTCTTTGACGATTGTTTGGGAATGGTAGGTCTCAGCTCTCAGGATTACGACACGGCGCCATCAGTTGGGGGTTCGTTGATGTAGGCCCGATCTTCCTAATACAAATGGCTGAGTATTTTCCAGGGACTGAACGAAGCTAGCCATGCTGCCTCCTGCAAGCAGGTTGACCGATTGCTTTAGGGAGCACGTATGGAACAACTAGCTAGAGCTGGCCAGATTACTCATCCGGAAGCACGTAAGTACTGCCCCATATGACAGTGACCTGAACACCTTATGTTGCCTTGGAAGTCAGCGGCAATGAAACCAAAAATCAGGCAAAACCTTTATTTAATTGTTATAATGAGATTGGAATACATTGGCAGCTTTGACCCAGGCGTTCTTTTTAAAACTTTCTTTTGTATGCTTCACAAAAAATCGTTCTGAACCGCACCGCACCGTACCTAATTAGTCTCCGCATCAACCGTCACTAGTAGAAAACAGGGCTTTGGTTCGGACCTGGCTAGCCCATTAGTCCCGGTTCTTCATGAACCGGGACCAATGATGGGCATTAGACCCGGTTCATGAGCCCAAGGGGCCGGCTGGGGCCTCGTGGACATTGGTCCCGGTTCGTCTGGACCCATTTGTCCCTGTTCTAGGCACGAACCGAGATCAATAGGCCGCGTTCCTGGCCCACAGCCATTGGTACCGGTTCGTTCCACGAACCGGTATAGAAGGGAGGGATTTAGTCCCGGTTCATGCCACGAACCGGGACAAATAGGTTGCCTATATATACCCATCGCCGCGGCAGAACACTCTGTTTTTTCTGGCCGGCGAGGGGAGGGCATTTGGGTGCTCTAGCTCACCTCCTATGCACATGAGGTGTTCGATGAAATGTCCGAGCCACCCTAGTTAATCGTTCTCCTCTCGAAACTCGACCTCCGAGCTCCATTTCCCCCGAGATTTGTCTAGGTTTAGCGGTCCGTCACGTCCTGTCCCCGTCTTCACCGTCGTCGATTGCCCGCGCCGATCTCGTCGCCGGCACCACCGTGGTGAGCCTCTTGTTCTTATCTTCTTTCTAAAATAAAAAAATATTCTTACTTCAGATAGATACTTGTCTAATTTTCTTACTTTTATTATTTCTTGTTATTATACAGTGTGATGGTTTTGGTATCCGCCCCTGTCGGCCCTCGTCTTGTCTATGATTCGGATGTGGTATATATTATCTTTTTATAACTATTTGGTTCATTTATTGTTTATGACAATTATGCCGACCAACGTGACATAGATTTTATTTATCTAGGAGGTGGTTGAACCGGAAATTCCAACCGACCCTATTATCGAGAGGTTAAATTTAGTTGAAGAAGAAAACAATTACTTGAAGGAAAAAATAAGAAAAATTGAGAAGTAGAAGATGATATTGGAGTTGCATGTTGCGCATGTCGTCGATGATCACAAGATCAAGATGGATGCAATGCGGTTGAAGATTAGAAAGATTAGAAAATATGCCATTCATACCGAGGCTTGGTATCATTATGCAGTTGGATCAGTTGTTACCTTGGTTGCGATTATGATCGCATTTGTTTTTGCATATAAATGTTTTTCATAATTTCAATGTATGGTTTAATTAGATGCTCCGGAGAGCTATATGTTGCACATGCTATGTGGGTGAAATTCCTTCGTAACAGACGAGTTTCCGTATGAAACCCTGATACTTCGAAGAAGATTGTTTGTTTTGTACACAAAGTGCATCCAGTTTTTGTTGTAAGCCTCTGTACTTTCTTGCACATGCTATGTGGGTGGAATGATGATACCATGCCAACTTGGAACCTTTTTAGAGTTCATTTCAAATGCTTTTCAATTTTATGGTCTTATAGCTCAAAATAATCAGTAAATGCATGAAAAATAACAAATGAAGTCGGAAAGGGTTGTAAATTGATGATGTGGCTTTGAATGGTGCATTTTGAACACAGAAAAACTATGGAGTTCAAATAAGTTCAAAAATGAAATCCCTTTGCTACCGACGAGTTTTCTTAAGAAACCTTGATACTTCGAATGAGATTGTCTGTTTTGTACATGAAGTGCATCCAGTTTTTGCCGTAAGCCTCTATACTTTCGTGCACATGCTATGTGGGTGAAATGATGATACCATGCCAACTTGGAACCTTTTTAAAGTTTATTTCAAATGTTTTTCAATTTCGTGGTCTTATAGCTCAAAATAATCAGTAAATGCATGAAAATAACAAATGAAGTCGGAAAGGGTTGTAAATTGATGATGTGGCTTTGAATGGTGCATTTTGAACATAGAAAAACTATGGAGTTCAAATAAGTTTTAAAAAAAATCCCTTTGTAACAGACGTGTTTCCGTATGAAACTCTGATACTTCGAAGGAGATTGTCTGTTTTGTACATGAAGTGCATCTAGTTTTTGCCGTAAGCCTCTGTACTTTATTGCACATGCTATGTGGGTGAAATGATGATACCATGCCAACTTGGAATCTTTCCAGAGTTCATTTCAAATGCTTTTCAATTTCATGATCTTATAGCTCAAAATAATCAGTAAATGCATGAAAATAACAAATGAAGTCGGAAAGGGTTGTAAATTGATGATGTGGCTTTGAATGATGTATTTTGAACACAGAAAAACTATGGAGTTCAAATAAGGTCAAAAAACGAAACCCCTTTGTCATAGATGAGTTTCCGTATGAAACCCTGATACTTGGAAGGAGATTGTCTGTTTTATACACAAAGTGCATCCAGTTTTTGCCATAAGCATCTGTACTTTCTTGCAAATGCTATGTGTGTGAAATGATGATACCATGCCAACTTGGAACATTTTCAGAGTTCATTTCAAATGCTTTTCAATTTCATGGTCTTATAGCTCAAAATTATCAATAAATGCATTAAAAATAACAAATGAAGTCAGAAACAAAATAAATAAAATAAACAAGTAATTTGAAACAAAATAATATATACTTTAATAAAATAGATAAGTAGAAACAAAATAAAATAAAAAAATAAAGTTTAATAACATAAATATAATTTATGAAACTAAAATTATCAAAGTATTTTCTGTTCAAAACATTATAAGCAACTTCTAGTATTATTGAAACTAAAATTATATAAAATTGATGCAACTAAAATTATCAAAGTATTTTCTGTTCAAAATCATTAAAAGCAAAAAGAATTTTCATAAAGAACTTTTTTTTGTTAGAAACTTAAATAGCAAAAAGAATTATCATAAAATAAAATTAATAAGTAATTACAAATAAAATAAAATAAAATAATAAGTATTATTTTCTAAGTAAAAACAAAACAAAATAAATAATAGCAAAAAAAACTGGAAAAAATAAAAAATTTGCCACCAACTAGGCCACCACGACCTGAATACGACTAGAAACCCAACCATGGGCCAGGATTCAGGCCCGCAGTAGGCCAAGAAGGCCCAACAAGCATAGAAGTAGCAAGTAGGCCCGTAAGCCTGTAGTGGAGAGGAGCTCGAGAGGGGTGCGGCAGTGGGGCTTATAAACCACAGCGCCCCTCTCAACTAGCGAGGTGGGACTAAACTTTGGCCGCGACGCCAGCACCACAGGGGCCTTTGGTCCCGGTTGGTGGCACCAACCGGAACTAAAGGGGGTGCATTGGTACCGGTTCGTGGCGCCAACCGGTACCAATGCCACCCTTTATCCCCGGTTGGTGCAATCAACCGGAACAAAGCCCTCTGCTGCCCGCCCTTTGGGCTGCTGAAAAGAGGCCTTTGGTCCCGGTTGGTGGCATCAACCGGGACTAAAGAGGTGCATTAGTCCTGGTTGGTGCCACCAACCAGGACTAAAGGCTTTGCTATATAAGCAACACTTAGCAGTTTCGACCAAATCCCCCACTTCTCCCCTGAAGCCCCTGCTCCTCCTCGTCGCCGTCGCCGCCCGACGCCCCTGCTCCACCATGCCGACGCCGCCGCCACCGACACCGTCAGTCTGCTCGCCTTCGCCGTCGCCGCCGCCACCAACGCCGTCAGGCTGCTCGCCTTCGCCGCCGCCGCCGCCCCCTGTGAGCATAGCCTGCTCCCGCGCCCCTCCCGTCCCGCGCCCCTGCGCCCCTGTCCTGTGCGGCC
>NC_041391.1:35678382-35683553 GCF_002162155.2 Triticum dicoccoides | reverse complement strand
CTACGCGGCCGCCATGCCGCCGCCCCTGCCCTGAGCTCGCGCCGCGCGCCGCCCCGCCGCCCCTGCCCTGCATTTTTCATAGCATTTTTTGTATTTTTTTTGTGTATATGTGTTTGTATGTGTATATATGTGTGTACATGTTCATACTATTTTTTTTTCATAAATGTATTTTTTTGTCAATTTATGTATTCTTTTGTCAATTTATGTATATGTTCATATATATAGATTATTTTAGTTTAGTTTAGTATTAAGATTAGGAAAATTTAAGATGTATAATTATATTTATTCATAAAAATATGTTCATATATATAGATTATTTATATATGTAGTTAATTTATATGATTAGGAAAATGTAGAGTGAAAACGAAAACAAACATATAAGAAAAAAAGATGGAAAAAATGAAGAAGGAAAAGAAAACCGCCTGGCTCGGCCACCACCACATTTTCATAAAGTGTTTCCACCGCATTTACATGAGGGGGGACGTCGGAAAAAAATAAGAAGAGGAAGAAGAAGAAAAAAAAGAGGAGAAGAAGAAGGAATAGAGGAGTGGAAGACTTTTTTTCTTCTACTGCTCTATTCCTTCTTCTTCTCCTCTTTTTTTCTTCTTCTTTTTTATCGCGAACTAGGGAAGAGGGTCGAGGGTCGGGAACTAGGGCAGAGGTTCGAGGGTCACCCTCTCGACCATGATAACTTATACCACGGGAGCACCCCCGCCCCCCGGCCCTCTCGCTCGACCAGAACTCTCGAGGACACCCAAACCCTAGAGAAAAAACGATGTTGGTCTCCTACCCCCTCCCGCCGCGCCCCTACCCGACAAACTCTCTTGAGGCCACCCAAAATAACCAAGTTAAAAGAGCGTTGTCGTCGAGGCAGCCCCAAATCCTTGAAGCGTTGTGTCCAGGCCACCCCAAACCCTTGAAGCGTTGTCGAGGCCACCCCAAACCCTAGAGAAGCAGCGTCGAGGCCACTAATATGATTCCTTATTGTGATTAGCTAGCTAGTTCTATGTTTTCCACTAATATATATCCATGTGTCATATTTGAATAATAATTGACATGTTGTAAATATTTGCAGAAACTATGGAGCACCCCCGAGACGAAGCAACAGAAGCGATGTTGGGGGACATAATCGCACAAGGAAGTGATGTCGTTGCGTCGTTTCTCGACGACCCTGATGGTCAGGAAGGACGGGGTAGTGAAGAAGGATATGATTATGATGGCTCCGGTGACCCATTAATGCCGGAACAAGAAGAGGGCTATGTTTATGATGACTCCGGTGACCGAACCAAGTCCGGCCAGGTATATATATATTAGTTAAGCCCGTGCTGACAAGCTAATTGATGCATTCATTGTTTTCATATGTACACATATTAATTAACTCTCATCTTTTTTTTTTCTCTAGCCCTCCAGATCGAGCTCAACTTCGGTAAAGAAACAAGGCCCAAAGAAAAAGTTGTGCTCGGATGAAAGGTTTGAGATCACAGCAATCGCGCGCGATGGCAAGCGGATTGAACCCATCCGGACAAGGGATACATTTCGTGCTCAGTGCGGAGTTCTTATTAGGGACAAGATCCCGGTCAGTATCCAGCAATGGTTAAAGCCTAAGAAGGAAGACCCTGAGGTGTCTTATGTCTCCGATATGCAGAAATAAGATCTTTGGACAACGCTTAAGGAAAATTTCACCCTACCGCCAGAGGAGGATCCGGATAAGCCAGTTAAAGAGAAATTGATCAAGTCTCATGCTCTTAAGAAGATGACAGAACTATTCAGGAGGTGGAAGAATGAGCTGAAAACGTTTGTAGACAAAGAAAAGACACCAGAATTTATCGGAAAGTATGAGAAGATCAGAGATCAATGGCCCGCATTTGTGGCCCACAAGACATCGGAAAAGAGTAAGAAGATGTCAGCGACAAACAAGATTAATGCTGCGAAGAAGAAGCATCACCATCGCACGGGGTCAGGTGGTTACCTCAAAGCCCGACCTTTGTGGGACAAGGCTGAGAATGACCTGATTGCTAAAGGGGTCGAACCAGAGACATTGAACTGGCCAGACCGTTGCCGGACTTGGTTCTTCAGGGTTGGCGGAACCTTGGACCCTGTATCAGGGAAGTGTGTTTGGACGGAAGAGCAAATGCGAATACCCGTCACGAGGCTTAAGGAGTATATCAAGAAAGCGCAGCAAGGGACGTTCGTTCGGAACCGAGAGAAGGACAAGCTCACAATGGCCCTCGGGAATCCTGAGCACCCTGGACGGACACGAGGCACGCCAGGCTCCGTTCCGTGGAAAGCTGGCTTTCTGGACGCAGGGGGTTACAAAACCCAGGAGAGGAGGAAGAAAGTGGAGCATAGCCATCTACAGGCGCTGCACGGAAGGGTACAAGGGCTAGAGGAACGAGAAACAGATTGCAGCAAAGGACCTGCCGAAGCTTCCCCTGAAGCTACCCCGCCATCTCAGCGAAGAAGCAGTGTGGCTTCCACCGAGCAGACTCAGCAGCTGGAGCCTGTCTTCACGGCTCCTGCTAGCTACCCCGTGGATGCTATCACAGTGTCTCAAAATTGCAACCTTATGACGCGATGGATGACATTGAAAGTCAAGGCGGCTGTTGGCTCTGTTATACCTAATGAACCTGGCTCAACCTACCACGGCCAGCCGATTCCAGAAGGATATGCTAGGGTGATAGTGGATCAAATAACGGATGGATTTGAGGACCTTCAGCTTGACCACCCTACGGGTGAAGGGGAGATTCGGCTGGGTTCTTCTCTGAAGACTCCATGCCAATGGCGGAAGGAGCTCATCAACCTTTCGAACTGGACGCCTCCGCCTCCTCCTCCTCCTCCGGCGAGTCAGGGCACTCCGCCTCCTCCTCCGCCTCCTCCGGCGACTGATCAAGGCACTCAACCTCCTCCTCCGGCGTTTGGTGGCACTCCGCATCCTTCTCCGCCTGCGCCGGCGCGCCCGAGCAGCCAGCCTCCTCCTTCTCCGCCTCGTCAATAAGGGCGGAAGAGACCCGCCGCTGCTCCGGCTGCTCCGGCGCGTCGTCCTTCTCCTCCACCTCGTAAGAAAGGAAAGACAGCCACAGCCGCTCCGTCTGCTCCGGCGTCTAGAAGTACAGCCAGAGGCAGGCAATACAAATACAGTCCTTCTCTAAAGACTCCATAGAAGTTACCATACGAGAGGAGCCAGGAGGAAAACACGAAGATCGTGCAAGCCGAAATGACCAACTTCTTTGAAGGGGTCAAAGCAAAGAAAAATCCACCTTCGGAGCAGAAGATAGATCCGGTAAAACCGAAGCGTACTCTGGCTGCCTGACGAAACCACCAAAGTCTTCGATGAAAGACAACTATGAGCGCATTCTTACAAAGTCATTTATCGAAGCGGAGCGGTCGGGAAGTACTGTCAGTGGTCAAAGGTTAGCAGAACGACGAGCTGGGAAAAAAGTTGCCCAGCTCGGCGAACAAGCGAACCAATCGTTGCCCCCGCTCCAGGTGTCTAGCATCATCGCGAATCATCCGGGCGGGACGGTGCCCGGTTATAACGATCTTGGAGATTACCTACCCGACGATGCACATTTTGATTTCTTGGAGGTGGACGAACACAAATACGTGTACGGGAAGCCTCTCGTCAAAGATGAAAGATCTCTAACAATGATGATGCGAAGATTCCATGATGGGTATATGAAAACCTGCAGAGAGTCTGAGGGGAGGAATATTTTGACACTGAGAGTTAGAGAGGAGCATGACCTCGTTGGAATTGAACTGTTGAATGTTTCATTTGAGGAGTTCTTCGAGTTTTTCAATCTAAAGGCCCTCGGTAAGTTAATGATCACTTGCTACTGCCTGTAAGTAGTACTACTTCTGTCATTAAGTCTCTATATGTAGGTCAGCTCTATATTATGCAGATTGAAGATCACTGAATTGAAGAAAAGACAAATCGGTGATATTGGGTTCATTGACACAAATCTCATAGATGCATATATAGTTAAATCTCATGCCAAAGAAACCGAAGCCAAGCTGCTACAATCGTTTCTACTAAATAAAAACAAAGCTATAGTACTCTTCTCTTACGAATTCAAGTGAGTGTTACTGTTTTGTGCATATTCGGTTTCCCTTATTAGTCGAGGTTATAGTAATGTAATTGATGAGTTATGCATGTGTGCGCAGGTTCCACTATATTCTCCTAGAGATTAAGCTTGAGCAGGGACTAGTAGCTGTCTTAGACTCGAGACGAAAATATCCCAAGGAGTGTGCGGACATGACTAAAATTCTAGAGAAGTAAGTTAAATCGATCATTATCGCACCATATCGGCAACTTTTCGTTCATTTCCTGATATCAAGTAATTGTTTTCTTTGTATGGCAGGGTTTGGAAAAAATTAACCTCAAAACTCTGGGACTGCCGAAGAAGCTGCAATTTGGACACCCAAAAGTAAGTACTACAGTAGCATGTTCCACGCATCTCCTAGTGATTCAAGCGCTAGTTTCATCAATACCATTTAGCATGCTTGCTAATTAATTATCAGTTTGATTGACCTCTATTTCTTGTAAAGTGGTTGTGGAAGGAAGAAGGAAATAATTACTGTGGATACTACATTTGCGAGTCCATCCACCACACGACCTGTGAATGGGGCTACTCTGACAAACAATATGAAGTGCATAAATAATAATATTCACAATTTTATTTTATTACTATCATTTGTGTTCAGTTTCATTTATTTTTATATATGTATTGACCCCCTTCTTCAAATTAGATATTTCGGATGCGGGATGAACTCCTACCACCAGATCGTATGCGAGGAATTCAAGAGGAATTGGCAGCATTATTTCTTGACTACATGATCGCTAAAGACGGAGAACACCATGTGGAGCCTGAGTTCATTTGGAATTAGGAGATTAAATTGTAAGAGATAATTATGTTGTATATATGTAGCCAGTACGTAGCATCGGATAGATATACGAGAACTTGTTGTTCGACCAATCTCTCAGAGAAGGAGAGATGGTCGATATCACTTCTCTCTATGCATTCCTTCATTTGCTTACTAGCTAGCATGTCTAGTCCTCACTATATGTATAGTACGTAGCATCGACCAAGCACGGGGATAAGAGAAGACACTTCTCTCTATTAATTAGATAGCTAACACAATATATGAAACACCTAAATTAACCCCCCAAAACC
>NC_041391.1:35663652-35678031 GCF_002162155.2 Triticum dicoccoides | reverse complement strand
CACCTGAAATGGTGACGCGTGGATGCCTATTGGTCCAGGTTGGTGTCACCAACCGGGACCAAACGTCCTCCTGCCTTGGCTCGCCGCACCGGCCACGTGGAAGCCCATCTGTCTCGGTTTATGCAAGAACTGGGACTAAAGGTTTAGTGCATTAGTACCGACACTTTAGTCCTGGTTCAAAAACCGAGACAAATGGCCCTCACGAACCGGGAAAATAGGTCCTTCTTCTACTAGTGCGCACCGTGGCTAATTAGCCTGATGCGGTCGGACTGGGAGTGACTAACACTGAACACGACTGTGAAAGTAATCTGGTTTCGTGATTTCATACTTGTTTCATTAAACTGTACGTGGCCCCCAGGTTTTTCGACAAACAATGAATTTTATTGCCTGATAATGAAGCATTAACGACATACAAACACAATGAAAACACACTTGGTATCAGCATAGTTAAGATGCACACAGTCAACACTAAGACACACATAAACACGCCGACAAGTAGCAAAGTCATATAAAACCAAAGCTGTATATAAGCGATGAAAAAAGAAAAGAAACCCCAAAAAAATCAAGACAAGGACCGACAAACTTCAGCTAGGATTTGTGGCACACAAGTTTGGGGGCAGGCATGTCACTCATTCCCATTTTTTATTTTGGGTTCCGATTTTCAAAGTTTTATATTTTTATATAAAAATTTGAAATTAAGTTATGTTTTCATATTCGTCTTTCACGTGACCAATGCTTTCAAATATGATCCATTTTGAATATATTTTGATGACTTCTTAAAAAATATGTATCTCTGAAACTGGTTGGAACTTGGTAGTTTTAGATGTAAGAGACATAAGTTTCATCGCTGAAACTTAAATCTTTTTTAGGGTTTTTCTTTTTTACGGTGCCGTTGTGCGGGGTTGTACTACTGCGTGAATTGCGAGACAAAATGAGCAAGCGGCGGGATTGGGCAGATGAGTGATCCCGCACACTCATGCCCCTGCGCATATCTGCACCAACCATTTTTTTGACACCACGAACACATCTAGAAAGGTCCGTCAGCGATAACACCTTCATGAAGGCAATGGCAATCAACCGCCACTGCCGCCGGATCCAACCAATGGCCAGATTCTAAAGTTTCACCCTCAAAAACAAGTCCAAGCATAGGGTAAAGCGTCTGCATATTTAAAAATTTATATATTCAGCTTCAAGACATTTTACCATGGACAGACATGCAGGTTGGATGCTGTTTTAAAATCAGTTGTTCACATATTATAAATAGAGCAGTACCAGGATAACTTCATAGCTTCAAGTGCAGCTTCTCATCTGCCTGGTATATTGGGAAAATGACCATTTAGCTTGACAAGTTTAAAGCAAATACCATCAAGTGAAAGAAGCATGTAAACAAGTGGTTTCAAGCTTAATTCAATTTTCTTTTTTTTTGTAAGATCATTTGCTTACTGAGAGCAACATAAATGGATTGATCTTGAGACAACCAACATAATCCTTAAGCTTTTCTGGATTAAATGTACGTTGATTACCTTCAATGCCCCAATGTGGATAATGTAGATTATGCTTAGTTAAATATCTTTGCCTAATCTCATCTCGCCTCTTAGGATTTCTGGTATAATATTAATTAAAGTTTTTTCTGATATGCCAATTATCTAAATTAGTCTATCTGCACATAGAAGGCTGGGAGATTACTTGCAGCAATGACATTTGATGCACTTTGTTTACATCTAACATTTGCCTTGAAGAGCCTGCATCATTATCTGAATGTGTTGATCAATTTGTCTTTGAAAAACACCATTTCATAACCTACATCAATTTAGGGAAAAGGCAGTTAGAAACTTAGGGCAAAGGGTAACACTGTCCAGTTAACTAGTCCACAACACATGCGCAGAGGGCCGATGTGACCTCGTTCTTCAATTTGTACTTCGATTGCTGGCTGTGGTGGACGGCCGAGCTGCTGTTGCCGACTAGCCGCCGCAATGGAAGAGACTAGAAGCAGATGAGAGGCGTGTAGCATGTTGCGTTACGTGCGTATACATGGTATGGAATCAAACGATCGAGACTGCTGTGTGGATGGCATCGTATGCCTTCACATTTACCTGTGGGCTTCTTCCTTTTTTGGGGAAATAGCCGTGGGCTTTCGCTTGGACTATTGCTTTTTAAAGAATTTATTATCGGCTGGGAGGCTTCTGGTCAGTGTGTGCTAGCTTGATGGGTTCAAGCATGATTTTCTATTGTATTCATACCAGTGACAAGGTGTATGCATGTACATGGCGTGAACAATTCATTGGGTCCCAATGCTTAGAGCAACTCTAGCAGGGGGAGACTTACGTGAGATCTCACAATAGGTGAGATCGATTTTTTTCTGTTAAAAACCTATATGTTCAAACATTCTCAAAAAAATTGTAGACAAACATCATGGTTGATGTTCAACCTCCAAATGTTTCAAATCCTAAATCGACCTACATTAATAGATACAAAAAAGCCAAAACTAGATGTGAATAGTTTCAAAGTACTATTCACCCAAAGCAGCCACTGTTCACTTTTGAATTTGTCTTTTTCGAATCTCCAAATATACATTGAGTTTTTAGCTGATTCCTTTCGGAGTTGTAGACATACCCATGTTGTCAAATAATTTCTGATTTTTTTCCAAATGTCTAAATATCAATTTTTGTGGCTGATCTCACGATCTCACCCGATGTGAGATCTCATACATGTCTCCCCTTCTTACATCCTGTAAAACAACGCCGGGCCGCTTTTTTCGGTGGATTTATAGGACGGTCAAAAACACAGCCCTACCAGGTCCAGTAAAAACGGACCGGCCCATAAATTTTTACTGCACACCTGTAAACCGCCACCGAATCAGCTATATATGCCGGCGCTGGGTCGTTTTAGGGTATCCGTCCGCCTGTCCCCTATCATCCTCCACCTTTTTTCTTCTACTCCGGTGACAAATCGAGAAAGCTCCGGGAGCGTTTTGCGGCGAGTAGGTCCACGGGAAGCAAGAGGAGATGTCGTGCGCGGGTGGCAGTCGGGGTGGCCGAGGGTGGGTCGGCAGCGGCGGCAGGCTCGGCGGCGACCTGCCTTGCTAGCACCACAAGGATGCCGAGGCTGGGAGCTCCCCCCTGCCCGTTAGTGGAGGAGTGGCATAGTGAGCAGGCACGCACGCGCGGCTACCCCGCCCGCGGGGCCGAACCTCGGGCATGGACCGCCTTCGATCGGTACGACCACCTCTTCTCCCCCGCGCTGAAGCCTCTCCATGCAGTGGAGGTTGCGTGGTTCGAGGCGAAGGTGGCGGCCACCCTTGCGAATGAAACCGTAATGGCGCGAGTCACGGTGCTGAGGGAGAAATACCAACTCGCCATCGTGCTCTGCAACTCCCAGATGAGCACCACCTCGGCATCGGCAAGTCCGGTGAAGATTAGATCTAGTTTATTTTTCATTTTATGCTAGTGTGGAAGTTGTTTAATAATGAACTCTTTTGTTGTTTAAGTCTGAACTATGTTTTACGATGAGCTCCCCTTATGTTTAGTATGAACTATGTTATGTATGATGAACTCTGCTGATCTTTTAAGTGGCATGAACCGCGAGTTTGAATATGTGGTATATATTTGAAGGATCTATTCTAACTCAGCATCCACCGTCCCGCAAAAGTCGTTCCCAGGGATACCATCGACGATATTTTTTGGGATGGGCTACCGGATCTACTAGAGTTGCTCTTACACGCTGCCTCCGCCTCTAGGTCATCGGCCACATCTCTCTGGTAAGTGGTACTCCCTCCATAAAGAAATATAAGAACGTTTAAGTGATCTGAACGCTCTTATATTTACTCCCTCTGTAAAGTGATCTGAATGCTCTTATATATCTTTACAGAGGGAGTACTATTGATGTGTTCTCGTTCCTATTAGCATTTGCCGAACAGGAAAGGGTGTCTTTCAAATAGACAATAAGTTTTCTCTTCCTCTAGTTTCTTCTTCTTAAATTTATTATTGACTGAAATATATATGGTCATCCACTATAGCAGGGAACCATTGTACAACAGGAAAATCATAGCATCGAGCACCTAAATAATCAATTGTTTAGTAGCGTGGTTGTTCGATGGAGTATACTTGAATCAATTTGTCCTGAGTAGAGGAGTGGGTGTTGGTTGAGAACTTTAGTAGTGTTAGTGTTGAGTGTGCACTCCATTTGAGACCCCGACCCTGTATCGAGCAAACTTTGGACGCAGCTACCAAGTACGAAAGGAGTATCCCTCAAGTAGAAGCAACGAGACTTTATATAGCAACAATAAGTATTCCTCAATGTGGTAGTCCCAACTTCAAAAGCAATCAATGCACTTATCTTGCCAGACCCTTCTTCCGTTGACGCTACCATGACGCCGGACAACGCTAGCCTCCTGTGCGCACACATCAAATGGTATGGAGCGCCAAGCCCCCATTGCACTCTGCCGCCAACAATCGCTCTCGTGGATACTATAGATGGCATGCCGCTCCACGTTGGACACCACACGAGAAGCATACGAGACCTGCGCCCAGCCTGCAAGCCAAGCACATGTCCCTCTAGCTGATGTATAGCCTCAAAGATGATGTCCCATGGGGGTGACGACGCAAGAACCTCACCATCATCTAATCTGGAAAGCATGAATCTGGGGTTTCCCCCTGGGCACACAGGAAACGTGAATCGCCCCACAATGCCTCACCGCCAACTTATCTACTAAAATTTTAAAGTGCAATCGATGGTCTTTATTTGCCTAAATGCGGCCTGAAATCGGTATGTGTAATATGATGTGAACCATAGTATCCATTACACACCGGAGACTCCTTATTGGTGTTCTCCTTTAGTTAATTCTTCATTGCCATATATCATTACTCCTGTTATTCATAGGACCCAGTTTTCTATAAGGTCACAACATCAAAGCTCTTAGCACACTCGAATCCAATTTAAATTTAGTATAGTTTAAGAGACATTAAAACTTCAAAGCACATGTTCAAAGGTGTATACTTGAATCAACTCACAAATCAAAATGATTGGCGGGTATTCATCCTAATAACATTAAGACACAAATTAGTTTGCCATTTATATTTACTTTACACTATACGGAACTGCAATAATGATTTTGTGTTTTGCAGATCGAAATCTCCGAAATTTTGCAGGTAATCTCCAAGGCTATCAATTATATTCATACGTGGTCCTTTCTTTGCCAGGAGGATGACTGGGCGTCCATGGTCTCTGGGTGTAGCAAATGGGGGACAGTCGCTCATATTTTATTCAATCAATATGGGTCGTGACCTAGTAATAGAATTTTGTATGCATGAGGCTTCATATATCTTTGTTACTTTTCCATAGTTGTTATCTTTTCTCTCGTTGCTCAATGTGACCTTTATGTTGTCTTTATTGTCTGAATATTGTAAATCTTCGGAATAAATAACTGACTATTGTGTGCATCAATTGATGCTGAGGCCGGGGGTGTTGTCACTCCTTTTAAGAAATTTTGCTCAAAAGTTTTACACCTAGATAAATTGGCTCAAGAAAATGAGTGCATAAGTGATGGTTGGTTCAGAACTTTAATAGTATTCCCTGTATCTATCCTTGTCTTGACCCCGACCTTTGGATGCAGCTACCTGGCATAAAGGAGTATCTCTTTATCTAGAACAAAAGGTACTTCATGTAGCAACTACCAATATCCTCACATTTCTATTGGAGTACAAAAACTGTTGTGGTGGCTTGGGCTTCAATAGAGTGAGAGAATGATAGAAGAGAAGAGCCCACTTGCACTGCACACCTACGGCATAGTTGGGTTTGTTGATGAACATGTGCCAAATGTGGCATGTGAGATCTGGGTTTTTTTATTTGAGCAAACAATAGCCAAGGTGCAATGAACAAGAGTTAATGTTGCTCGTCCAGCTCGAGTATGACCATGGAGATGCTCCCTCGTATTTTTTATAAAGGGCACTTTTATTAACTTGAAATATAGCATCAAGCAGATACAGAACATTAAGAGTATCACTCGGCCACCGCATAACTAGGATGCACACAACCAAACATGAACAGTTTGACAAAAAGACAACAATTCGACAACAGTAGAGTCCTATAGACCGACACTATGCCTATATCGATATGTACGGTGGACGAATCCGGAGATTATGCTGCCACGCTTGTTGGGTAAAAACCTCCATAGGACCTGCTCCAACCGCGTACACACCGCCTTGAACTGCGAGTGGTACTCCGCTCGTTGTAGCATAGATCACAAATGAAGCGAGTGCATACAATGGAAAATAACCTGTAGAAGAGAAGTATTTTTTCATTGAAAACCAAATCATTTCTACATAACCAAAGCGATCATAGTAAGACATATGCTCTCACTCTTAATAGTGTTTTGAAACTATTTGAAATACCGTCCAACCAATGATCAAAAATATTGGAAACACTGCAGATACAAATTCGATGCGATTTGGATGACTGACCATGTAGAACGAGCAAATTTACATTGGAAAAAGAGGTGTTTGATTGCCTCGTCATAAGTATAAATGCAACACTTCTTACTTCCTGGCCAGTTGGGTCATGCGAGGTTGTCTTTGTATAGCACAACTCCCCTACGATGATACCACGTAAAGATTTTAACTTTAAGTGGAATCTTCGCCTTCCAAGTTCTTTTGTTATTGCTCATTCGTACCTCAGAAGGCGTGAGCGCACAGTACGTGTCAGGTTAACTGAATCCAGGCGGGATAAGAGATTATGCCATGACATAAGGAGGGTGCCAATCAAATCCCACCTGAATGAAATACTCGGCTACAAGTGACCCGAGGGGGTGCTGAGGGAGGCAGGTGGGGGAGGCCACGGGGGCTCCAGATGAAATACTCTACGCGCTCCTAGGAACTCCAGGAGTTCAGCTGCATGCTTAGACGCAACTGAAACGAGCCCTGGGTGCAATGACGACATGGCTGGTGGCAAGGAGCTCACGGGCATGGCGGCGAGCATGGCTACGGCAAGGAAAAGACCGCAAGGGGAGACGGGGAATGCGGCGGAGCTCACAATTGTGTCATGGGGATGCTCAGCGGCTTGGGGGCAGACCGACGGCGGCGACTACCAGATGCCCGATGACGAAGGCGAGTCGATGTCACAGGGCATCCGAAGATGTGTAGCTCGGTGGAGAGCATCAACGCGAGGATCCTGAGATCGGGAACGCAACCGAGAGGCAAGGGGATGGTTGTGGCCGGGGCGATGTACGGCGGCGCTCTCAGACGCGGTCGGGTCCGGGCGTGAGAGAGAGAGCAGAGGAGGGAGGGGGGCATGGGGTGAGAGGGCCGGTGGTGGTCTGTGGCGACGTCCAGGGGTTCGAGGCACACACATGCAGGGTGGAGGTGGCAGGACGAGTGCGCGCGCTCTGCCCATGCACCCTATCCTTCCGGCATGAGCACGGTGATGACTGGCACTGGGCCAGCAGTGCTGGGTCACCAGTTGGAGCGTCAGGTAATTCCTCTGATTTTCCCTTTTCTTTTCTTTTTATTTTTTGTCTGTTTCAATTTAGTAAAAATACTAAACCATTTTGTAAAATCATAAATCTTTTTGTGGGCACTCACTAAATTATTCCAGAGGCTTACACAAAGTTTCAAAATATTTAGAGCTATAAAAATATTTACATGATTTTAAAGCTCCAATTCAAATATTTATTGGATTAATTCAAAGCCCAAACATGACCTGGAAAAATGTGCACTGTTCTCGGTTTAGGTTTTCACCTTCTGCCATAAATTATGAACATTTTTTAAGGCATTTTGAGTTCACTGAAAGATATTTTATTTGAACCTAGTTGATTTAATTTGATGGTAGAGTTTGTATCATTCCCCAATTCAAAATCAATATAAATTTAAACATGATGCGAACATGAAAGGCTAGCCTAGGCCATTACCAGAATAGGGATGTGACAATATCCCATGGTAACAGAAAAGATTTTAGCCATAATAATTTTCGACAAACTTATTGTTTTTACATATGGAAATAATGGTCTTGTTTGTCACATGTATAGATATCTTTTGTGCTGAAAATCAATTCTGCTCGGAGCTCACAGGCAGGCCTGTCAACAGTGTTTTTAATATCAAAAGAAATTAAAACTCTCAAAAATAATTTGGTAGAAAACATGTTCCGAGTGTTATACCCCTGGGCCCGTATATGGGTGGACTGACCACCATGTGGCTAGCTATAAAAGGGGTTGTGCTCGATTACCTGGGAGCCAAAGGAAATGTGTGCTAGTACAAAACATAGGATGTGTTGGTATTGACAGCATATAGGAGTATTAGTTAGTCAAGACAATAATTCTTTTGAGTCAGAATTGTTTGGGAATGGTAGGCCTCGGCATAAACACGCACAGCCATTATGCAATTGTTGCCGTAGATACAATTTTCCGATGCAACTCCCTGAATACTTTCCGATGCTACCAGCAGGAAACTAGTCAAGCCGACTTCTCTCAGTTCTCTCCAAGCAAGTTGACCAGTTTCTTCAGCTGGACCACCTGCGCGACAATGGCCTAAGTCAAACAGAGCACACAACTGACACGGCTACTGCACTGGAACTTCTCGTGGACGACCACGTTTCCGTGGAGGATGGCGGCATTGGATCAGAAAAAACAGGACAAGACTTTATTTACTTGTAATGAGACTGCGCTGTTCTCTGTAACTAGATGAGACCCGCGCGTCGCTGCGGGTACACTTGTTTATATTTCTAAAGAACTCTAAAATAAATACATGAACATGTATAGAGGAAGAGCTAAAAGGGTAATCTCTTGCCAAGTACATACTGCTTTGCAGCAACGAATCCCCTGTGTAAAATTTTGAGTTTGAAGTACAAATGCAATAATGTTGTACTATCTTTTAAAAGCATGATCCAGCACCAGCACGAGTAGAATAGGTAGATTAGAGAATCTTTTCACACCTTAGCCTAAGTTGCTAGCTTCACACTCGTTCTTATGAATAAAGATTCCGAGATGGTATAGATCATCAAACATGTTGATATTCCTGGAATAACTAACTTGGAATTGCACTAACTAAAACATAGAGGAATTGTTAATGTAGGATAAAGTCAATCCTGGTTCTAAAGTAAACTTGGGCAGAATAAAAGCTAATGCCTTCTTCTTTTGTTTTATTGTTTTGAACAACATCACCATCTACTCTTGATAGGAACAATAGAGAAATGCATAAAGTTTATAACTCTAAATCACCAAAGAGGGTAGTTGTCTCGAACTGAAAAAGCTACCTGTTCATTGTTGACGAAAAAGGGTTTCCTCTTGCTTTATATATACCTGTTCATTGTTCCATGCCAAGCTATTGTACCATACTACACTCAATCCATCACCACATGATACTGGAACAGTTGGAACAAAGATAGATGTAGAAGCATAATTCTGTGTGAACTGCCTGATACAGACACGAAAAAACAGTTCTAATTAAATGAAGGACAACAAGACACTAAGCGACCTATCTTTTCATCTACAAGGAATGTGACTTCATCTACATCTATAAGTGTTCCTAATTAATGGAGAACATAGATTGTTGTAGTGGCTTGTGCTTCAGTAGAGAACATATATTGACCACCGAGAGGAGGGTTATTTACACTCCACACCTTAAGTTTGTAGGCAGTGTTGGGTTCGTTCATGAACATGCCTCTGGACTGGGCTTTTTTAGTGAGCATGGGAGGCCTCAGGATAATATTTGGTGCTGGAAATAATAATACTCCCTCCATTCCCTTATACAAGGGCACAAACTCAAATTACATATATCAAGGTAAAATTTAATGACTGCTTTGCAAAACAACTTTTTTTTGTTAACCAAGATCATTAATATGCTTGCATGCATGCAAAGAAGAACTGAGAAGCAAGTAGTACAGTGTCTATGACTACATGCATGCAAATATTTAACAAGTTGCTATTACGAGGAAACATCATTATTTCTTACCTCGATTACTATTACTAGCCTTGTATAGATGCAAAATGTATTTTTCATAGTGGCCACGTATAAGGGAATCAAGGGAGTATGAGTTTTTGTTGCTCGTCTAGCCCGAGTCTGAGTTTTTGTTTTGAAGTTTCACCGGGGGGAGAGAATCACCCACCTGAATATATTGATGATAGTGGGCTAAAATCCCAGATAGTTACAAAGCGATAGCTTTACAAACAGAGAGAGGGGACAGCACACCACACACAACGCACGCTATGGAGAGAGCACGCGCAACCATGCCCCCACATGCGATCGATGAGCATCGGGTAGCCGATCACGCCACAGAACCGTGTCCTCCCGACAACAGCAGAGCAGGCGAGCAAGAGACGGCAGCAGCCGCTGAAAAACAACAACGTTACGGTGCTTCCAGAGTTGCCAACAACACAACATGGAGAACTCAACCTCAGAATCGACGACCTCCGCAGCCGCAGTTGTAAGAGCAGAAAGCTTGCAGACCTTAACGCCGTCAACGGCGACATTTACTTCTCGTCAGAAGTCAGTAGCAAACGGCCAGGCGAAGAGCATGTGATCTGCAGTTTCCGGAGCAGCATGTCAAAGCGGGCAGCCGGCGTCCTCCGCGGCGACGATGCACTTCTGGAGCAGGACGCCCCTTGTGAGGATACGTCTTTGCACCAGCATCCAGCAGAAAACATCACCCCTGAGGGAGCACGCGCCCCTCCGTGTTGGAGATATGCCCTAGAGGCAATTATGTATGATGATATTTCCTTGTGTTTATGAATAAAGATAGTCCTTGGACATTATTAATGATGTATATCAGCAAGTATGTGACTTTTTTGTGGGACTACGCATTGTATGATTACTTTCCTAAAAGGTTCCTAGTCGAAAGGGCTGTGTGGACGAACAGCCAACTAGACTAGCATATGACACGGTGGATGGCTTAGTCTCACTAGGCATGGAGCATTGGATGCTAACCAGATAATATGGACTCGGAAGGATTTGGTCGGATTCGACGTTGTCGGATCCGAGTAGAGATAAGGTGTGAGTCGGACAGACCCAACTATGAGACACAGTGATACGTCATCTGTGAGTCTCTACTACAACATACATTCTATGTGCTAAGACCTGAGATGACACATGTACTCGAGATGGTGACAGACCTGCTTTGGGCCCGCCAAACGCTACTCCGTGACTGGGTAGTTATGAAGGTAGGTTTCAGGCTTGTCCAGACCCATGCTGCGAGACATGGTAGAGCAAGATGGGATTTGCCCCTCTGACCAGGAGAGATATACTCTGGGCCCCTTGTGTGATCCGACAAGGATAAGCATGGCCATGCGACAAGGATTACGAGATAATCCGATTTGTGATTGGCATCACTGGAATGAGAAAGAGTTCGGGCTAGCACAAGGATGACAAACTCGCCTTGACCCTGACAACATATATCGTGTGGCAAAGGGAATGAAAGTGTGATGTATAGGTTCGCCAACCGGCTTCATTGTCTGCTTGGTGATCGGCACGCCTTGTTAGAGGCCGCTACCAGCCGAGCAAGTCGGAGGTGATCCGACCTGCGACCAAGCCGACTTGAACCTAAGGGGTCGCGCGCTTAAGGGGGGGAACCTGTGAGGCCGGGTCGGAATCCACGAGTTAGATGTGATCCTATTCGGACTTGGATACCGGCCGAACAGATTTTGGGCTTTAGGGTCCATGCGAGGGCCAAGTGTTGAGGCCACGACGGACGCCTATATAAAGTGGAGGTGCGGCACACTCATTCGATTGATCGCTTCGGCGCTGTCACTAGGGTTTGCATGTGTTGCGAATAGACACCTCCACTCGCCGATGGTTGTGTGATCGGACCTACCAGTCCGCCGCACAACGTTCCTCCTGCACGCGCGGATACCGTTAGAGGCGGTGCACTTGCGCCGCTCCGGCGAACATGTACGAGGGATCCGACGACCAGCTGTTCGAGCTCTCCTTCCGCGACACGATACTGCGCATCTAATGGTAACGATGTGTGATTCATTCCCATAGTGTGTTCCTGGTTGTTCTGCGCATAGGAGAAATTTAATTTGTAACCGACGCACCCTACTATAGAACCCAACACCCAGATCATGAAGGCGAAGCCAGCCACACCCCTCCTTTATGGCAAGAGCCTGTATGCGGAGCTGGGGGACAGGGCGCCCTAGGGGCAGCGGCATGACCGAGCCGCCTCACATCCCCACTGCCCCTCACCGGCAATGCAGTCAGGAGCGCTGAGACCTCCAAGAGCTCGCGCTCGCCCACTCTCCGGGGCACCAAGCAGCGACCAAGGCCGCGCGCACGCACCTGCCCCACAGTCACCTCCATATCCAAGGCGTGCGAGAAGGGGCCGAGTCTGAGTTTGGTGAGTGGTACTAGAGCAGTAGTAGAGCTGGAAAGTGTTTCCGTTTAACTACTTTAGACAGAACCTGATTCGTGCATTTGCCAGCAAGGTCACCGAGTCGCTGAGACAAACCCAACACGCCACTGCAATTACGAGCGTCTGCAGAATACTGCGTCCACAGGGAAGTCCTGCATGCGTGAATACTGCGTGATACCAATCGAAAGAGCCAAACCACAAGCCGGCATTTTAGCTGCAGCAATGCTAAAACAAGCAAGTTCTCGTTCTTTTGTCACTCTGGCCACCTTCTTGTCCCATCTCATCGCATTTGCCCCGTCTTCCATAGAAGCATCGCGTAACTGACTAAGAGAGTGCTCATAAACTATATCATACCGATGGATGTCCGTCTTGGACGTGCTTGAATGTTCATCGAAATTAACCGCTGCCCTTGTTCCCACTTATTAGTCTGAATTTCTGAAATGCGTATATTAGCAAGCTGATGCACCTCTACGGCATTGTGCCCGCCTTTCACTTGCAGTTCTGTTATATTTCCAGATGCCGTCAAAATAGGTTTTCATTCTCCTTGCTTACATGGCACTGTGGGACAAATCTTGATCGTCATTGTTTTCCAAATCAATGAGCACAGAAAAAAATATAGCACAGCTAGAGCAGCTCGACCTAATGGCCTAATGTATCCAATTCATCCTTCTTCAGAATCGGGAGCAATTTGTTGCTCGATCAGAGAACGTGACAAGAGCCAAATTGTGGTTTAACGGTACTCGGATGACGATCAAAGTCGGATTGCAAACAACTTGAACTGGAAGTCGTCCTCCTTCCCCATTACTTACTTAGGTATGCCGTTGTCCGATTCAAGGGTACCCTTGAGTGAGTCGACCCGCTAATGAGTCGGATCACATCAAGGTCGGGGTCATGGCAGGTAAACATATTGTAGAGCATAGGCTTCATGACACCGCCTTATCTAGCCATCCATTTTTGCATCAAGATTCGTCCAAGTACTTTTCTCTTTTTTGTTTCTCCCATATAGAACAACGTATGAACTTCAAATTTGACAGCACAAGAAAACATTCGAACTAGAATGAGGATAAAAACTTTTGGATTTTTTGTGCATATTAAATACTAAAAATACCATTTTAAATTTATAAAAATCTCATTTCGTATATTTATGTTGGACTCAAAAATATGAAAGTTTTTTCTCACATTGTAGTTAGAAAGTTCTGATGTCTTGCCAAGTTTGAAGTTCATATGTTGTTTTATTTGAAAGAAACAAAAAAGAGAATATTTGGTGTAGTAAGTTCGTTGTCTATCACGGATCTCAAAGCAATGTTGGAGGGTAAGGATAAAAGGTCTCTAGAAGCATGAGCTCTAAAAATCCACATCCGGTCATGGCGCTGTCGTTTTATGTCCAAAGAGAATAAGACAAGTCTCAGATTTATATGATGGGGTTGTATATCTGCATGTCTCGTCTCTCCGCTGGGAGGAGACACACCCAAGTGCCTTCCTCACCCATAGCGTTGCATCGGCCACGCTACTACCGATCCAGCCCAGTCGCACCGTCTCCGAGCTAGTATCTGGGTATCGAGAGGGAACGTGTCCGGTTTATGCAGGAAGTGCTGGTCATGTTGCTCCGTTGGCCTCGAAAGTTCTCGTGCTCTTAGAGGGGGCAACCGCATGGCACATGCCATGGCCTCGCATATTTCGGCGCGCGCAATTTCGAGAAATTTATTGCTCAGCTAGGGTTTCATCGCCGGGAATTGCAAATCAGCAAGGTGGCACATGAAATCATGTTGAGTAGCGACAATGGGCGATCATTTGTGATGTCCTGGTGACATGCCTACGCCTTGGTTAGATGAGGGAGGAGTGTCATTTCCGAGTGCTGCTCTCGGTATGTTTGCCATTTCCGAGTGTGCTCTTTCCTTTGCCGAGCGTTCCTCTCGGAGAAGGTGTAAAACCTAGATCTAGGTCTCGTACCTTTACCGAGAGCCGCACGGACAGACGCTCGGTAAAGGTCAGCGAACACTTAACCACCACGCGGTCTCTTCTCTCTCTCACTTCTCTCTCTTTGTCACA
>NC_041391.1:35632896-35663242 GCF_002162155.2 Triticum dicoccoides | reverse complement strand
TATTTATGCATGAGGTTATGTATGGATGCATGGGTTTTTATATGGATGCAAGGATTGATGGATACATGGATTTTTATATGGATGCAAGGATTGATGGATGCATGGATGTATGAATGTATATATGTATGTATCAATGCATGGATTGATGTATGAATTGATGCATGAACTTCTTTTTGTAGTGTTTTTTTGTAGTTTTTGTTATGTATCAATATATAGATGGATGGATGGATGTATGCATGAATGCATAGATGGATGCAAAGAAGTATGGATGAATGTAGATAATTGTTAAATTGTTCTGTAGATATTTAATTGTTGATGCATCTAATAGTTCTTGTTGTTTGTATCGATGCTATATGGAGGAAGAAAATCGACTTTTGACGATAGCGATCAATCTGGGCGAGTTCTTCTTGTGATATACATTTGTCACGCACGATGGACTCGCCCAGCTTGACCATCACCGAAAGTCGAAATATCCTTGAGATAGTGTCCACCATATATACCACCACCAGAGAGAGTTCCACCATATATACATGAGAGAGATGAGAGTTGTTCTTGGAGAAAGAAAATCGTCTTTTGCCGATGGCGGTCAATCTGGGCGAGTTCTTCTTGTGATATACATTTGTCACGCACGATGGACTCGCCCAGCCAAATCATCACCAAAAGTCGAAGTATCCACAAGATAGTGACCACCATATATACCACCACCAGAGGGAGTTCCATCATATACACGTGAGAGAGATGAGAGTTGTTCTTGGAGAAAAGAAATCGTCTTTTGCCGATGGCAGTCGATCTGTGTGAGTTCGTCCTGTGATATACATTTTTCACGCAAGATGGACTCGCCTAGCTCGACCGTCACCGAAATTTGAAATATCCGCGAGATAGTGTCCATCATGATTAATTTTCTTAGAAGTACTCTTTCATGTTTGATTCTTATGTTATTTTTCATTGTGTATTGAATGGTGTTAGCACCGACAGATTTCGTGGCTATTGCTTCCACCGACAACGCATCTTCCATTAGGGTCGACTCCGCGGTTAAGGAGAAGCTCATCGAGGACCGCTTGGCGGCGCTCATTGAGAAGCACCCGCAGCTGATCCTAATAAAATATTTTGAGGATCTGGCCAAGAAGAATCCCCCAGCCAAGGAGAATAAGGCCCGATCACGTGCCCCACCACGTAAGGAGTGTAACGACTCGATGCAATTGTGTCCACCGACGTACATTCCCGACGACGCTTGGTCCTCCACCGTGGAGGATGCCCCGACGTGCTCTGACTCCACGATCACCGATTTCACAGACTACACCTCTGAGTAGTCCACCTAGATAGTTTGGCGTTGATTTAGTGATGTAGTCATGTAGGTGCTGATATGGACTTCTTAGATTGCCACTTGCGATGCTTTTGATTGTACGAGTGATGAACGCTTACGTGGATTATGTATGATGTGCTATTTTTAACCTTGCATTATTTCTCTGTCTTTTTTCTCTACCTTTGTAGATGAAGTGGTATACGACTCATGGTCTGAATGCAATGAACAAGTGATTTACTAGGAAGGCAGCTCCCACGACTCGTTCAATACTAAAGAGAAGGCAGAGTATCTTAACAATCAGTACGTGCTTAAGCAGAAGAGAAAATCTAAATTAGTGGATTCAGTAGATGGGTTGACTGGATGTTCAAGCCAGAAACGGCTTACCGGGTTTAGTAGCGGGAAGAACTTGATAATTCTTCTTTAGTTCGTGATAATTGTGGTGTTGCTTTTATCTTGTTGTCGCATGTAGAAATGCATTGACCACTTTATTGTTTAGTAAGTGGGGTAAAGAGATACCTTGTGATCTCAAAAGAAGTTAGTGTGCACTAGTTTATGTAATGGGTTATGTGAGTTTGTTGTTAGACATTGAGACTCGAAATGCTTCCTTGTGTATTGTATATAAAGTATTGTGGCAGGGAGCAGGGGAAAAGCAGTAAAAAGTTGTCTGGGAACGGATCATTGCCGGGAGCAACACTCGGCAAAGGGTTTACCGACGAGTTTGGGCCCTTTGCGGAGTGTCCGTGGCACTCGGCGTATAAGTCGATTACAGTGCTTCATGTTCTTTTTGCTGGAACTAACCAAAATCATTCTATCACTTTTGCTATAACCGTTCTAGGTTTTGCTACTACCGACAGTGTCGATTGTTGTATCCATTTTTCATGATGTTGTTGAGAAATTGGCGAGGTCCTTTTTGCTGCAATCACTACAAAAAAAAGACACATCCGTGACATTTTGGGTCAATTTTTTTTCTGTCATACATATGACACTTCTATGACAATAATTGTGACAAAACCCGGTATCATCATAGATGTGGTAGGCTCCTACTTCTATGACAAAAAATCATGACAGAAAATGAGCTTTTCGTCCTGGGCGGGCCGGAGACGCAGCTGCATGACATTCTTTGGGCCGTCCATGACGGAAAAAATCGTGGTAGAAGCGAGGGGGAGGAAAATTTTAGGGAGTTGCCGGTTACGGTGGGAGGTCGGAGGTGGAGCGATGCGCGTTTCTCTCGTACGTACGCGCGTGTGTGCGAGGCGTTGCCTCTAACGTAAGACGAGCGAGGCGTTGGGCTCTAACTGAACCCGAGCGATCGATCGATGGCTGTTTACTGAACCGGATGGAGCGATTCCTTCGCTACTGCTGCTAACTGAAGTCGATCAATGCTGCCTCTGGGATAAACAGTGAGCGTTGCAGGGGAAGGGGGTTGGATGAACAGTGAGCGGTGGCGTTGCCTCTGGATGAACAGGAACCCGTGGTGTGGAGGGCTGGATGAACAGTAGATGGTGGAGGGGTGGCCGTGGAGGGGTGGTTGAACAGGACCCCGTGGTGTGGAGGGCTGGACGAACAGTAGACGGTGGAGGGGTGCCCGTGGAGGGGTGGTTGAACAGTAGCCGGTGGAGTAGCGCGCGGTGGAGGATGGATGAACAGGAGCTCGTGGAGGCTGGAGGAGGTTAACGATAGCCCGTGGAGGCTGGAGGAGGTCAACAGTGGAGATGAACAGTATCCTGTGGACTCCCGTTTTGCGGTACGCCACACCCCTCCCCCCCATTTCGCCCGTAGCGCTCCAACACAAGTCCGTTTCGTCCGTTTTGCGGTACGCCACACCCCTCCCGATCAACAGGACCCCCGTTTCGACCGTAGGAGGTCCGTTTCTTCCGTTTTGCGGTACGCCAGGCCCCTCCCGATCAACAGGACCCCGTTTCGAACATGGCCGGTCGAACACAAGGCCGTTTCCTCCGTTGTGCGGTACGCCAGGCCTCGTTTCCATCGCCTGTTCCGTCCAAGACCTCTCGAGGAACATGACCACGCATTCTGTTCCGACCCAGCCGGTTGGCTCTCCATGAACATGACGACGACGCTGTTTCTCCGTTCCGACCCAGCCATGTACGTATGCGCGAGTAGGTGTTCGAGACCCTGCCCGTATGTACGTACGTGGCCGTATTTTGTTTCTTGCACCCTCGCCGCTGTACGTACGTGTACATGCTACGTGCGCGCCTCTACTACGACACGTGCGCGCCTCTACATCTACGACACGTGCGCGCCTCTACGTCGACCAGTATGTACATACACGTTCGTGACCAGAATGACAATGCTATGTACGCTTCGACCAGGTGGGTCCCGACTGTCAGGCACTTCCTTGCATGGGAAGATGTAGTTGGTGGGTCCCAGCAGTCAGGGGGGCGAATCTTTTTTTTTGCCCAAACGCACTTCCTTGCGTGCGAAGGTGTAGCTGGTGGGTCCCAGCAGTCAGGGGGGAAACGTTTTTTTCGCGAAATATGGTGGCCCGTCCGGTGGGTCCCCACTGTCAGGTGGAGGAATAATTATTTTGCGCGTTATAAGGAGGCACTTCCTTGCTGCGGCCGTGGACCCAGCTGTCAGCCTCTCCACGTAAAGTCCACGTCCGATGGAAGCCGTTCCTTGACCACGTTGACCATGCCGCACCGAGAGCACCAGGGCGGTGGACGACGGCGAGGCCTAGGAAGGGGACGACGCGGAGCCGGGGAAGACGCGGCAGAGGATGCCCACGCATAGAGGAATACGAGGGTTCACTGGTTCGCTGCGGTGTGAGGCTGCCGTCGCCGCAAAATAACAGGGGGTGTGGGTGAGTAGAGGGATGGCCTGGCCAGCGGTGGGAGTAGTAGGGTATGATGAGGCCTCCGCCGCATTGCAGCCGGCCACGGGAGGCAGGAGCACGAGGCACGACCGGCGCTGGTTTGGGCGGCTGGAGCAAGAAGACCAGAGGTTGAAGAAGCACTACAACCGTTGGATGGACATCGTACGATCACTGGAGCTAGAATCGTGCATATTGTCTAAGTTGACAAAGCCCTCCGTCCCCGTCAACTTAGTAGGCCCACAAGTCAGCCTGCCACTATACTGGGTCCCAGCTAACAGGGGGAGTATTCATTTTTTTGTGTGTAATAAGGAGGCACTTCCTTGCATGCGAAGATATAGCTGGTGGGTCCGAGCTGTCAGCGGCGGTAACGTTTTTTTCGCGAAATACTGATGCCCTTTCGATGGGTCCCCGATGGCAGGTGGAGGAATCATTATTTTGCGCATAATAAGGAGACATTTCTTTGCAGGCGGCCATGGACCCAGCTGTCGGCCTCTCCACATACAGTCCACTTCAGATGCATGTCGGTCGTTGACCACGTTGACCAGGCCGCACCGAGAGCACCAGTGCGGTGGACGACGGCGAGGCCTAGGAAGGGAAAGACACGGAGGCAGGGAAGACTCCACAGTTGTTTCTCACGCGGAGGGGAGTATGACTGAACGAGGGTTTACTGGTTCGTCTGCCGTCGCCGGAGAATAACAACAGGTGTGGGTGAGTAGAGGGATGGCTAGGCCAGCGATGGGAGTATGATGGGGCCGTGAGGCCTGCGCGGCAGCACAGCTGGCCGCGGGGAGGAGGGAGCAGGCAGTTCCGCCGGTGCTTGTTTGAGCTGCTGGAGCGGGAAGAGCAGAGATTGAAAAAGCACGACGGCCGTTGGATGGCCATCCAACAGTAACTGCTTGTGCGTCAACCTTTTTTTAGGAAAGCCTCAAATCTGTGGAAAACAGCATACAACCCATCTGCCATTATTTCTAATAATTTACAGCCCATTTGCTAATTTTTAAGGTTTTGTTTGGAGCCCATATTCTTTTTGTTAGCATTACATCCCATATTGTGGCCACGGTTAAAACATTATACGAAATTTTGCACATTTCGGTGCACTCCGAACTGTTTTTAATCCCGAAATTTCGACTCACATTCAAACTGATTTTAAAAATAAATTTATATCAATATAAAATCCAACAAATTCTCCATGCATAAAAATTAATGTAATTTAAAATCTTGAAATGGAAAAAAGATATTTGAAACTAATTGCCGGTTTGATATGTTTTAAAAATGTACCGCCAATTTCTCATTACTGATAGGCCATTTTCTCGGCCAGCCAAATGAAGCTCTCCTTGTCTTGAAATATTTGCAGCCCAATAGGCCTAACAAAGCGATTTACTTGACAAATCACAAAAAAACTGGGTTGTGGCCTTGGACCCAGCTGTCAGCCTCTCCACGTACAGTACTCTTGGAAGTCGATCGTTGACCACATTGACTATGCTGCGCCGAGAGCACCAAGGCGGTGGACAACGACGAGGCTTAGGAAGGGGACGACAAGGAGCCGGGGAAGACGTGGCAGTGGATGCCCACGCGGAGAGGAGTACGAGGGTTCACTGGTTCGACTGTGGCATGAGGCTGCTGTCGCCGCAGAATAACAGGGGGTGTGGCTGAGTAGAGGGATACCCTGGGCCAGCGGTGGGAGTAGTAGGGGGCGGTGAGGCCTCCGCGGCATCACAGCCGGCAACGAGAGGCAGGAGCACGCGGCACGACCGGCGCTGCTTTGGGCAGCTGGAGCAAGAAGACCAGAGGTTGAAGAAGCACTATGGCCGTTGGATGGACATCGTACGGTCACTGGAGCTAGAATGGTTCATATTGACTAAGTTGACAAAGCCCTCCGTCCTTGTCAACTTAGTAGGCCCACAAGTCAGCCACCCACTATGATGGGTCCCAGCTAGCAGGGGGTATTCTTTATTTGGTGCGTAATAAGGAGGCACTTCCTTGCGTGCGAAGATATAGCTTGTGGGTCCGACCTGTCAGCGGGGGGGACGTTTTTTTCGCGAAATACAGAAGCCCTTCCCACGTACAGTGCGTAATAAGGAGGAACTTTCCTTGCGTGCGACCATGGACCTCGTGGGTCCCAGCCGTCAGGCTCTCCACGTACAGTCCTCTTCCGATGACTCTCGTATGTTGACCATGCCACGCCGAGCGCACTGAGGCGGTGGACGACGACAAGGCCCTAGACTGGAACGACCCGGAGATGGGGAAGACGCGGCAGTGGAGTCGCAGACGGAGAGGAGTGGGAAACTTGACTGGTTCGGATGTGGGGTGGGCCTACACTCGGCAGAGAATAACAGGAGGTGCGGAGTGGAGGGATGGCCTGGCCGTCAGTGGGTTAGCGTTTCGCTGAAGAGCACAAAACAACGCCGCTGGGCGCTGAAGGCTGGAGCAGGCGGTTCCGGCCGCGCTGGGGGAAGAAGACGAGAGATTGAAGAAGAATGTCGGCCGTTGGATGTAAATCCAACGCCTTCTGAGGCTTCGACCTACTGGCCCACATGTCAGCCAGTCCATTTGTTTTTTTAGTTCATTTGGTGGGCTGCGTGAAACAATGATGTAGCATCTATGCAGCCCGTTTAAATCCCATTTGCATTTTTCTCGAAATCTGCGGACTTGCTGGGCTGGGTGAAAATATCATGTTGGGCTAGATGGAGAAATGTTATTAAAACATAAACATTTGATTGCACGTCAGTAAAATCTTTGCAAGCTTATGTACGCAATCACTAGGAGTTAACTTGGCAAGTTATATATAAACAATTATTATTATTATTTTATAAGAACTTTCAACTTACGAAATAAAATATCATTTTAATTTGATGAGTTAATAGTACGTAGGGTATTATTATTTTTAGGCTAGACGTGGGACAGTTGAGTTGGTTCTAGGGGAAAGTACTGGGAAAAAACTTAGTTTACATCGAAAAAGAAAGTGGGAGAAAATTCAGAGACCTGCTGGGTCCACCTGAGGAGACGAATATGTTGGGAGGAAGGAGATTCAAAGCACGGCAGCCGAGTGAACTAGTTTTTTTATACGGACAAGTGAACTAGTTTACATACATTAGCAAATAGCCACTAAAAAAGCAATTAGGTTAATGGGTTCTTAAAAGAAATATTTCGGACAAAATAGATAATTACGACACATAGGCTAATGCATGAAACACTCAGATGATAAAGGTGCTTATAAACAGATAAAGTACAACATCTAGACCTTCCTGGCACGCTTGATCATGACGATGCGGCTGTCCGTGTACTCGTCGGTTACGGGAAGCAGACACGCCCTCATGTCCAAGATCTGCCTGTACATGTCGTAGCATGCGTATGCGTCCTTGGCCGTGTAGGTTATGTAGGCTAGATTCAGAGCTACCTCCCACGTGTTCAGGTCGTCTTCTTTCATGTTGGCGTATCAGGGGTCGATGATGGTCTCAGCGAGGTCAACCACGGAGTCCTTCTCCTGCCCGTTACTGATGATCTTGTATTGCTTCTGGATGTCGACAAGCTTGATGCACCAGATGGCCGAATCGTCGCGTTCTTCCTTCTCTCCACCGTAGCGAAGGTGCAGTCGGTGCTGCCGATGAAATGGGCGAATGCTCCAGAACCTGGTGCAGCCATAGGACTGAGGCGAGGCAGAGCTTCACCGAGTCCGTATCGTTGGTGTACATCACATTCAACTTGGTGCAGCCATAGGAATAAACGGTGAACTAACTCCTTGCTGAAGTCCATATCCAGTAGGCTCACCCCTCGGATCGCCATTGGAGTCTCTTCGAGTGAACGAGTGTGTAGGCGGCGGCAGCAGTTCGTTTTTCAGCTCTTGGGGAACTGGATTCAATAGTAAGCTGAGTGTGTACAGGCGGCAACAGTTACTACCCCTCCCTCGTCTGCTGCATGCCTAGCAGAAGATGCACCCTCAGCGCATTCAAACGCCTCCATTAAGAAACCTACTCCGGCCACACGTTGGTTCACGAGCGGGTCTGTATTGGTACTGTAATAACAGGAGTTAGTGGTCACTTTATTTAAATATAATTAGCTTTAATAAAAATTTATACTTAAAACAAGCAATGCACTGGCTCGTTCTATCAGTGTCACGGGATCAACATGCATAACAATTAGAATTATTATTCTCAGGACGCACACGATCAACACATTTGTCGAACTTTCACAAAGATAATACTACCAAGTTTGAACTGTTTGTTATGGTTGTTGTCCTCTGCATCATCATGTCGTGTTTCCCAGCTTGAAAGATTCAGAATCAACAAATAAGATTCAAATAATAAGTACAACAAAGATGCCTACACATCTCATTGATTCCCAGCTTGCAAGATTCAGAACCAACAAATAAGATCCAAATAATAAGTACAACAAAGATGCCTACACGTCTCATTGATTCCCAGCTTGCAAGATTCAGAACTAACAAATAAGATTCAAATAATAAGTACAACAAAGATGCCTACACATCTCACTGATTCCCAGCTTGCAAGATTCAGAACCAACCCATTAGAGCCTTTTGATAAAGTTAATATCGGGATTAAATCCATCTTGGCTAGACATGTCATACAATCCAAGAACTCTGTGAATGTTCTTGACCGTCACAACATCTGTAGTAGAGTATTCCTGTTTGCACAACACAAACAAGGAGACAGGAGAGCATGATTTCACATTAATAGCGGCCTCCTTAAACTCAACCTCCAGCTCCACTAGGATGAGGTCTGCCTGGAGTTCCATGATTCAATTCATGTGCCTTTTTCTGCGGTTCACCTGAAATGAAGCAAAAATTGCATCATTCAGCTAGCAAGAAGTACTTGCTCTTGTGAGCTAGCAGGTTCTTCTTTAGTAGTTGCACTAAAATTGAGGAACATTAAGGTTGGTTGTCCGTCTCATGTAAGGTGCAACTATAATTTTCTTATCCTTTTGTGCAGTTCCACTAAAATAAAGTGCCATTGTGGTGACAGTGACGGCTCCATCTTGCAAAGGCTAATAAAATGTTGCACGAGATTACCAGCAGAACTTGACGGAGATTTTGGAAACTCCAATCATCATTTTGTGCAGTTCCACCAAAATTGAGAGATGTTTCCCACGTGACATTTTAGTTGAACTAGACAAGACACTCATTCCAAAAAAAAGTGTTTTGTGCAGTTCACCAAAAGGTCACAATAGCAACAAGGTGAAATGGATATCCCTATCTGCACAAAATGATAGAAAGTAAACAGTTGCTGGTCAATAAGAATATATGAAACCTATACAAAATGAAAAGAAGCATCTTAATTATGTTCATCGCAATCACGCAAGGATAGTAGAAATTTTAAAATGTCAGCATTGCTTCATGTTATCAGAAGCAGTACGATCAACAATGAGATTCCTCAGATATGGGATTACTTTAATGGTGGCATTGCTTGTTTACCAGACACAGTAAATCAACAACAGCTAAAGAGTTGGTTTAAGGGCATGGGACCGTGGGGACACCAGGACACTCAGCAGCGTAAAGGAGCAACTTACTCATCATACTGGGGAAAACAGCAGGAGTGACATTTGTAACATAGTTTAATTGCGTCTTAACACTTGTTAGACATGTCCCTAAGGTAACAGTGTGATCGCTTCATTTTACATGCGCCCTTACAACAAAAGGTTGGTTTACCCACAATAAAAAACAGCAAAAGGTTGGTATAAGGACATGCGACAGTGGACGCATCAGCACAATGTACCTACAAGGAGGCATAAAGTGGTGATGCCGAGCTTGTTCACGCTATGTGAGGGCAGCAAACCTAATCCTGGAGACCTTTTACTATGTGAGGGCAGCAAATCTAATCCTGGAGGCCTTTTACTATGTGAGGGTAGCAAATCTAATCCTGAGACCTTTTACTATGTGAGGGCAGCAACTCTAATCCTGAGACCTTTTACTATTTGAGGGCAGCAAATCTAATCCCGAGACCTTTTACTATGTGAGGGCAGCAAATCTAATCCCGGAGACCTTTTACTATGTGATGGCAGCAAATCTAATCTTGGATATACTCTGTTTACTTGTCCACCAGCCTCCACTTTCTATCCTTTTTTCAACCAATAATAGATCTGTTCCTTATCCAGTTTGTACTGCGTTTTCCCATTATTTCCCTTTTGAACCAAGAGACCTGTTGGGTATCCGGTCTCTACTACTTTCACCATATTATTTCCTCTTTGAATCAAGTCCTGGATTCATGCTACAACTTTCCCCTCTTTCTTCGTTGTTTGAACAAAGCCCTAGATTCGAATGCATGAAGTAGCTTTACGTCTAATAATACTAAAAATTTAGGTGGCTTTGGAAGAGCTGATGGGAGTAGAAAAAGATGCACATGCAGACATGTGGGGAGCTGGGACAGTAGAGCAAGGCCGGTTTCGAAGAACTTATACCTGAGGGTCGCCGGGATGTCGGCGGCGGAAGCTCGGATCTGCGGACAATACGGCAGGGAGGAAGAAGGGTCGGAGGACCTCCCGAGTCGGCGCTGTGTCGGAGAGAACGGCACGGGTAGAGGATCGGGCCCCTCCGGCAGCTGTGGGTTTCCTCCCTCGATGGCGATGACCACGTGAACAATGCACCTTTTAGTCCTCTACACACACCGGCCGAAGGGATCTGGCCGGATCTGTGACCAGCGGTGAGCAGAGAGAAAATGTCGCTATCGCTGTCTTGTTTATATCTGGAGAGGATGAGAGAATGAAGAGAGCAACCCTAGTAAAGCGAGCGCTCAGGCCCCTGTGTCCATATATAGTGGAGTGATTATCTTTTTTCTCTCCACAACAAGCGTTTTAATTTGTGTACGTGGCATTAAAGAAACAAAACTCTCTATTTAAGGTGACTACTCTACGACTCCTACTTACTCTACTACAGTACTACCTCCGTCCTAGTTTATAGGTCCCTTTTATAGTTTGTGCCAAAATTTGACTAAAGATTTAACTAAAAAAATGTTAATGCATGTCAGGAAAAATTATCTCATCGGATTCGTATTTGAACATAGTTTTGAAAATATAATGTTTGGTGACATGCGTGAACATTCTCTTAGTTTAATCTATGGTCAAAATTTGGCACGAAATACAATGGGGACCAATAAACCCGGACAGAGGTAGTATTGTTCACTTGTGCTCCCCGCCCCTCCATTCAATGAACAACCCCGCGGGTGAATAAACATACAGTAAGTACTGTATTTATATAGAACGAACAAGCTCGAACTATTTTCACGTAGTTAAAAGTTTAGGGCGGGGCTTTTCCCGGGCAGTACGCGCGGCAGTTTTCGGGTAGGCGGTTTGACAGAGAGGCGAGGAGGGTGAGCGAGTGGGGCTGTGTGATTTGACAGCGCGTTACTGCTGGAAAGACTTGTGATATGACCACTCACTATAGTCATGAATTACTGGCGCTCCGACCAGGGTGATGCCCCCCTTCCCTTCCGCGCTCTAATCTGGTGCACAACACGTCGACCCGGATGCTGGCTCTCCCACATGTCGGAGTAGTAAGAAGGAGCAAAGAATGATGCGGTATATACTAGTACTATACTACTCCCTCCGTTCCTAAATATAAGTCTTTGGAGAGATTTCACTATGGACCACATACGGAGAAAAATGAGTGAATGTACACATAAAATGCATCTATATACATCCGTATGTGGTCCACAGTGAAATATCTACGAAGACTTATATTGAGGAACGGAGGGAGTACTACTCAGGTCGGAGGAGTGCGAACCACGGCAGCCCAGTGAACCAGCCGTGCGAACCACGGTAGCCCAGTGAACCAGCAGTAGAAAACAATAATGTGGTGATATGGCCATAAAAAACAATGTGCTACGGTCCACACTATAGCATGTACAGTAACACTCCTCTTTGTTTGGATCCCTGAGTTAGAGCTAGTTTGGGTTGAAATAGCCTCAAATTATTGAAATAAGAGGGGTTAGTTTGAGCTAGTTTGCTCTAACCCAGATAAAAAAACTAGCCCGGTGGAGAGGTTCTAATTGGGCTAGTTATCCTGGTCCCACTAAAAGAGAACTAAAAAAATATCACCTGCCCGCACCAGATCACTCCCCTAAAAAAATCTCACCTACCCACACCAGATCGCTCCCCCCTCTCGCACGACTCCTCTCTGTTCCCCATAGGGCCGCACGCCCAAGCGCCGCTCACCCTCTCTCTCCTCCGGCCGCCCTCTCCTTCCGGCCTCCGCCGCCCTACTCCGGCCTCCCTTTCCCTCCGACCTTCGAAGGTCGCCCCGCTCCCCCTTCACCAGTCGTTTTTCTCCCTCTGTCGTGCGTGGCGGCGGCGCATCTACCAGGGAGGTCGCGAGAGGGGTGAGTTTGTTCGTTCTTTCTCTGTCTCACGGCCATATCATTGATCTTGCTTGCTCTAGCGCTAATTCTGATTTGGAAAAGTAGATCCTGATCAAACTTGCTATAGATTTGTGGTGCACACATGGAATTGTTTGATGCTGCTTGAGGAGGTAATAAATCTTTCTAGCGGCCCAAAGATTCAGGTCACCTTTCTAGGTATTTCAATTTCAGGCTTGCATTATTTGTAGAGGCCCAAAGATTTAGTTCACCTTTCTTGGTATTTCAATTTCAGGCTTGCATTGTTTCTAGAGGCCCAAAGATTCAGTTCACCTTTCTAGGTATATGAGTTTCAGGCTTGCATTATTTCTAGAGGCCCAAAGATTCAGTTCACCTTTCTAGGTATTTCATTTTCAGGTTTGCATTATTTCTAGAGGCCCAAAGATTCAGTTCACCTTTCTAGGTATTTCAGTTTCAGGCTTGCATTATTTCTAGAGGCCCAAAGATTCAATTCACCTTTCTAGGTATTTAAGTTTCAGGCTTGCATTATTTCTAGAGGCCCAAAGATTCAGTTCACCTTTCTAGGTATTTCAGTTCCAGGCTTGCATTATTTCTAGAGGCCCAAAGATTCAGTTCACCTTTCTAGGTATTTTAGTTACAAGCTTGCTTATTTATAGAGGCCCAAAGATTAAGTTCCCAGTCGGTGGCAAGCGGCCCTGCTACCCATGCCGGTGTCGACCTCAACTCGCAAGGGCTGGCGTCGGAGGGGTTCCTGGGGCTTGGGCTCTACAGAGCCTTCCTCTAGAGCGACGATGGCGAGCTCCTCCCTCGGTGCGTGAGGGGCTCCGGGCTCCCTCCCTATCGTGAACAACTTCCGTGATGAGTTAGCTCATTCTTTGTTTCATGAAGTGTTTTTTTATTTTGTGAAGCTTGATTGATGACTTGTATGTTTAAGTGGGATATCTCATTTGTATGGACAAAGTAAAAATTATCATGTTTTGCATGCTTGATTGTATAAATGGTTCGTTTATGTCAATTGTGAGCGGGAGGAGGCCACAGAAGAGCCGGCCACACCAAGAGGGTTCTTGGATCCAAGGACTTATTTTAGTCTGACTAAAAATAGGGTCCAAAGTAGTCAAATGATTGAGATAGAGCATTTATTGTCAATCTAACCCTGCCATCCATACACCTCTTTGGTTTAGAGTTAGTTCAGGGTTAGAATCTAACTCTAACCTCTAACTGAGTTAGAGTTCTCCTCGTCTCGGTTCATCGCCATCATACTTTCCCCATTCCTGTGTTTTCAGTATCCTCTGAATCAAAGAGGCCCTTTTTTTCGGGAAAAATCAAAGAGTCCCTTAGACTAGTTTAGGTCCGGTCATTTTTTATAAACGTGTTATGTCCAAAATTTAATGAACGTGCTCCGGTTTCCATGAAAATAATCCGGTTTCATGTAGTATTTCATTGATTTATTTATTCTTCTGTGGGGTGTTTGCATGTAATTCGTGAGGTCTGAAATGTAAAGTACCCCGGCATATGCTCCGAGTCGTGCATGCACTATGACCCAGATGCTCTATGTCCCACATGTCGGCGAATGGGAGCACGTGGAAATAGCCTAGGAGTACATATAGGAGGATAAATGCGTGAAAAATATGTACTGTGAAGCGTAGCCGCGGTTCGAAAAGTAGACCTATAGTGATGACAGCTATAGGTCGCACGCACCCAACTAGTGGTACTAGACATACGACTATTTTTTCCTAAAAAAAAGAGGCACGAGTGCTCAGTACTCCTATTCTATAAACACGAGTCCCATCTGACAAGCGTCCGTGCTACAGCTAGCCCTCCTCCCTCGTTTCTCTGTTATACTCTCTAAGAGCATGGTTAATCATATAGCCAGCTACTGGCTATATGATGTTGCCATGTCACATATAGTCAAGTTTATAGCCAACAAGTACAATAGCTAGATATAAATATGCACATATAGCCAGAATTCGTCGACCAGCATTTATTTACTTGCTGGAATCTTTAGAAAGATTTATATTTGGGAACAGAGGGAGTACTATACTAATAAAACATTAAGGCCACGAGGCGATGCAGTGCTGGTTACAGGAGGCAAGAAGAAGAGATGCATCCATCGACGACGTCCTCCTCCTCGACTCAGGGCGCCGGCCCACCGAACGACGCCTAAGTAGCAGCGGCTGTCGTGGCCAGGTCGATGTGCTTCTGAACAATGGCGTCCAAAGATTCCAGCCGCTGCAAGAAGGCCAACGTCTTTCTGTCCTCGCTTGCCTTGTAGTGGCCTATGTAGACGATTTCCTCGTAGACGTGGATGTGTAGGTCGACGGTTTCTTGCATGGCGAGGCGCTGCGCGGCGAGCACGGACTCGAGGTGCACATTCTTCGTCGCGACCTCCGGCACCTGCAGGGCCACCAGGGCTTTAAAGAGTTCGTCACCATCTAGGCCAATGAGGGTGGCAGGCAATGAGGAGCCTGGGCGCGTGGGCTGGAGCAGTACGGCAAGGTCGTCTGCGCGCTTCTTGACGGCGGTGAATTTGCGGATGGAGTTGACCATCATGTCGTCCATGCGAGAGGCGAAGCCGGCGTCGGCGAGGGCTACGATGCCTGCGGTCGCCAGCACCGTCTGGAAACACTGCGCGGTGCGGGGCCACAGGCCGGCGCCTTGGATGATTTGGCACAGCCGACTGCCGCTCGCGTCCATCGCCTCCATAGGTGCTTGTGGCTTCTAGTCACTTGGTCTTGGATTGGAGTGAGCAGTGTTGCGCAGAGACTTGGGAGTAGATGGATTGGAGTGGTGGGGCGCCTTTATTATATGAGATTCGAAACTCTGTTGCATTCACATCGTGCTGGCTTTAGTCTGCTTCTCCAATTAATTCCCTCTGACCGTTCAACGTCTCAGGAACCGCTACCCTCTTCCTCCTTGGCATTATAGCACCTATGGACCCGTCGACGACAAGGTGCCTATGGTGTCTTCATAAATTTCAAGATGATACTTAGTGCCATGCGTGTGTGCATTCATAGGGGTGAGTGTATGCGCGTGTATATGAGCGCTTGCGTCTGTACTGTGTCAAAAAAACAACAACGTAAATACGTGTCAAAAAGAGACTAGTCAATATACTCAATATTGTGCACCTCAGAGAGGAAAACGATAGAACTAGTACGTATTTATTTACGGTGCCGATTCATTCATTTTGCTCCATATGTACTCCGCCTCGGTGTAGTCTAGTCACTTGTTGAAATTTCTAGAAGGGCAAATACTCCTTTCTGGTTTACAGGGCTATACTAGCAAGTAGTTGTACGTACTAATAATATAGTGGGCTCACATAGCAATTTTGTCTCATGCAAGAGCCTGGCTATATGCGTGCTGCAATGTTCGCAACTGCAACATTCGGTTTGCGCTTGGCTCTTCGCCTCTTCGAGAAGACGAACAATGATGTTACTACTACTGCTTCTACAGTGTCGAATCCACTTCTGCATGTCCGTCCACCGCGAGCGGGACGGATAGCTTGTTGTAGAAGTACTACTAAGCAAAAGCCTGTCCTCATTTGCGAGCAACAGCGCGCATGGGCGAGGGAGAAGGCGTGTAGTAAAATCAAGCTTCTCATCGTTCTATGAGTTGATGCGACACATCATAGCACTGGCCCCACATGCTTGCCTCTAAACTTGGCTGAAAGACCCGCAGTGTACAATATATTTGCTGCAAATTCTAACATTTACCCACCACAAATTAAAATATATATGGCCGTATGCATCATTCTGATGCAGAGGCCGGGGACTCCCTCCTTTTCGAAAAAAAAATTAAAATATATATATTCCTGTCTTGTCTAGATGGGCGTGCAAACTACAATCACCAGGGTGACAGGTAGGGCCAGAAGACTATTTTAATTTAAAAAAACTTTGAGACGGCCACATAGCATGGAGCCGACCCCAACGATTTTAAGCTTACAGGCATGGTACACGCTATCTAGACTACTCTACAGATGAAACTGCCACGCGAGCATCCGGGCTGCGCTTGGCTCTTCGCCTCTTCGGGAAGTCGAACAATGATGGTGTACTACTGCACTGGAGGAGTACTACAGTACGCTTCTGGCCATCTAACACCGATTGAACTGCTGCATGTCCAGCGCATGCGGGAGGGAGAGCGTGTAGCAAAAGCTTCTCCTAGTCTTGCCAGCCACCACGCTCATAAGCGAGGGAGGGACGCTCTTGTCTTTGCGTGTATGACAGGTGGGCCCGACAGGTGTGTGGCCAACCTGTCATACAGCAAAAGGTAGGTGCAGTTAAGTCCGTGAGGGAGAGGATAATCAAACTTCTCGTTGATGTACGATTTGACGCGACACATCAAAGCACTGCACTCGATATATTCCAATAATTTAGGGTTACCGATGCATTAATGACAATGCATGCATGCATTCCGTGACTCTCCTTTTGATACTTGCATGTGTTGATTTAATGCACCTTGAAGTAGTACTCCCTCTGATTCCTTTTACTTTGCGTATAACTTTTTCATGTTTTTCTCAGATTAGTCTACGCGTCCGCGTTGGTTTCCATCTATGCCCCTGCTTGATTAGTTCTGCCACCATTAATCGCGCTAGTTTCCAAAGCAGAAAATGGCAACAGGCAAACGCGTGCAGCGCCGGATGCGGCTTGACCGCCTGGGGAAGCCAACTCAAGCGAAAAGGAAGGAGGACCATCCAACCATTGCATGCGCATTTACTGTCGATATTTATGCAGCTTACTCATGCGCAGGGGCAAATTTGTCCAGAAAACTCAAACTACTGCCTTCCTTGGTATGCAGGAGGAAAGTTATGCGCAGAGTATAAAATGTGTGACGGTAAAGCTTTGTAATGCCCCGGCCCAAGCGAGAGATGGTTGTGCATGAGGAGGGCGAGATCATGCAGACGGAACAGGAACCGACGAGGGAGCTCACTAAGGTCTCGATGGATCTCACCGTGCTCCATTGCTCCTTGTGCCTCCGCCCCTTGATGCCTCCAGTGTATGTGGTTCGAATACACCTTGTCCATTCGGCTGATTGAGCAAGGTGCATGTTTCTTGATTGATGTGTTGTTCGATTGATTTGTGCAGTGCAAGGGAGGGCATCTGGCCTGCGCGGACTTGCCGCGTCGAGCGCCCCGGTAACCAGCGGCAGTGCCAGAAGTGCGAGCACGGTGGTGGCTTCGATGTGCGGAACACGGCGGTGGACGCCGCGTTTCGTCGCTGAGGGTGGAGTGCCCGCATGAAGGTTGTGGGTTGTACGTCACATACCACAAGCTCGCCGATCACTAGAGTGTGTGTCCCTCGCGCCCTGCAAATGCCCCGTGCCCGTCTGCGGCTACGAAGGCCCGCCGCCGGTGCTCTACCACCACATCAGCAACGCACATCCCATGCCCGTGCACAGGATCCAGTACAGCAAGGTGCTCCAGCTGCAAGTGCCACTGTCGGAGCCACGGCTCTTGCTGTTCGTGGAGGAGGACTGCCGCGCATTTTTCTTGGTCGGCGACGTGCTCGACATCGGCGTGCCTATCACCGTGTCGGTCATCTGCATCTGAGCAGGGGCGTCCCCACTGCCGCACTACTGGGCCAAGCTGTGGGCGAACGGCCTGCTGGGGGAGCCCAAAGGCATGACCGACACCGTCGAGGTGGAAATGGAGGTGACAAGCAGCAAGGATCCCGGTGACATCGACGTGCAAGAGCTGACCTTCTTGACAGTTCCGCCCAAGCTATTGGCCGGGGCTAAGCTTGTGTCCCTCCACATTCAGATTGACAAGCTCACGTCCTAAATGTTTCGACAGTGCCTTCTGTTTATCTTAGTAGTATGCTAATATAGGGATTACCTTGGTCTACTTTAGCTTAAGAAATGGTGGGTTTTGGTGGCGATGCAGCAATTACTTCGACATCAAATCAGTAATTTCCAACAGTCGAACATATATTTTGTGTCTGCTGGATATAAAGTTCCTTTGGGTAAGAAGTACTACTTGTCATCAAAATGGATAAAAGGAGATGTATGTAGATGTATTTTAGTTCTAGATACGTCCCTTTTTATCCATTTTGATGACAAGCACTCCCTCCGTTCCACAATACATGCCTTCCATTTGTCAAAATTTAGATGTATCTAGACATGTTTTATTATTTAGGTACATCCATGATAGAGCCAATCGGATGGTTGAGAACACTACAATTCGTAGCTACAGATGCATGTGTGACTCCCAGATGCAGAGGCCGGGGGTCATCATCCTCCTTTTCGAGAAAAAACAGACACGTGTGTGAGAGGACGAGTGCGTGCGTGCACCTCTTCTCTTCCTGTATAACATACTACTAACCTCAGAGTACAAGTTTTTGTGGGTGGCATGATGGTGCGTGCGAGAAGTCCCGAGAGATAGGTTTAATGTGTGTAAAAAAAAGGACTAGCCTAGAGCTCTCCATGCGGGTATTTATAAATTTTGAGCTTGCGTCTCGTCACATTCCAAATTACTCCATGCTATATTGCAGACCTGTTCACACCGATCACAACCTAAACGGTTTCCCACTTAGGAGCGTATTAGTACCACGCTATATTGAATTCCAAACCTGTTCACACTGATCACAACATAAACGGTTTCCCACTTAGGAGCGTATTAGTACTCGGTTATAAATACTAGTATGCCAAGATGACTGCACATTCCTCCTCAACTCCTCATCCACAAAAACAAACAAGTCATTCAGCATCCTTCCCTTGCGTCTGCCATGCCAGCGTGAGTTCTGGGTCGAGAGATTGCCAGCAGGGAGAGGCGAGCATGGAAGCGGAAGCACGAGAGATGTCCCACCTCGCTACGAGAGCAGCCGACATGTTCCGCCGTGCGGAAGTAGCAGCACAGAGGTCCCGCCATGCCGCTGAAGCAGCATGGAGGTCCCGCCGCACCGTCGATGCAGCAGACTGGTCTGGCCGCGCCGCGGAAGCAGCAGAGATGTCCCGCCGCACCACGAATGCAACAGAGATGTCCCGCCGCGCCGCGGCGGCCTGGGAAAATTTCTTGCGGGAAGGCGACGACTGTTACATGCAAATGCATGCGATCGTCCATAGCCAGATGGATCAGATCTCCGGCTTGGCGAGGTTGCATGACGACGTGAAAGCCTCATTTGAACAGGCTACTGGCGTCATCCGGCAACTAAGGGAGGGCAATGAGAGACTCCAGACTGAGCGCGGCCTGCTGAGGGAGAAGATCGTCCGAAGTGCAGACCAGCAGGAGGTGACTAGTGCCTTGTTGAAGAGGACCGGCATCATCGTCAAGAAACTTATGGACAGGAATGACATGCTCCGCAACGAGCGCCAAAGGCTGGTGGAGGAATCCGTGGATGTTCTCAAGCAGCGTCTTGAGGACATGAAAGAGCTCATCGCCGCTCGCCGCAGAGACTCGTTCCCGCGGCCTGCATCAATGCATCAAGAAAGTAGAGATCAACGAGCCAGATCCTTGTCTTCCTTCTTCTTTAGCCCTTGTGTATTTCGGGCATAGCCGCATGTGGCTTTTTTAATTATCTTTCTAATTATGTAAGACAATTAATCGTCCTTATCTTTCTGTGGAAGATCAATGTTGCAAGGCTGGAATGAAGAAAACTCTTGCTGTGGCGACCCTGGCGTTGCTGTTCTTCTAGTTGCTGCTGGGCTTCCTTCAGTTTCCTGGTTTATTTTGATGTAATAATCGGTTTAGGATGTGGATTGTGTCTTCGGTTGTGAAACTCTGGTACTCCCTCCGTCTCATAATGTAAGACGTTTTTTGACACTATACTAGTGTCAAAAAGCGTCTTATATTATGGGACGGAGGGCGCAGCTTTTAGTCCGTCGTGTTAGGCTAGAGTTGTGCTGAATTTCTTGTGAATTGTGGTGGTTTTCAGTAATGAAAATCGGAAGGGGCAAGCCCTTCTTTGATCAAAAAAAAATCGTCCTTATATATTCATCAATCTTGCTATAAGTCGCAGTAGATGCTATATAGGTCCGTCGGATCTTACATCAAGATCCGTGCTGTCAGATTTTCTTTTTTCTCTCTTATATCTCAGTCGAGTGAGACATAGCCACGACATTAAACAGAGGCTCGGGCGCCATTAATGGAGACCTTGGGAGAGAGGTGGACGGCAGATGGAGGTCAAAGGGCTCTCCTCCCGATAAGCACGCGCAGGAAAGTTTCTCAATGTTTCCAACCCAGCTACTGTTGGAAATATGCCCTAGAGGCAATAATAAAAGTGTTATTATTATATTTCCTTGTTCATGATAATTGTCTTTTATTCATGCTATAACTGTATTATCCGGAAATCGTAATACACGTGTGAATACATAGACCACAATATGTCCCTAGTGAGCCTCTAGTTGACTAGCTCGTTGTGATCAACAGATAGTCATGGTTTCCTGGCTATGGACATTGGATGTCGTTGATAACGGGATCACATCATTAGGAGAATGATGTGATGGACAAGACCCAATCCTAAGCATAGCACAAAGATCGTGTAGTTCGTTTGCTAGAGCTTTGCCAATGTCAAGTATCTCTTCCTTTGACCATGAGAGCGTGTAACTCCTGGATACCGTAGGAGTGCTTTGGGTGTATCAAACGTCACAACGTAACTGGGTGACTATAAAGGTGCACTACAGGTATCTCCGAAAGTATCTATTGTTTTATGCGGATCAAGACTGGGATTTGTCACTCCGTGTAAATGGAGAGGTATCTCTGGGCCCACTCGGTAGGACATCATCATATGCGCAATGTGACCAAGGAGTTGATCACGGGATGATGTGTTACGGAACGAGTAAAGTGACTTGCCGATAACGAGATTGAACAAGGTATTGGATGCCGACGATCGAATCTCGGGCAAGTAAAATACCGATAGACAAAGGGAATTGTATACGGGATCGATTGAGTCCTTGACATCGTGGTTCATCCGACGAGATCATCGTGGAACATGTGGGAGCCAACATGGGTATCCAGATCCCGCTGTTGGTTATTGACCGGAGAACGTCTCGGTCATGTCTGCATGTCTCCCGAACCCGTAGGGTCTACACACTTAAGGTTCGATGACGCTAGGGTTATAAAGGAAGCTTGTATGTGGTTACCGAATGTTGTTCGGAGTCCCGGATGAGATCCCGGACATCACGAGGAGTTCCGGAATGGTCCGGAGGTAAAGATTTATATATAGGAAGTCCCGTTTCGGCAATCGGGACAAGTTTCGGGGTCATCGGTATTGTACCGGGACCACCGGAAGGGTCCCGGGGGCCCACCGGGTGGGGCCACCTGCCCCGGGGGGCCACATGGGCTGTAGGGGGTGTGCCTTGGCCTAGATGGGCCAAGGGCACCAGCCCCAAGAGGCCCATGCGCCTAGGGAACCCTAGAGGGAAGAGTCCTCAAGGGGGAAGGCACCTCCGAGGTGCCTTGGGGAGGATGGACTCCTCCCCCCCCCTCTTGGCCGCACCCCAAAACCCATCTAGGGCTGGCCGCCGCCCCTAGGGGGTGGGAAAACCCTAAAGGGGGCGCAGCCCCCTTCCCCCCTAAATATATTGAGGCATGGGGCTGCCCATAACACGCGATTCGATCTCTCGTTGGTGCAGCCCTGCCCCTCTCCCTCCTCCTCTTCTCCCATGGTGCTTGGCGAAGCCCTGCGGGATTGCCACGCTCCTCCACCACCACCACGCCGTTGTGCTGCTGTTGGATGGAGTCTTCCTCAACCTCTCCCTCTCTCCTTGCTGGATCAAGGCGTGGGAGACGTCACCGGGCTGTACGTGTGTTGAACGCGGAGGTGCCGTCCGTTCGGCACTTGATCATCGGTGATTTGAATCACGACGAGTACGACTCCATCAACCCCGTTCACTTGAACGCTTCCGCTTAGCAATCTACAAGGGTATGTAGATGCACTCCCTTTCTACTCGTTGCTGGTCTCTCCATAGATAGATCTTGGTGACACGTAGGAAAATCTTTGAATTTCTGCTACGTTCCCCAACAGTGGCATCATGAGCTAGGTCTATTGCGTAGATTCTTTGCACGAGTAGAACACAAAGTAGTTGTGGGCGTTGATTTTGTTCAATATGCTTACCGTTACTAGTCCAATCTTGTTTCGACGGTATTGTGGGATGAAGCGGCCCGGACCGACCTTACACGTACTCTTACGTGAGACAGGTTCCACCGATTGACATGCACTTTGTGCATAAGGTGGCTAGCGGGTGCCAGTCTCTCCCACTTTAGTCGGAACGGATTCGATGAAAAGGGTCCTTATGAAGGGTAAATAGCAATTGGCATATCACGTTGTGGTTTTGCGTAGGTAAGAAACGTTCTTGCTAGAAACCCATAGCAGCCACGTAAAACATGCAACAACAATTAGAGGACGTCTAACTTGTTTTTGCAGGGTATGTCATGTGATGTGATATGGACAAAAGGATGTGATGAATGATATATATGTGATGTATGAGATTGATCATGTTCTTGTAATAGGAATCACGACTTGCATGTCGATGAGTATGACAACCGGCAAGAGCCATAGGAGTTGTCTTTATTTATTGTATGACCTGCGTGTCATTGAAGAACGCCATGTAAACTACTTTACTTTATTGCTAAACACGTTAGTCATCGAAGTAGAAGTAGTCGTTGGCGTGACAACTTCATAAAGACACGATGATGGAGATCATGATGATGGAGATCATGGTGTCATGACGGTGACGATGATGATCATGGAGCCCCGAAGATGAAGATCAAAAGGAGCAAAATGATATTGGCCATATCATGTCACTATTTGATTGCATGTGATGTTTATCATGTTTATGCATCTTGTTTACTTAGGACGACGGTAGTAAATAAGATGATCCCTTACAAAATTTCAAGAAGTGTTCTCCCCTAACTGTGCACCGTTGCTACAGTTCGTCGCTTCTAAGCACCACGTGATGATCGGGTGTGATGGATTCTTACGTTCACATACAACGGGTGTAAGACAGTTTTACACAGCGAAAACACTTAGGGTTAACTTGACGAGCCTAGCATGTGCAGACATGGCCTCGGAACACGGAGACCGAAAGGTCGAGCATGAGTCGTATAGTAGATACGATCAACATGAAGATGTTCACCGATGATGACTAGTCCGTCTCACGTGATGATCGGACACGGCCTAGTTGACTCGGATCATGTAATCACTTAGATGACTAGAGGGATGTCTATCTGAGTGGGAGTTCATAAGATGAACTTAATTATCCTGAACATAGTCAAAAGACCTTTTGCAAATTATGTCGTAGCTCACGCTTTAGTTCTATTGTTTTAGATATGTTCCTAGAGAAAATATAGTTGAAAGTTGATAGTAGCGATTATGCGAACAGTAGAAAGCTTATGTCCTTAATGCACTGCTCAGTGTGCTGAACCCCAAACGTCGTTTGTGGAAGTTTCGAACATCAAACATACACGTTTTGATAACTACGTGATAGTTCAGTTAAATGGTTTAAGTAGAGGCACCAAAGACGTTTTCGAAACATCGCGGAACATATGAGATGTTTCGAGGGCTGAAATTGGGATTTCAGGCTCGTGCCCACGTCAAGAGGTATAAGACCTCCGACGATTTTCTTAGCCTGCAAACTAAGGGAGAAAAGCTCAATCGTTGAGCTTGTGCTCAGATTGTCTGAGTGCAACAATCACTTGAATCGAGTGGGAGTTTATCTTCCAGATGAGATAGTGATGTTTCCCCAAAGTCATTGCCACCAAGCTGCTAGAGCTTCATGATGAACTATAACATATCAAGGATAGAGATGATGATCCTTGAGGTATTCGCGTTGTTTGACATCGCGAAAGTAGAAATCAAGAAGGAGCATCAATTGTTGATGGTTGATGAAACCACTAGTTTCAAGAAGGGAAAGGGAAAGAAGGGATACTTCATGAAACGGCAAATCAGCTGCTGCACCAATGAAGAAACCCGAGGTTGAACCCAAACCCGAGACTAAGTGCTTCTGTAATAAGGGGAACAACCACTGGAGCAGGATTACCCTAGATACTTGGTAGATGAGAAGGCTGGCAAGGTCGATAGAAGTATATTGGATATACATTATGTTAATGTGTACTTTACTAGTACTCCTAGTAGCACCAGGGTATTAGATACCGGTTCGATTGCTAAGTGTTAGTAACTCGAAATAAAAGCTACGGAATAAAACGGAGACTAGCTAAAGGTGAGCTGACGATATGTGTTGGAAGTGTTTCCAAGTTTGATGTGATCAAACATCGCACGCTCCCTCTACCATCAAGATTAGTATTAAACTAGAATAATTATCATTTGGTGTTTGCGTTGAGCATAGACATGATTGGATTATGTCTATCGCAATACAGTTATTCATTTAAGGAGAATAATGGTTACTCTATTTATTTGAATAATACCTTCGATGGTCATGCACCTAAAGGAATGGTTTATTGAATCTCGATCGTAGTGATACACATTTTCATGCCAAAAGATATAAGATAGTAATGATAGTACCAATTACTTGTGGCACTGCCATGTAAGTCATAATGGTATAAAACGCATGAAGAAGCTCCATGTTGATGGATCTTTGGACTCACTCGTTTAGAAAAGTTTGAGACATGCGAACCATGTCTATTGGTGTATATGCATGAAGAAACTCCATGCAAATGGACCATTTGAACTCACTTGATTTTGAATCACTTGAGACATGCAAATCATACCACATGGGCGAGATGACTGAAAGCCTCATTTCAGTAAAATGGAACAAGATAGCAATTTGTTGGAAGTAACACATTTTGATGTGTGCAATCCAATGAGTGCTGAGGCATGCAGTGAATATCGTTATGATCTTACTTCACAGATGATTCGAGTAGATGTTGAGAATATTTACTTGATGAAACACAAGTCTGAATTATTGAATGGTTCAAGTAATTTCAGAGTGAAGTTTAAGATCTTCGTGACAAGATGATAGAATGTCTATGATATGATCATAGAGATGAATATCTGAGTTACGAGTTTTGGCACACAATTAAGACATTGTGGAAATTGTTTCGCAATTAATACCGCCTGGAACACCATAGTGTGATGGTGTGTCCAAACATCATAGTTGCACCCTATTGGATATGGTGCGTACCATGATGTCTCTTATCGAATTACCACTATTGTTCATGGGTTAGGCATTAGAGACAACCACATTTACTTTAATAGGGTACCACGTAATTCCGTTGAGATGACACCGTATGAATTATGGTTTAGAGAAACCTAAGTTGTCGTTTCTTAAAAGTTTGGGGCTACGACGCTTATGTGAAAAAGTTTCAGGCTGATAAGCTAGAACCCAAAGCGGATAAATGCATCTTCATAGGACACCCAAAACAGTTGGGTATACCTCCTGTCTCAGATCCAAAAGCAATAAAGGATTGTTTCTTGAATCGGGTCCTTTCTCGAGGAAAGGTTTCTCTCGAAAGAATTGAGTGGGAGGATGGTGGAGACTTGATGAGGTTATTGAACCATCACTTCAACCAGTGTGTAGCAGGGCACAGGAAGTTGTTCCTGTGGCACCTACACCAATTGAAGTAGAAGCTTATGATAGTGATCATGAAACTTCAGATCAAGTCACTCCCAAACCTTGTAGGGTGACAAGGATACGTACTACTTCAGAGTGGTACGGTAATCCTGTCTTGAAGGTCATGTTGCTAGACAACAATGAACCTACGAGCTATGGAGAAGCGATGGTGGGCCCAAATTCCGACAAATGGTTAGAAGCCATGAAATCCGAGATAGGATCCATGTATCAAAACAAAGCATGGACTTTGGTGGACTTGCCCGATGATCGGCAAGCCATTGAGATAAATGGATCTTTAAGAAGAAGACGGACGTGGATGGTAATGTCACCATCTATGAAGCTCGACTTGTGGCGAAAAGTTTTTTCACAAGTTCAAGGAGTTGACTACGATGAGATTTTCTCATCCGTAGCGATGCTTAAGTCCGTCGGAATCATGTTAGCATAAGCTGCATTTATGAAATCTGGCAGATGGATGTCAAGACGAGTTTCCTTACCAGTTTTCTTGAGGAAAGGTTGTATGTGATAAAACCGGAAGGTTTTGTCAATCCCGAAAGATGCTAATAAGTATGCAAAGCTCCAGCAATCCTTCTAAGGACTGGAGTGAGCATCTCGGAGTTGGAATGTATGCTTTGATGATGATCAAAGATTTTGGGTTTGTACAAAGTTTATGAGAAACTTGTATTTCCAAAGAAGTGAGTGGGAGCACTATAGAATTTCTGATGAGTATATGTTGTTGACATATTGTTGATCAGAAATGACGTAGAATTTCTGGAAAGCATATAGGGTTATTTTGAAAGTGTTTTTCAATGGAAAGCCTGGATTAAGCTACTTGAACATTGAGCATCAAGATCTATAAGGATAGATCAAAATGCTTAATAATACTTTCAAATGAGCACATACCTTGACATGATCTTGAAGGTGTTCAAGATGGACCAGTCAAAGAAGGAGTTCTTGCCTGAGTTGTAAGGTATGAAGTTAAGACTTAAAGCTCGACCTCGGCAGAATAGAGAGAAAGGACGAAGGTCGTCCCCTATGCTTAAGACATAGGCTCTACAGTATGCCATGCTGAGTACCGTACCTGAAGTGTGCCTTGCCATGAGTCAGTCAAGGGGTACAAGAGTGATCCATGAATGGATCACAGACAGTGGTCAAAGTTATCCTTGGTAACTAGTGGACTAAGGAATTTTCTCAATTATGGAGGTGGTAAAAGAGTTCGTCGTAAAGGTTACGTCGATGCAAGCTTAACACCTATCCGGATAGCTCTAAGAAGAGATACCGGATACGTATTATGGGCCAACAATTTAGAATAGTTATTTGGAATAGCTCCAAATAGAGCGTGGTAGCTACATCTAGGAGATGACATAGAGATTTGTAAAGCACACACGGATCTGAAAGGTTCGGACCCGTTGACTAAAACCTCTCTCACAAGCAACATGATCAAACCTAAAACTCTTGGGTATTAGTCACATGGCGATGTGACCTGTGAGTGTTAATCACATGGCGATGTGAACTAGATTATTGACTCTAGTGCAAGTGGGAGACTGTTGGAAATATGCCCTAGAGGCAATAATAAAAGTGTTATTATTATATTTCCTTGTTCATGATAATTGTCTTTTATTCATGCTATAACTGTATTATCCGGAAATCGTAATACACGTGTGAATACATAGACCACAATATGTCCCTAGTGAGCCTCTAGTTGACTAGCTCGTTGTGATCAACAGATAGTCATGGTTTCCTGGCTATGGACATTGGATGTCGTTGATAACGGGATCACATCATTAGGAGAATGATGTGATGGACAAGACCCAATCCTAAGCATAGCACAAAGATCGTGTAGTTCGTTTGCTAGAGCTTTGCCAATGTCAAGTATCTCTTCCTTTGACCATGAGAGCGTGTAACTCCTGGATACCGTAGGAGTGCTTTGGGTGTATCAAACGTCACAACATAACTGGGTTACTATAAAGGTGCACTACAGGTATCTCCGAAAGTATCTATTGTTTTATGCGGATCAAGACTGGGATTTGTCACTCCGTGTAAACGGAGAGGTATCTCTGGGCCCACTCGGTAGGACATCATCATATGCGCAATGTGACCAAGGAGTTGATCACGGGATGATGTGTTACGGAACGAGTAAAGTGACTTGCCGGTAACGAGATTGAACAAGGTATTGGATGCCGACGATCGAATCTCGGGCAAGTAAAATACCGATAGACAAAGGGAATTGTATACGGGATCGATTGAGTCCTTGACATCGTGGTTCATCCGATGAGATCATCGTGGAACATGTGGGAGCCAACATGGGTATCCAGATCCCGCTGTTGGTTATTGACCGGAGAACGTCTCGGTCATGTCTGCATGTCTCCCGAACCCGTAGGGTCTACACACTTAAGGTTCGATGACGCTAGGGTTATAAAGGAAGCTTGTATGTGGTTAGCGAATGTTGTTCGGAGTCCCGGATGAGATCCCGGACATCACGAGGAGTTCCGGAATGGTCCGGAGGTAAAGATTTATATATAGGAAGTCCCGTTTCGGCCATCGGGACAAGTTTCGGGGTCATCGGTATTGTACCGGGACCACCGGAAGGGTCCCGGGGGCCCACCGGGTGGGGCCACCTGCCCCGGGGGGCCACATGGGATGTAGGGGGTGTGCCTTGGCCTACATGGGCCAAGGGCACCAGCCCCAAGAGGCCCATGCGCCTAGGGAACCCTAGAGGGAAGAGTCCTCAAGGGGGAAGGCACCTCCGAGGTGCCTTGGGGAGGATGGACTCCTCCCCCCCCTCTTGGCCGCACCCCAAAACCCATCTAGGGCTGGCCGCCGCCCCTAGGGGGTGGGAAAACCCTAAAGGGGGCGCAGCCCCCTTCCCCACTATATATATTGAGGCATGGGGCTGCCCATAACACGCGATTCGATCTCTCGTTGGTGCAGCCCTGCCCCTCTCCCTCCTCCTCTTCTCCCATGGTGCTTGGCGAAGCCCTGCGGGATTGCCACGCTCCTCCACCACCACCACGCCGTTGTGCTGCTGTTGGATGGAGTCTTCCTCAACCTCTCCCTCTCTCCTTGCTGGATCAAGGCGTGGGAGACGTCACCGGTCTGTACGTGTGTTGAACGCAGAGGTGCCGTCCGTTCGGCACTTGATCATCGGTGATCTGAATCATGACGAGTACGACTCCATCAACCCCGTTCACTTGAACGCTTCCGCTTAGCGATCTACAAGGGTATGTAGATGCACTCCCTTTCTACTCGTTGCTGGTCTCTCCATAGATAGATCTTGGTGACCCGTAGGAAAATCTTTGAATTTCTGCTACGTTCCCCAACAGCTACGACACCCAGAATTTTGAATTTCATTCCCATTTCTTGCATGGAACCTAGAAATTTACCCGAGGACACACATGCGATTTTTCAACCAACTTTGGTGCACTGGAACATGTGCTTCTATTTCAAATTTGAATTATGCACACAAAGGTGACACGTTCCCTCCCAGAACCACGAGCCTTCTTGAGAGAAGCTCTGATTTGCAAGAAGCTTATACCAAAATTTGTTCCTATTCGGCCAAATTTTTTTACCACGGCATGGTACTACCATGACATGACACCATGCCAAGTTTCATGATTTTAAAACCAAGTTTCTCAATGTTCTTGACCAAGCCACGATGCCCAGATGTTTGAATCTTATTCTCATTTTTTGCATGGGAGTAGAAATTCACCCGAGGACACAAATGTGATTTTCAACCAACTTTGGTGCACGGGAGCACATGCTTGTAGTTCAAATTTGAATTATGCACATTAAATGACCAAAAACTCAATTAATGTGTAAATAAGGCCAAACGAAGCCGGAATAATTCCAAAATTTAATAGGGCACTCATGTAGTTCTATGTTGCATTTGTAAATAAACTCAAGGGGGACAACGTATATTGTTTCACACTCAAAGGTGACATGTTCCCTCTCAGAACCACAAGCCTTCTTGAGAGAAGCTTTGGTTTGCAAGAAGCTTATACCAAAATCTGTTCCTATTCGGCCATTTTTTTCACCACAACATGGTAGTACCATGACATGACATCCATGCCAAGTTTCATGATTTTCAGACGTGTTTTGGATTTACAAGAATTTTAATACCAAGTTTCTCAATGTTCTCGGCCGAGCCATGATGCCCAGATGTTTTAATTTTATTCTCATTTCTTGCATGGGACATAGAAATTCAACCGAGGACACAAATGTGATTTTTCAATCAACTTTCGTGCAGGAGAGCATGTGCTTGTAGTTCAAATTTGACTTATGCACATTAAATGACCAGAAACTCAATTAATGTATAAAAAATGACAAACGAGCCCGGAATAATTCCAAAATTTAACATGGCACTAATGTAGTTCTATGTTGCCTTTGTTAAGA
>NC_041391.1:35619856-35632579 GCF_002162155.2 Triticum dicoccoides | reverse complement strand
GTTCCCTCTTAGAACCACGAGCTTCCAAATCGGCCCAATTTTTTACCACAACATGTTAGTGCCATGACACGACAGCATGCCAAGTTTCATTACATGAATTTAAAATCTAAGTTTCTCGATGTTCTCGGCAGAGTCATGACGCCCAGATGTTTGAATTTCATTCTCATTTCTTCCATGGGACCTAGAAATTCAACCAAGGACACACATGTGATTTTTCATCCCACTTTCATGCACCGGAGCATGTGCATGCAATTCATATTTAGATTATGCACATTAAAAGTCTAGAAACTCAATTAATGTATAAAAAGGCCAAATGAACCCGAATAATTCCAAAATTTAACAGGGCACTCATATAGTTCTATGTTGACTCTGTAAATAAAATCACGAGGGAGGAAGCGTATATCGTTTCGCACACAAAGGTGACACGTTCCCTCTCGGAACCACGAGGCTTGTTGAGAGAATCTCCGGTTTTGCAAGAGGGTTATACCAAAACTTGTCTCAATTCAGCCAAAAATTATACGTATGAAAATAGGGTTTAGATTATCCCGAACATCTCGCTACCTAGACCAATAATGTACTATGATTTGAATTCAACATAAAATGGATACAGATATTTGAATTGGAGAGCGTATGGTACATTTAGTTCATAGTGAAATATGATTACTGCTATATGCATGTCTTTTTGTTATCAAGATAATATTTAAATTATTGTATAACTTGACAACAATTGTATTCAAATAAGGAAAATTGATTCAAATTTAGTCCATATGGTAGACGACAATATATATGTTCACATGGTGGAGTAAAATGTTCATATATGATGGAAGATCAAAAGGTATGACTACATCAATTATAAACCGCAAGGTCACCTAATGATATATTCGAATTCAACATAATGTGGATTCAAAAATTGAAATTCGAGATCATGGCATCTGTAATCATATAAAAAGGGACATTACGCTTTCTTTGGTGGGAATTGATTTGTTTTTTGTTGTTGTTGATGGAAGTGCGAATCGATTTGGTACTGTGCAGGGTAATCATGTTCTCCCGATTTTGTTTACATTTTTCTTGTAGTTTTTTCAATGGCATCTATAGCAATATAGTAAAAGGGGACATGACTCTCTTGTGTCTTGTATGATTTTTTTTACACGCCAAGTTTCTTCTGCCAAACAAGGAATCCGCACCTTGTTATCCCGAAATTTTCAAGCTCGAGTATCTTTTGTCTCACCTGCTTTGAAACTCCTGCTTCTTCAACCCGCGATGCGCCTTGTTATCCCGAAATTTGGACGCGCGCGAGAACTCCCTCCTCATCCGAAATCTCCCATGCAGCCCTGACACGCAAAATCCCCCTTCTACCCCTCAGCCGGAAATGAAGCTCCAGTCACGGTGTGAAAACCAGTGGGGGTACGCTGGTAACTTACCCTACATTTCGGACAAGCGCGTCCCTAAGCTTGGCTCCCCCCTCCCCCTTCACCCCCCCTCCCCCCCATTCGTACACCGAGGCTGCCAAAACCCGTGAAACCCCACGCTCCTCCGTCGGCCTCCCGACCGCCGCCCAGCCGGAGACTCTTCCCCGACTACGTCGTCCACCGCAACAGCTGGCCGTCCCTCATCCACCGCACCGGATGAGGATCCGTTGTCGATCTTGTCATCCCGCCGGATCAGCCGCCCAGTCCTCCACCTCCAAGGAGCTGCCCCGACGTTCGCCTTGTCTATCGCACCACCTCAATCCCCACAGCGCCGTCTTGACCTGCCCCACCGGAACCGCAGCACCCTCACCAATTCCTCCGATGAAGTCGAGGCCAACTCAGCGCCACCAAGGAGGTTCTGCACTCACCGCTACATTTTATCTTTTATTCGATCTCACGGGGTTGCCGGTGCTCCATACCGACCAGACATGGCGTCTCCATCGACGGCGCCGTCGCCGGCCACATCATCCACGACGTCTCTCCCCCATGTCGTTGCTTCCTCCGCGGTGACTTCCACAACGGCACTACCTGCAGCTGCTCCAGCTCTCGCTCGCGCTGCGGCTCTGTTCTTGCTGTCGGTCGCGCTGCTGCACTGCTCCTTCTTTCGTTCGTGTTGCTGCTCTGCTCTTGCTCTCGCTTGCGCTGCTGCTGCTGCTGCACGACCTTCGGCAGCTATAGGAGTTGCTGATTTAGCACTCGCTCGCGGTGCTACTGCATGACTTGCTCTCTGCTAGTGCGTTCCCTGCTCAAGTGTCTGCTGATTTAGATCACTGCTTCTCTGCTACTAGTGCTCGAACGCCCTAAACATCTATTGCAATGCTCTGTTACTAGTTCAATCGGTTTCGACAGTAAAATTCAGTTTCAACTGTGAAGTTCATTTTCTTCAGTTAAGTTCAGAGTGAACAGTACTTATAACATCTGTCGGAGCGGCCGTGGCGCGGCTGATGCGTTTTACATATAGCACTTTTTGGTGATGTATTTTACATCATCTATTGTAGATGATATTAAGGTCCCACTTCAGATTAAAGTTGTCTGTCTTGTCATGCTTCAGCCTCGTCACCGTACACCTTAGCGAAACTGCTCCAACGACTGAACCGTCCATCATAGCGGAGCAGTACCCTCGGCGCCGTTTCCAGAGGCCTCAGATCTTCTTCCCCGCCTCCGACAGTCACACCAGCATCATCACCATCCTCCACATGCAACCCAATGATGCTGAGGTCCACAAGGCTATGCCAAAGAGGTTGTACACTCGTCACATCACTTTGTTTCTCCATTCCTCTGTTCTTCCAATTCATGTGAGCCAAACACCCAGGTTGACTGAAATCCTATGTTTCCAAATGCTCTATTTTGCACGTGCATTCCTGCATTTCCAGATTGTATTCCAGAGGAAGATAACTGTTTAGATGGAGATTCAGAAGGAGCCGACCATGCCTGTTTACTACCTGAGGTGTTTGCTCTAACCTGTCATGCTGATGTTGGTCATATCATGCATATGGCGCCTTGCAATTCTTACATTATACATCTTATATGTCATCAGCTTAGTTTAGATTTTCTCGGTGTGAATGCCACCTGTTTGGTTTCTATATCATACTCCCACCATTTCTAAATATTTGTCTTTTTAGAGATTTCAACAAGTGACTACATACGGAACAAAATGAGTGAATCTACACTCTAAAATATGTCTATATACATCCGTATGTGGTAGTCCATTTGAAATCTCTAAAAATACAAATATTTAGGAACGGAGGGAGTATATGGGAATTATACAATGCCATCTTCTTTATCCAGTCATCGTATATGTGAATTGTATCGTGCCATATTTTTTCCATAATGTGTTCCATTTGTCAGCAATGTTTATACATTCATCTACTCTTCCTGTGCATCAGCCATTTGAGTCGGTCATGGGAAAATCTGGAGTGAAAACAAGGTCTTCTGAGCAGTTAGTGCTACCTGCCGATGGAGATTTCTTGCTGGTTACAGATAGCTCCTCAGAGGAGGATTTAGAGAGAGATGACCAGTCGTATCCCCCCCCCCCCGAGGTGCATGCTCTAACTTGGCTGGGTTATATTGCTCATGTCATGCATATGGTGTCTTGTATTGCCATGCCACCTGCTTAGATTAGACATGCTTTGTGTGAATGCCTCCTGTTTGCTTTCTATATTAGATATGTGAATTATGCAATGCCATGTTTTTCAGCCAGTTATTATATATGTGAATTATGCACCGCCATGGAACCAGGCATCATATATGTGAATTATCTCATGCCATATATTTTTTTCATTACGTATTCCATTTGTCGACAATCTATGTATATTGAACTACTCTTCATGTGTATCAGCCATTTGAGCCGGTTATGGAAAAATCTGGAGTGAAAACAAGGTCTTCAAAGCAGGCAATGGTACCTGTTGAAGCATATATCTCGATGGTTATAGGGAGCTCCTCAGAGGAGGATTCGGAGACAGATGACCAGTCCTATATCCCACCTGAGGTGTATGCTCTAAGTTGCAATGTTTATATTTCTCATATGATGTATATGGTGTCTTGCATTGCTTAGTTTAGACATCATATGCACAATATTGAATTATATCTGCTTAGTTTAGAGATCATACATGCGAGTGCCAGCTAGTTGGTATATGAATCAATTATGTCAATTATATCATGCCATCCTGTATACTTAGACAACATGTATGTGAATTATTTCATCCCAACCTATTTTAGAAACACATCATATAGTTTTGTCATGTCATCCTGTTTAGGTACTCATCATATGTTGAATTATGCCATTATATCCTGTTAAGTTATCCATCATATATCTGAAACTGTGTCATGCTATCCTGTTTAGTTAGGCATCATATATGTGAAATTGTTTCATGCTGTCCTGTTTGGTTAGAAAACATATATGTGAATTACCACATCTGTCTATCATACAATGTCTGTACGTTCAATTTCGTTTCTTGTTTATCAGCCATTTGAATTGGAGGGGGTGATGGCAGTATCTAAGGGAGCAAAAACCCATTCTTCACAAAAGACAGTGCTACCCGTCGATACAGATAGAACCATGGTTGTACTGGCCCACAAACTAGCCCCACCACACCATAATCGAGACTCTTCCAGATTGCACACTTACACCGTTGGGCAGAGAACCAGCTACAACCCATCTAACCGCAACCCCAGCATTTAGTAACCCACTTATAGTTGACAAAGCACCATGTCCACCACAGAGTACCCCCACACAAGCAGTTTGTAAAGCTACTACAGTGCCCAAAGCACGAAGACCACCACAGCTAACCCAAACTCCACGTTTAAAGCAGAAGAGCAACTGTTCTCAGGTCAGATTCCGTAGCTATGGTCCATACTCCTTTGCTGTTGCATCAGTGTATTTACTCATACCAACTACTTTCGAATTTGAAGGATCCAATTGAAACTCCAATGGCGCAACAGGTATGTTTTAAACCTATTTCTTTAACTGGATTGCTGTTCTAACTTCTTGCCCTATGTTGATTTCAGTTTAAGTTGTATAAACAGTTATGTTCTCATGTGATGCACATTACAAGTGCTGCCAATGCTGTGTAGTTTCTCACACTTATATTCTGTCTATGCTGCTGTGTCTTAAAAATATATGAGTTGAACTGTGTCTCTATCTTGATTAGGGAACATAAACTAGAATGATATGGACAATACAGTGACCATAGTACATAGATATATGTTTGTTTCATGTTGTTATCCTGTCCACCTTACTACTGAACCGGTTTACCAAAATGAGTTTGGTATACTACAAGCTAAACCTGTGATGTGTCTTCTTGTTTCTCTTGTAGTATGCAAACAGAATATTGGAGAAGAGCACACCACCATGCAATGGTAGAGAAAGTAATGCAGATAAGGTTCAAGATAGTGAGACAACCCTGTTGGTCTCCAAGAAAGGTGATAAAAACGATCTTGTAGACAGTGAGAAAACCCCACAGTCCTGCGTTGATGTAGTGTTCGAGTTACTGGCCAGTGCCGCTGGCACAAGCTCTTCGAACTCGCTGCCTGAATCACTTCGGCTTCTTCAGTCTCAGCTACAAGCTGAAAGGCATCAGTCATCTGTGTTGCGGCAAGAAGCCGAAGGACTGAGGAAGTCCCTGCAGAATTCAGATGCGTACTTTCTTGTGCAACAGCAAGCGCTGGAGGATTTAAGCGCCAAACAAGAGAAAGTTAATAAGTTTGCTAAGCATCTTGCCAGCATTATGGGTACCCAGGATAATATTTCTTGAACTCTTCTGAAGTGGTTTCAGTTCTGGACTTGTTTTGCTGCAGTGTTTATATGCTGATGTGTTCCCTATATTTATACTGGTGGTGAACTTTGATGCCCAGTGGATGTAATATGTGTAATAGCCGTGATAGCCTAGCATAAGTTGCTTGCTTATTTATTTCCTTGTTGTCTTGTTTATTTGTTTGTTTGTAGTTAGTGCAGTTCTTTTTCCGCGGTTTGCTAGTGGCTGCAATAACCTGTTTTTTAAAACTAGGCCACAATAACCATGGGCTAATATTTACTGTAGTGACACTAGGCCTCCTACGGGCTGTAGAAATAGTGGGCCTTATATGGGCCGTAGAAACAGTAGGCCTTCTACGGGCCGTAAAAGCATTGGGCCTTCTATGGGCCGCAGAAACAATGGGCCTTCTACGAGGCCTATCATCAATGGGCCTTATACGGGCCGTACGATCGATTGGCCAAACATGGGCCAATAACAGGCCGCATTATGGTCGTGAACGGGCTAGAGTTGGAATCGTCCGTTCATGGGCCGGCCATAACGGGCCATTGTTAATAGGCTGTATTTGATGATGCTATGAAAACGGCCCAATGTATTAACGGACCACAAACGGGCCGACTATAACCACGGGCTGAATTTGGCCCACAAGTAGAAAATTACAGTAACGGGCCGTAAGTAAACGAATGTTCGAAATGAGCCCAAGAATAAATGGGCTATGAGAAGGCCGAAAGATAACATGGGCTGGAAACGGTCCAACTGAATAACGGGCCATTAATGGGTATAAAGTGATACACTGTTCATTACGGGCTAGTTTCACCATGGGCCGTTAATGGGTCTAAAGTGATAAACTGTTCATTGCGGGCCAGTTTTACCACGGGTCGTTAATAGGCCAAGAGTTACATAGGGCCTCATATGGATCGAAAGACGTCATGGGCGATACATGGGCCACAAGTGAAAACGGGCAGGAATCATATTGGATGGCCCAGATGACGCTACTGGGCCTAATTCGGGTAGGGCGTAACGGGCCTTGTGTTAGCGGGCTGTAAATGGGCTGTATGCGAACAGGCCGTTAACAAGCTTTCCATGAGCCGGCCCGTCACCTTTTGACCAAGTCAAACGGGCTGCCTTTTCACAGGAATGGGCCTCTGTTGGGCCGGGCCACGTGTCGACGTATCATAGGCGCCTTCTATCTAATGAGTGGATGACATCTGTACCAACGGTGAGCCGACACGTGTTTCCTCCAGCCAATGATGATTTTACACGTGGAAAATCCCCATTGGTCGGGGCTGTTAATGGGTTATCGGATCCAAAACCCGACCCGATAGCTTAGCGGCGTTCCGTTACGGTGGATGCCACGTGTCGGTCACCCTTGACGAAAGCAGTTCTGTAACGCGCGATTTATCGTCATGGAAGTGGACACTTCCGTGATGATAATTTTGGTAATGTCATGGAGCACTTCTACGACAGCACAGGTATGACTATCTTGATTCTGTCATAATTTTTTCATGGATGTACATGCATGACAAAAAACGCGACCTACTGACCTATTGGGACAAACACGTATTATCACGGAAGTGTATTTTTTTTGTAGTGAATCATCATCAATTTTTGCTACGACAGACGCATTTTCTTGCTACTACCATCTTTCTCTTCATCCTTTGTCAGAAATGGGGGGAAAACCTGCAACTGTCCATGAAACGGGGCTTCGACGTCGCCGGCAAGGATGTGAGCGGAGACTACCTGAGCAGGCCTGGCGGGGTACTGCGACGGCCTGGGGCAGACGGTGAGGTATGCTGCGCGTCGTTGTGATTTTTGGAAACGGAAGAAAAAAACAGTCGTGGGGTCGAGAGGTAGGGGACGAAGAGAAGGATCAGATCCAACGGCTGGACAGGGAAGGATCCGACGAGCAGGGTGTGACCGGCCCAAATTTGGGCCGGCACACCAGCGCCTAGCGTTGCCCTTACATTGTAGAGCGGAGGGATGGATCAACACTGAATGGCTCTGTCGACATCCGCCCGACAAAATGTCCATGGACACCTGACGTGTCCATGTCCATGGACATTTGTGGGAGTCTGTTTGTTAAACGTTGTTGGAGTCTTGGAGATGCCCTTTCTAGCTTAAGGGCCATTTAAATGACATGTCTTCAACTGTATACTTGAATAAAGTGACGAAAGAAAATGCGTGTAGGAGTGGTTGTTGGTTCAGAACTTTACTAGTGTTCACTCTATCTGAGCTGTCGACCTTGAATTCTAGATGTAACTACAGGCTATAAAAGGAGTACATCTTTATCTAGAAGAAAGCAACTTTATTGAGCAACTATAAATGTTTCTAATGTAGTACGTAGATTGTCATAGTGGCTTGTGCTTCGTTAGAGTGATAGAAATTGACCACCGAGATGAGGCTCACTCGCACTGCACACCCTTCTAGGCCTGGCAGTGTTTTGTTCGTTGTTGAACATCCACCCATTGTGGCATGCAAGATCTGGACCTTTCTTTCTTCTAATTTTACCTTTCCAATCTGAGCATGTGAAGCATTAGGATGATAGTCGGTGTTGGAAACTGTAATAGGCAAGGTGTTGCGGATAGCAGCTGATGATTTTCGTTCCGCTCCGCGGCTTTGGTATGAGCATGAAGACTAAAACTACTACGATTCACTCAACTCCTTAACGAAGAGCCTGATTGCGTTCTAGTAGGCACCAAGTTGCTGAGACAAACGCAATGTACCACAGCGATTGCAAGCCTGTATGTGGCTGCATCAATGTGGTTAGACAACTTTAGCTGCAGCGAACTGACGAGCAAGCAAGTAGTTTTTGTTCTGTTGTCACTCTGGTCGCCTCCTCGTGTCATCACATGTGCATGCCCCCTCTCTTTCATACAAACATCACATAATTAACTTGTTCATCCCATCCGCGTTTGAATATTCATGGAAATTAATCACTTCGCTCGGTCCCCCTTGTTACTCAGAATTTCCGATGCACGTGTATTAGCTAGCTGATGCACCCTGGTCAACTTCACTTGCTTTCCATGCTCACACATTTGCAGACGCCGTCAGGAATGAATGTTTGTTTCCTTTCTCACAGCGAGACGATGCATTGATTCAGTCGTTGCTAATCTCAATCCTCATACTATTGTTTTCCAAATCAATGAGCACAGAAAAAATTATCACAATTAGAGCAGCACATCTGTTGTACCCAGTTCATCCATCTTTAGGTCGTAACTGGGAGCAAGTAGTGTAATTGACCATGTTTATTTACTGGAGAGTGGTTTTTTTTAGCTCAGGCTAGATGGCACCTTCTATCTATATCCTTCATTGGTCTCCTGTTCCTCAAGATTTGGGTCAAGTCAGACAAGACCACATGCAAAAGATGCAATTGATTACAGACATGTCAAAACTTTTGTTGTGACCTTGTAAGAGAGAGAGAGGGAAATGAAGGAGAGAGAACGGTCTCTTGCGAATAGAAAAAGAGAGAGCAGTCTCCCTGCATTGCATGCAGCATACACGAGCAGGTCACACGAGTGAACAGTAACTTGCTAATTAAAAAGAGGTGTGAACAGTGTGTCAACTCCATGCCCCCTTCTTACTTCACCTTATGTCCGGCTGAGATTGATCAATTCTTCAAGTGCCTTACCGGAATCAAAGTTAGTTCCGGTTACCGTGGGAACATAAGCAGATTTCTAGACACGAAGAAGAAAAGGATCAGAGGGATGAAGTCCCATGACTGTCATGTGATGATGACGCATATACTACCTATTGCCCTTAGAGGGATAATGGACAAGCACGTCCATGACACGCTTATTCGTCTCTGCAACTTTTTCGACGTCATCTCTCGAAAGTCGACCAGTGTGAAGCAGCTCTGAGGGCTACAGGAAGATATCGTTGTGATACTAAGTGAGCTTGAGATGTACTTCCCGCTCGCGTTCTTTGACGTCATGGTGCATCTGTGTATCCATATTGTGGATGACATAATAGACCTGGGGCCGTCATTCCTGCATAGCATGATATCGTTCGAGAGGATGAATGGGATCATCAAAGGATTCATTTGTAACATGTCCTGTCCGGATGGAAGCATCGTCCAGGGCTATCTAACACAAGAGTGCATCTCTTTCCGCGAGAATTTTCTATATGGCGGAGACCGGATGCCTAATGCTGGTTTGCCCGTTAAGAAGCACGCTGGAAGGCTCGAAGGAGAAGGTTACCCCAACGGTCGCAGGGAACTGCATGTGGCCTACTCAGATTGACACAATGACCTTGACAGAGAAAACTTAGTAGTGCTACAACACCTAGACCAGGTAGATCCTTTCATGACACTGCACAAAGAAACCATCGCAAAGAAGTATCGTGACCGAGGGGTATGCAGGACGGACGCCGAAGTTACTAGAGAGCACAACTCCACTTTCCTGCATTGATTCAAAGAGCATATTCTTGCTAATCCCCCGGAAGAGGGCTCTAAGGACGGATTGCTCATATACGCCTTAGCACATGGCCCCTCGTCCAACCTCGTGACGTATCAAGCATACGATCTCAACGGATACACGTTCTACATGGAGGCCAAAGATATGAATAGTGATTTTCAGAAATCAGGGGAGACGATGGAATGCAAGACCGGCAGCGACAACGGTGCAACTGAGAGATTTTACGGAAGGGTCGGCACAGTCGACCACGAGGGCTGCCAAGTAACTCCATATCAGCAAGGCGGGCTTCATCTGACTCTTCGAGGATCTCGAGGGTGAGTATGATAATGAGGCGGAGTAGCATGACGAAGATGGCAAACAAGCACCCAGCGGCCAACGAAGACAAGGCGGGCAACTCCCGCGTAGGGGTCATCGACCTCACCTCCGACAGGGAGGATTGGGATTTAGTTGTTTCAAACTTTGGTTCAGTACACCCCTCCCCCCTCCGTGAAAAGGTTACATATTTCGATGCATATTAAAGGTGGATATTAGAAGTTATCCCTTGAATCAAGTAGGGCAATATAGTCATTTGTATCTGAACCAATCTATTTGATACATTTGATTTGTAGGTTGACAATTGTATTTTTAAGCAACCTTACGTTTCGTGTAACTTTAGGGTGGGAGGGGGGTGTATCGAAGCAAAACTCAGGTTTGTAGTGCTTTTAGGGATCTTTCCCATTGTAATAATCATGTGAATAACTAGTATGATCAACCTTGAATGGTTTGGTGTCCATCTTGTTTGAGGGATGGGGCTGAATGGCATCCGCCCGGTTAGTTATCTACGGACACGTCTGGACATAGACACCTGGCGTGTCCGTGTCTGGACATTTGAGGAAGTCTATTTGATGATTGTGGTTGGATAGATGCCCTCGCTAGCCATTTAAAGTGCCGTTTAAAGCACATGCGTTCAAATGTGTATACTAGAAGAAAGTGACTAAATAAAATGCATGTAGGAGTGGCTGTTGGCTAATAACCTTACTAGTGCTCACTCTATCTCAGCTTTTGTCATGAATTCCAGATGCAACTACTGGCTATAAAAGGAGTATATCCTTATCTAGCAACTATAGATATTCCTAATTGAGTACATAGATTGTTATGGTGGCTTGTGCTTCAATGGAGTGAGAGAAATTGACCACCAAGAAGACGGTCACTTGCACCGCACACCTTCTAGGCAGTGTTGCTCGTTCTGCCAAATGTGGCAAACAGGACCTTTTCTCGGGGTTTTATTTACCCTTCCAATGTGAGCATGAGCAAGGTGCTTCAAGTAGGAAGATACTCGGTGCCAGAAACAATAATAGCCAAGGTGCTGGAAGTAGCAGCTGCTGTTGCCTGATTCGCCCAATAGCCACCAAGTTGCAAATACAAACGCAATGTATCAGTGGGACTATGAGCGTGTGCGGGTCGCTACCAGTGGGCAAATTAGCAGGAACGGATTGCGTTGATGGGAAGAAAAGTACCATAAGCAAAGAGGATGAGGAAATCGTATTTCTTATAGGAGGATCAGAGTGGCCCAGCAGAAGCGTGGTGGGCCATAACCAGAGGTCCCAGGATCGGAACCCGGCTTTGATATGTATGTTTCAGTTTTTTCAGCTTTTCTTTTGCATCCAAGTTATTCTCTATGATAAATTTGATTGGCCTTTTTGTGGATTCACTTTTCGTTCAGGTTCACAATTACATGTCCTGTCACTCCTGAATGTTTGCCGCTACCATGTTTCCTTCGACCGAATTCAAGGATGGCCGAATTTGAAATTTTTCACAGCATATGTTCCTTTCAAAGTGCAGCGATCAAAACTGACGTTCTCCATGTATGGTGCCGAAGAATGCTTGGACCAACTACAAGGACAGGTTATGGATACGTTCAACTGAATTGATGTAGGCCAACAAATCGCCTTAAAGCTTTCCAACATTCAGATATATTACATGGTGCTTGTTGAAACCAAGATGTCAGGCTAATGCTGAACTGGCTCAAGTTTTGTTCTGGGGCAGAGGATGGCATTGTTCCATTCTCCAGTGACAAATTTGACTTCCCTCATTCCAAGTACAAAACAGATGCCACACGTACAATGATAAATCTGAACCTTTCATATCAGCTTTATAAAAGTACACAGTTAAAACACGATGTGCACCACCTACAGAAAAAAAATCAAGGCATGGTGTGTATATATAGTAGCTAGGGCAGCATGGCAGATTGATCTGCGCTGTGCTGATCACACACTTCTGCCTCTTAAAATTCAAAGTAGAACATATATTGCAGGTTTTCGGCAAGGTGCATCCGACAGAGAGCATCGTGGTGCACACTTTCAAAAATCAACAAACATCATTTGGCAGCTACAGTTATATCCTGAAACACACTGCCATGATGCTCGTCAATGCACGATGTGCCTCCTTTCTTTTTTCCCGATTTCCTTTCCATTGACCATCTCAAAAGGTGAGGTATTGTTTAATTAAAGCCTAATGCAACATTCCCAGCAAGAAAAAGCGCCTAGCGTATTGTTGAATCAGATCCTACTTGTTGTTCCTCGACATATCACAACAATTTCACAACTTTCAACG
>NC_041391.1:35610230-35619412 GCF_002162155.2 Triticum dicoccoides | reverse complement strand
CTTATTGAGAAATCGTAGTTCTGCTCAACATAGGAAGCCGTATTGCATTCCCATTATTCCTAAATTTTATGTAAGTAAACCAACTTATCAAAAGCGCTAATCTCATAAAGTCCACACTGCATTTTGTCAAAAAGTGTATGAAGCGTCTCAACTTCCTTACATGGAAGCCCGCATGATATATAGATTGATTGATCATAAGCGCTACAATGTTTCGGTTCTAGAAACAACCGTGGGAAATTTATATTGAGATAGGATATCGAGATAAGGTACGAAGTTTAAACAACATATCTATCCCTAACAACTCCATCGTGGATTACATGCTAAGGCTAGCCGCATCTATCGACATGTTTAATACCCTCCCATAATCATAACTTTATCAAGTTATGATTAAGCTTAAATTCTTCCAATGACCTTGCATGTAAGGCCTTTATAAAGCCGTATGCGAATTGTTATTTTGAGTGAACAAACCAGATCTCCAATTCCTTGCTAGCAACTTTTTCCCTCACAAAGTGATACTCGATTTCAATATGATTGGTTCTTGCATGAAAAATAGGATTAGCAGACAAGTATATGGTGCCAAGATTAACACCCAGAAACATGGAGTTTGAGTGCTACATATTTCAAGTTCTCTCAACACGGACTTAACCAAAATAATCTATGTTGTTGCATTTGCCAATGCTTTGTATTCTGCCTCAGTACTTGGTGTGAAAACTGTGACATTTTTTTGCACACCAATATATCAAATTTGGCCCAAAGAAAATTGCAAATCCACTTGTAGACCTTCTATCATCCAATCAAGCTGCCCAGTCAGAATTACAAAAAACACTAACATGTGTGGCTGATGACTTGCTAAAGTTTAGGCCAACACTTAAGGTATTTCTCACACATCTTAGTATCCATTTAGCTTCAGTCCAGTGAGCTATAGTTGGTGGATGAAGAAACTGGCATGCCATGTTTATAGTAAAAGAAATATCTGTCCTAGTGAGTGTCAAGTACAAAAGTGCACCTACCAGACTACTGTATTAGGTGACATCCTCTTGATTAAAAATTTCTCCTTTTGCAAGGGAATGTTTCTCCAACCAAACTCCTTTTTTTTGTTATTTTACTGTTCACCAGGGCTCACATGAGCTTGGGATTAGAAGAACACTTTCATGGTAAATTGTTACTTCTTTCCCCTTTCATTCATGGAGATTGCTGCCTGCCAATGCTCTTTTGTCTGATTGTGAATTGCGTTCTAGTCTAGTGGTATTAGCAATAATTTGATGAACTTGCATTGTTTTTAATGGTTTTGCTTGTATTTGGCTTGGAGTTCCATTTGGAATGGAATCATACATCCAAGATATATTCCCAGTCTTGACATAATTTTAAAAGTCATTCTAATCTGCTATTGGCAGCAATACACCTAAAAGCTACTCCCTCCGTCCCATAATATAAGATGTTATCGCTTAGAGTTATGTTTGACTTTGTTATCTAAGCTTGAACACAATTCCCATAAGAGTCGACAATCTAGCACGAAATGTGATGCCCCAATTTTTTTGTGAATTGATATCTTTGAATCATTTTTACTTTAATTGTGCGTGAATTTGCTTTCCTTGGTTTGGTTTGGTATCTCAAAGTTTAGCAGAGAAATGGAAAAAAGTTGCCGGTTGTGTTGGATCAATTGCCTGCGGCCTGGATTGAGACATGGAGTGTTCTCTCAGGAAGAGGAGAACGTCGTCATCAACCTCAAAGCCAAGTTAGGAAACAACCAAGGAATCCTCGCACACCTCATCTCTAAGTCTGGCCATCTAGATGTTTCATAAACTTAGACAACAATGAAAACCCAAAAACAAATGCTGAAAATATAAACAAACATCAACTGAATGCGAACTCGAAACCCCATTGGAAACAACGTATTTCGTGATGGAAAAAGCTCGAGAACGACGATGAAATTTCACACATAGTTTTTCATGGTACTAATTATTTGACATCTCTTTTCATTAGTTAGGTGGTCGCATCGCGATGCATCTGCCAGGAAGGACGGACAATGAGATAAAGAACTACTGGAACTCATACCTAAACAGGAGGGTGATACAGTTGGGCTCCTCCAAACCTGCCAGCAAGAATGCGTAGGAGAGATGCTCACCTCCATGAGGGACACCACCAAGATCATCATGACCTAATTAGAGAGTCTAGGTAAAGCAAACATTTAGTGTGCAAAATGTTGTATAATTTACAGATAGAACCTGAGAGAATATGTATCCTACCTTTAGCTCTTTTGGGTTATCGACACTCCATACTAACCACCTACACTTTGGAAAGTCCTATAGTAACTCCCTGCATTTGGGGATTATCAAGGAGGCGTCCTTAGAGGAGTCGTTGCAAACCTGGAGGTGGAGCTCGTGGATGTCACTGCCTTCTTGGCTCTCCTTGTGGACCCGGAGATCGTAAATGAGAATCAGGCAGTGCTCTCCCCGGTCCAGAGCACCGCACGGTTGATTACAAGCGCTGCTAGTTCCACATCGACAAGGCACGGTACACCTAGCTATTCGAGGAGCTCGAGGCTGAGTACAACGAGGAGGTGGAGCTACACAATGATGATGCCAAAGATGTGCATGTTGATCACTCTAGATGGTTCTTGCCAACGTCCAACGGCGACGAGGTGGGCGCAGTGGTGGCGCCAGCACGAAATAGTTGTGGTTCATCTAGCTTAATTTCTTTTAAATGTCCCTTTTTGCATAAATTTGCATAACAGTAAGCAAGCAATAAAGAAACTATGGGTCAGCTGACCCCACAACTTAGACGCAGAATCGCCACTGGGTGGGCGGGGCATGCGGGTTATCTATCTCACCTCTAGCGTGAAGGAGTGAGATTTAGTTGCTTTTAGTAGTTTCAGGGATGTTTTGCATCGTAAAAATCCTATGAACTAGTATGATCAACATTGAATGGCTCAGTATTCGTGTCCGTCTTGTTTGAGAGATAAGGTTAGATGACGTTTGTCTTGCCCGGATGTTAACGGGCACATCCGGACATGGACCCCTGACGTGTCCGTGGACATTTGGGGAGTCTGTTTGATGAATGCTGTTGGAGATGCCCTTAAGCACATGTGTTCAAACGTGTATACTTGAAGAAAGTGACTGAAGAAAATGCATGTAGGAGTGGTTGTTGGTTCAGCACTTTACTAGTGTTCATTCTACCTCAGCTCTCGCTCATCAATTCTAGATGGAACTACCAGCTACCAGTGTATATCTTTATCCAGAAGAAAGGAACTTTATGTAGCAACTATAAATATTCTTAATGGATTGAAATTGGTTGAAATTGACCACCGAGAGAGTGTCACTTGCACTGCACGTCTAGGCAGTGTTGTTCGTTCTTGAACTTGTGCCAAATGTGGCATTGCGAGGTCTGGACCCTTTTTTTCTTTTCTGTTTTACCCTTCCAATATGAGCATGTGAAGCATCAGGATGATAATCGGTGATGGAAACAATAATAGGCAAGGTGCTGTGAATAGCAGCTGATGGTTTTCTTTCAGCTCAAGTATGAGCACGACCACTAAAACTACTGAGATTCACGCAATTCCTTAAAGAAGAGCTTGATTTTGTTCCAGTAGCCACCAAGTAGCCGAGACAGACGCAATGTACCACTCCGACTGCCAGCACGCACGGGTCGTTACCAATGGGCAAATTACTGGGCATGGATTGCGTTCAGGGTTTTTGCTTCTGCATGCCCCTTCTCTTTCATCCAAACATCACATAAATAACTTGTTCGTCCCATCCGTGTTTGAATGCTCATGAAAATTAATCACTGCGCTCGGTTCCCCTTGTTACTCAGAATTTTCGATGCGCTCGTATTAGCTAGCTGATGATGCATACCTCCGCCGCACCGTGGTCGACTTCATTTTCCATGCTCATAAATTTGCAGATGCCGTCAGGAATGAATTTTCAGGTCTCAATCCTCATAGTGTATTGTTTTCCAAATCAATGAGCACAGAAATTATCACAATTAGAGCAGCACGCTCTGTTATACCCAGTTCATCCATCTTCAGGTCGTGCTTGATAGCAAGTAGTGTAATTGCCCATGTTTATTTACTGAAGTGAAATGTGGCCTAACATCACTATATATGGATCTGTTATGATGTTAATATTTAGGGCCGTGGATTTGAATCGGCCTGTCAATATCAAATCTTCTTGCCTTTGAACCCAAATTCTGTTTTTTGGATCTTCACATAATTATACTTGGATTTCACATGAGAGGCTCAATTCTGAAGCTTGTTTGGATGCTCGCGTTCGTAAGAGTGCCCACATGGTACACCACAAGGACTGCTAACTCCACATCAGTAATGCGGGGTACATCTGACTCTTCGAGGAGCTCGAGGCTGAGTACGCTGAGGAGGCGGAGTAGCACGACGACGATGGCAAATAGGCACACGCCGATTGCTTCAGTGGGTTCCCGCCAGCGGCCAATCAAGGTGAGGCGGCTAGCTCCGGCGTGGGGTTCGTCGGCCTCAGTTCCGACGGGGAGGATCGGGATTTAGTTATTTAAATTTTGCTACGGTAGACCCCTCCCCCCTCCCCGAAAAGGTTACATATTTCGATGCAGATTAAAGGTGGATATTAAAAGTTATCCTTTCAATCAAGAAGGGCAATATAGTCATCTGTATCTTAACCAATATATTGGATACATTTGATTTGTAGGCTGACAATAGCATTTTTAAGCAACCTTAAGGAGGGGGAGGGTGGGGGTATCGAAGCAAAACTATGTTGTTTTTAGTAGTTTTAGGGATCTTTTGAATTGTAAAAGTCTTGTGAACTAGTATGATCAACCTTGAATTGCTTGGTATCCATCTTGTTTGATTGATGGGGCTTGATGGCGTCCGCCCGATCAGATGTCCGCGGACATGTCTGGGCACAAACACCTGACGTGTCCGTGTCTGTGGACATTTGGGGAAGTTAGTTTGATGAATGTAGTTGGATATTCCCTTAGTAGCTTAAGGGTCGTTTAGAGCACAGGCGTCCAAAGGTATACTAGACTGCCGCCGCGTTAGGCAAGGCCCTCGCGTCGCCCCCCTAGGGCGACTCGGGAGGTGCCAAAAACCTAGCCACCGCCGCCACGCACTCCCTCCTCACCTCCCTCCGCCGCCGCCGGGGGACACCGTCGGGCTAAGCCCGGAGACCGACGGTGACGGCGGAGGATTTCCTCTCTCCCGCGTCTCCGGGGTGGTGCGGGCCCCCTAGCCGTGTGATGGCGCGGCAGATCTGGGTTTTGCGGCGCGGCGGATGGCTGCTTGATACGTCTCCAACGTATCTATAATTTTTTATTGTTCCATGATATTATATTATCTGTTTGGATGTTTTATACGCATTAATATACTATTTTATATTATTTTTGGGATTAACCTATTAATCTAGAGCCCAGTGCCAGTTTCTGTTTTTTTCTTGTTTTTGAGCTTCACAGAAAAGGAATACCAAACAGAGTTCAAACGGAATAAAACATTAGCGATGATTTTTCTTGGACCATAATACACCCCGTAGACTTGGAGATGAAGTCAGAAGAGCCGCGAGGCGGCGGTAAGGGGGGAGGGCGCGCCCAGGAGGGTAGGGCACGCCCCCTGCCTTGCCACCTCCTCGGGACTCCTCTGACCTAACCCTTGGCCCTATATATTCAAATATATCCCTAAGCCACTATAAGCATCCACGAAAATACTTTCCCACCGCCTCAACCTTCTGTACCCGTGAGATCCCACCTAGGGCCTTTTTCGGCATCCTGCCAGAGGGGGATTCGATCACGGAAGGCTTCTACATCAACTTTATTGCCCTTCCAATGAAGCGTGAGTAGTTTACCTCAGACCTACGGGTCCATAGCTAATAGCTAGATGGCTTCTTCTCTCTCTTTGATTCTCAATACCATGTTCTCTTTGATGTTCTTGGAGATCTATCCGACGTAATCTTCTTTTGCAGTGTGTTTGTCGAGATCCGATGAATTGAGGATTTATGATCAGCTTATCTATGAATATTATTTGAATCTTCTCTGGATTCTTATATGCATGATTTGATATCTTTGTAATTCTCTTCGAACTATCGGTTTAGTTTGGCCAACTAGATTGGTTTTTCTTGCAATGGGAGAAGTGCTTAGCTTTGGGTTTAATCTTGCGGTGTCCTTTCCCAGTGACGGTAGGGGCAGCAAGTCACGTATTGTATTGTTGACATCGAGGATAAAAAGATGAGGTTTACATCATATTGGTGAGTTTATTCCTCTACATCACACTAGTAGAAAAACACCTAATAGTCCCGGTTCGTGAGGGCCTTTAGTCCCGGTTCATGAACCGGGACTAATGGGCCGTTACTAATGCCTCCACCCATTAGTCCCGGTTCAAACTAGAACCGGGACTAATGTGCCTCCACGTGGCTCTGTGCGCCGAGCCCAGTCAGGGGGCCTTTGGTACCGGTTGGTGGCACCAACCGGGACCAAAAGTCCATGTTTTTTTTGGAAATTTACTGCTTTAGGGGTTTTGGGGGTTATTTTTAGGTTGTTATATTAGCTAGCTAATAGAGAGAAGTGTCCTCTCTTATATCTTCGTCCTTGGTTTACCAACGCTGCTGCTATATATGTTCATTTTACCCGCTGATATAATAACTCATGCATGCTCGCTTACATCAGCATATATAATAACAAGTACTCGTCCTACTAATCATGCATCATCATACAACTTCTACTCGTTATTAATAATAAGTCATACGATCATCATCCTCATAGTCATCGAACCCAACCCTATATAATTGTTCTTAACACATGATCATCAGTATCAGGTAGGACCTAAACACCCTTAAGGTAAAATAGCATAAAACAATATAGACCCTGACTCTCCTTTATGAAGAATGGCGATCATCCTGTCTCCAATTTTTTCCCTTCGCTGAATGTTGCTTCCAAGAAGCTCCTTACGACTGTCCATATATTTTTTTCCATTCTTTGATTCTCAGGTCTCCACTTATTTTAGAAACCCGGTATGGACAGTTGAGATTCGTAGGACGATCTGGTTGTATGTTCAAAACATGAAGGCTACCGTGTGTATACATCAGATGAGGCACACAATCATTCGGGATTATCTATTGAAAAACATAGTAATAACTTCGTAGTTAGCAATGATATGATGTACTAGTTTTAGAAGTGTGCAAAAAGATGAACGGATGTTGTAATAGTACCAAAACCTTATCAGGGTATCTCCATGGTAGTTACCGTAGTTTAACACGTGCACTAGTGGCACGTATTGACCATAATGTTGAAGAGTTCGATTGTAGACATTGTAATTCTCAAGATCAGTACAAAATGCGACCAGATGATTTTTCTCCTGATAAGTTAGTTCGGAGCCTTCGGTGTAGTAGGTTTTGTCTACCATCTTCCGCACATTCTTTGAAGAATGAAAATAAGCTGTCAATGGAGAATAAGTTGTCAACTATTTTGAAATAAACAATATAAATTACTTAATAACTATGTTAAGCTCACATGGGGGAAGAATTGGAGGTGTATCCACAAGGACGAAAATCGTAGGTCTCTCTTGCTCGATTGTAGGATCACCAAGATCCATGGTAACAAGCATACCCTCATCAAAACCATACATCTTGCAAAGTGCTTCCCAATTTTTGCAACCAAAATGGGTTACACTCTGAGCATTGTACAGCTTTACTTGAAAATCCACACCATGATGGGTACTTAGGATAATTTTTTTGGTTTCGAAACTCTCATGGTCTTCAAAACCCATCATCTCCAAGACATAGCGTCTTGCAAAGCATGGGATAAGCTAGTCGAATTGGAAAAGATGAAAAATATTGTCATGATTAAAATAGTTGAAGTCATGAGTAATTACAAAAAAAACTTTTATCGTCGGTTGCGTACCGTATGAACATCGAAGGTCTCCTCGAGCTTAATGCTGAAGCGACGATCTTCGTCCAGCACAATGAACCTGTCACAGATACCTCGGTCGTCGTGGCACCAGTCGCACTCCCCCGGGAGGTTTTCATCGTCCGATGAGTACGACATTTCCGGCCTACGTTCATAATTCAAATATTAAACTAGACCATTATTATTAATCACGGGTTGACTATTGATGATCGATGTACGTAGCTCCTCCTTTCATTCCCGAATGCATTATTATATCAAATTGTCTAGCACACGGGAATGAAGGAGAACTTATCCAATATGAGCATTCAATAAGCAAAACCAAATCATAAAATAAGCAAAACCAAATCATAAAATAAAGTATAGTATTCAAATTAGCATGCATTCAATAATTATAAGTAAAAGTACATCATCTCTTGGTGTCCGTACATCGTCGAATATTATCACTAATACAACTAGAACCGTAGCGCCCGACGGGTATCGACGCGAGCGATGGACACCCAAAGATAAGGAACCATCACAGGATCATAGTTCCAGTGAGATCCCTGAAGAACCTGCCAGGTATTGTCGAATCTGCCCTCCAATGCAACCATGTAGCGACGGACGTGCTCGTCCTCCTCGCTGACACGGTGACGTACCACCTCCGCGGTGTCCGGATGCCTCACCACCGTCACTGGCCCCCGCGACCGCCACCAAACAAGGATCGGGTCAACAACGGGCTGCCTCCTCACCAACCTACATCCCCCGGAAGGTAGCACCTCCCAATACCAGCCCGGCGGAGCCCAGTCCTGAACATGGCCCTGATCAAGCAGGCCTCCACCGCCGAGTCGACGACGACGAGGATGCGGGATAGGCATCGCCGACGTCGATGCGGCAACTACTTCTATATATAGTTAAATAAAAGTAGTTTTATTAATTAAATCAACTATCTAGTTCAACTACTAAGCACTTACTATAAATAAATAAGTAGTACTTAGTAAAAACAAACTACTTCTATATATAGTAAAATAAATTAGTTTATTAAATCAACTAGCTAGTTCAACTATATATAAACTACTTTTTATTACTACACATCTAATCTAACAAAAAAATCATTAATTGCTACACATCTAATCTAACAACTATATATAAACTACTTCTTATTACTACACATCTAAACTATATACAAAAAAATCATTAAAATTCTATGAACAAAATTAATTATTACACATCTAATCTAACCAAAAAAATCTAATCTAACAAAAAAATCTATGAACTACATATCTAAATTACTACACACATCTAATCTAACAAAAAAATCTAATTAATCT
>NC_041391.1:35609627-35610121 GCF_002162155.2 Triticum dicoccoides | reverse complement strand
AAAAAAATCTATGAACTACATATCTAAATTACTACACACGTCTAATCTAACAAAAAAATCTAATTAATCTAACAAAAAAATCTAACATAATATAAACAAATTAATTACTACACATCTAATCTAACCAAAAAATCTAATCTAACAAAAAAAATCTATGAACTACATATCTAAATTACTACACACATCTAATCTAACAAAAAAAACTAATTAATCTAACAAAAAAATCTAACATAATATAAACAAATTAATTACTACACATCTAATATAACCAAAAAAATATAATCCAACAACAAAATCTATGAACTACATATATCTAAATTACTACACATCTAACCTAACAAAAAAATCTAATTAAATCTAACAAAAAAATGACGGTGACGGCCGGCGAAGGCGACAGCGAGGTGCTCACGTACGGCCGGCAACGGCGACGGCGAGGTGCGGAGCGGGGCGGCGACGGCGAAGGCGAAGGCGACGGCGAGGCGCGGAGCGGGGCG
>NC_041391.1:35607588-35609353 GCF_002162155.2 Triticum dicoccoides | reverse complement strand
CGGGGCGGCGCGGGGCGGCGACGGCGAGGTGGCGGCAGGGAGACGCGCGGCGACGGGAGTGGAGCAGGAGAGATCGAAAACTGCCAAGTCCTGTATATATAGGAAGAGCATCGGTCCCGGTTGGTGCCTCCAACCGTGACTAATGGCCCCTTTAGTCCCGGTTGGTGCCACCAACCGGGACCAAAGGTCTCTTTTCAGCAGCCCAAAGGGCGGGAAACCAAGACCTTTGGTCCCGGTTGGTGGCTCCAACCGGGACTAAAGGGGGGCATTGGTACCGGTTGGTGCCATGAACCGGTACCAATGCAACCCTTTAGTTCCGGTTGGTGCCACCAACCGGGATTAAAGGCCATGTGCTGCCCGCGTCGCGGCATGAAAGTTTGTCCCACCTCGCTAGCTGAGGGAGCTCGAGAGTGGTTTATAAGCACCAGTCCCGCTGCCCTCTCGAGCTCCTCTCAAATGCAGGCTTACGGGCCTAAACGCACTATATGTGCCTGTGGGCCTATTGGGCCTATTGCGGGCCTGAATCCTGGCCCATTATTGGGTTTCTAGTCGTATTAAGGCCGTGGTAGCCCTTTAGGTGGCACTTTTTTTATTTTATTTATTTTATTTTGATTCTTCCTGCAGCTGTTTTTTAGTCCCACCTCGCCAAGCGAGATGCACTCACAGCTGTTTATAAGCCCTGAGTGCAGAGACGATGACGAGAAGCTCAATGCTCCTGCACGTTGGTTAGCTTCAAGCCTTGAGGAATACGGTAGACTGCACTGAGCTATGTGCAGTGCAGTTGACACTATTCCGAAAGGCTTGAAGCAAATTAACAAGCATTGCGCCTCTTTTTTATTTTTAATGACTTATTACAACTGAGAAATAAAAAAAATATATAGCTGAAAAGAAAAAAACCTATATAGAAAACTACTCAGAAATGAATTGAAGCAAAAAATAGTTGTGATTAACTGTACTAAAAAAGGAGCATAGATGCTTATTTTTAATGACTTATTACAACTCAAAAATAAAAAGAACAGAAAGTAGTTGTGATTAACTTTACTAAAATATGAGCATCGATGCTTATTTTTAATGACTTATTACAACTCAGAAATAAAAAGAAGAAAAAATAGTTATGATTAACTTTACTAAAAAATGAGCATAGATGCTTATTTCTAATGACTTATTACAACTAAGAAATAAAAAGAAAAAAATATAGCTGAAAAGAAAAAAAACTATATAGAAAACTACTCATAAATGAATTGAACCAAAAAATAGTTGTGATTAACTGTACTAAAAAAGGAGCATAGATGCTTATTTTTAATGACTTATTACAACTCAGAAATAAAAAGAAAAAAATAAATATAGCAGAACAGAAAAAAACTATATAAAAAGATACTCAGAAATGAATTGAAGCAAAAAATAGTGATGATTAACTGTACTAAAAAAGGAGCATAGATGCTTATTTGTAATGACTTATTACAACTCAGAAATAAAAAGAAAAGAAAGTAGTTGTGATTAACTTTACTAAAATATGAGCGTAGATGCTTATTTTTAATGACTTATTATAAGTCAAAAATAAATAGAAGAAAAAATAGTTATGATTAACTTTACTAAAAAATGAGCATAGATGCTTATTTTTAATGACTTATTACAACTAAGAAATAAAAAGAAAAAAATAAATATCGCAGAAAAGAAAAAAACAATATAGAAAACTACTCATAAATGAATTGAACCAAAAAATAGTTGTGATTAACTGTACTAAAAAAGGAGCATAGATGCTTAT
>NC_041391.1:35539762-35606995 GCF_002162155.2 Triticum dicoccoides | reverse complement strand
CTCAGAAATAAAAAGAAAAAATAAATATAGCAGAAAAGAAAAAAAAAACTATATAGAAAACTACTCATAAATGAATTGAACCAAAAAATAGTTGTGATTAACTGTACTAAAAAAGGAGCATAGATGCTTATTTTTAATGACTTATTACAACTCAAAAATAAAAAGAAAAAAATAAATATAGCAGAAAAGAAAAAAAACTATATAAAAAGATATTCAGAAATGAATTGAAGCGAAAAATAGTTGTGATTAACTCTACTAAAAAAGGAGCATAGATGCTTATTTGTAATGACTTATTACAACTCAGAAATAAAAAGAAAAGAAAGTAGTTGTGATTAACTTTACTAAAATATGAGCGTAGATGCTTATTTTTAATGACTTATTACAATTCAAAAATAAATAGAAGAAAAAATAGTTATGATTAACTTTACTAAAAAATGAGCATAGATGCTTATTTTTAATGACTTATTACAACTAAGAAATAAAAAGAAAAAAATAAATATCGCAGAAAAGAAAAAAACAATATAGAAAACTACTCATAAATGAATTGAACCAAAAAATAGTTGTGATTAACTGTACTAAAAAGGGAGCATAGATGCTTATCTTTAATGACTTATTACAACTCAGAAATAAAAAGAAAAAAAATAAATATAGCAGAAAAGAATAAAAACTATATAAAAAGATACTCAGAAATGAATTAAAGCAAAAAATAGTTGTGATTAACTGTACTAAAAAAGGAGCATAGATGCTTATTTGTAATGACTTATTACAACTCAGAAATAAAAAGAAAAGAAAGTAGTTGTGATTAACTTTACTAAAATATGAGCGTAGATGCTTATTTTTAATGACTTATTACAATTCAAAAATAAATAGAAGAAAAAATAGTTATGATTAACTTTACTAAAAAATGAGCATAGATGCTTATTTTAAATGACTTATTACAACTCAGAAATAAAAAGAAAAAATAAATATAGCAGAAAAGAAAAAAAACTATATAGAAAACTACTCATAAATGAATTGAACCAAAAAATAGTTGTGATTAACTGTACTAAAAAAGGAGCATAGATGCTTATTTTTAATGACTTATTACAACTCAAAAATAAAAAGAAAAAAATAAATATAGCAGAAAAGAAAAAAAAACTATATAAAAAGATATTCAGAAATGAATTGAAGCAAAAAATAGTTGTGATTAACTGTACTAAAAACGGAGCATTGATGCTTATTTGTAATGACTTATTACAACTCAGAAATAAAAAGAAAAGAAAGTAGTTGTGATTAACTTTACTAAAATATGAGCGTAGATGCTTATTTTTAATGACTTATTACAATTCAAAAATAAATAGAAGAAAAAATAGTTATGATTAACTTTACTAAAAAATGAGCATAGATGCTTATTTTTAATGACTTATTACAACTCAGAAATAAAAAGAAAAAAATAAATATAGCAGAAAAGAAAAAAAACTATATAAAAAGCTACTCAGAAATGAGCATAGATGCGCTTATAGAGGAAATTCAAATTAAATTCATAACAAATTTCAAGAGAAATTCGTATGAATTTAGCCTAAATTCCCTATATAAGGGCATCCATTTTCATTTTCCGAGGAGCTCAATAAGGCAGAGAGGGAGGGGCTTATAAACCGGTCTGATTCCCCTCCGGTTGGCGAGGTGGGACTAAACTTTGGCCGCAACAAGGACCAACCCTTTAGTCCCGGTTGGTGGAATGGACCGGGACTAATGGTCGTCCTTTGGTCCCGGTTCAGGCCACCAACCGGGACCAATGGTGATGGGCCAGGAGCGAGGGCCATTGGTCCCGGTTCGTCCCACCAACTAGGACCAATAGGTCCAGACGAATCGGGACCAATGGCCCACGTGGCCCGGCCGGCCACTGGGGCTCACGAACCGGGTCCAATGCCCCCATTGGTCCCGGTTCTGGATTGAACCGGGACTAATGGGCTGGACCGGCCTGGACCATTGGCCCCTTTTCTACTAGTGTCATGTAATCTTACTTAATGTGTTGCTCTGTTCTTCATGAACTTAATATTCTAGATGCAGGAAGGAGTCAGTCAATGAGTGGAGTAATTGTAGTACACACAGGCAGGAGTCGGTCTACATTGACACGGACATGATGCCTATATTTCATAATCATTGCCTTAGATATCGTCATAACTTTGCGCTTTTCTATCAATTGCTCGACAATAATTTGTTCATCCACCATATTATTTGATATCTTGAGAGAAGCCACTAGTGAAACCTATGGCCCTGGGTCTATTTTCCATCATATAAGTTTTCGATCTACAATTTTGCAGTCTTTTACATTCCGATCTATAAAAAAAATACCAAAAATATTTACTTTACCTTTTGTTTAGTTTATTCTATCTCTATCAGATCTAACTTTGGCAAGTAACCCTCAAGGGATTGACAACCTCTTTATCGTGTTGCGTGCAACTTCTTTGATTGTTTGTGCAGGTCTTGGTGATTTGTGAGTTGTCTCCTACTGGATTGATACCTTGGTTCTTTAACTGAGGGAAATACTTATCTCTATTTTGATGCATCACCCTTTCCTCTTCAAGAGAAAAACCAACGCAAGCTCAACAAGTAGCACTGATGCAGATGGCGGGAGGCTGGCCAGTCCTCGGACGGCGACAGCTTGGCACGGCGCGCGGTGCAGTCACGGGCGGCGGGCGGGGCTGCGGGCGCAGCCGCCGGCCCTTTGGGCAGCGGCGGGTGCAGTCGGCGACGGCCAGCTTGGCTACGGTGGCGTGCAATCTGCCTTCAGATCGGCGATGGCGGCGTGGAGGGCCTGGTGGTCTCGTCGATGGCACCTCTGGTCAGATCTGTTCTGACCGGTGTAGCTGGCAGTTGTGGTCATCTCTTTCGTCAAAGGTGTTCGGCCTGAGGCTAGGTGTTCGGATATCGGGATCCGTCATCTATTACCGGCTGCGAGTCGGGGAGAAGTAGTTTCCGGTCAAAACCGAGCCGACGGTGGGCGATGGCGGCATTCCGTGTCGTTACCTTGATGAAGGCATCGTCATGTGACTACTATCGACCCACTCGTACTACTCCGGGGCAAACACTATGATCTGGTCTTCCAGATCGAACGATGACGGCATTGCGGTGTCTTTTCTCTCTTGGGAGCATCGTTTGTGGAGCAGCGCTGGAAGATAGAGGCATGAGGTGGAGGAGCTTCGTCTTGCATGGAGTTTCGGTGGAAATGTCAAGTCATGCCTGGCCGACAGTTGCTACGCATTGTCATGCCTGTTCGGTAGGTGCTACGCACGACAGATTTTCCAAAGACTTCAAGTTGTGTCGGCTGATGGTACTTGGGGGCATGGTGTTGAGGTGTATCAGCGGCGACCGCGACGTGCTCAGTAGTTCGCGCGCAGGGAGGTGGTACCGTTGGGCGCCGTGGTGGTGTCAATAGTAGCTAGACCGGGCAAGGTTGATGCGTGAGTACAACTCTGAAGATGGAGTGGTGGCAGTTGGCGGCGGCGGCCTCTGAGGGCGCGTCGGACCAGTGTGTGCCCCATACCTGGCAAGTGGCTTGGTTGGGGCCTCAGGTCTTAAATGTTAGGTTTGGCTGCGAGGTCTGTTTGGTATTAGGCCCGGACTATCAGCATCCTTGCATCAACTGGATAGGAGTAGCAACAGTCGTGAGGGTGGCTTCAGACTTACTGTTGTATTTCTTTGTAAGGTCTTTCGTGAATAATTAATAAAGTGGTTGCATGCATCGCCCAGATGCAGAGGCCGGGGCTCCTCCTTCTTTTCTAAAAAAAGAAGAAGAAAGTGACTAAAGAAAATTCTTGTAGAAGTGTTTGTTAGTTCATAACTTTACTATTCTTCACTCTATCTCAGCTCTCGACCCTGAATTCTGGATGCAACTACCAGCTATAAAAGAAGTAGTACATCTTTATATCTTTATCTAGAAGGAAAGGAACCTTATCTCGCAACTATAAATAAACCTAACGGAGTAGTACATAGATTGTTATAGTGGCTTGTGCTTCAATAGAGTGAGAGAAATTGACCACCGAGGTGAGGCTCACTTTCACTGCACACCTTCTAGGCAGTGTTGTTCGTTCTTGAACATCTGCCAAATTTGGCATGCGACAACTGGACATCTTTTTTCTCCCGGTTTTTACCCTTGCAATGTGAGCATGGGAAGCATCAGGATGATAAGCACCTGCAAGAGAAAGATATTTGGTGCAGGAAAAAATAATAGCGATTGTGCTGCAAATAGCAGCTCTTGTTGGTGCTTCTCCCCAAGTGATGGTCAGTTCACTAAGAGCCTGGTTCGTCCAGTAGCCACCAAATTGCCAAGACGAAAGCAATGCATCATTGTGACCGCGAGTATGTGCGGGTCGGAACCACTGAGCAAATTAGCAGGCACGGATTGCGTTCAAGGGCAGAAAAGTACCAAGTACCCAAGGTCCTTCTCCTTCGGGGAGAACAGAGACTCCTCAGTCATCGGCCGTCGCTAGACGAACAACAAATCCCTCACCGAATCTCTCTGTGCTCAATTTTATTTGACAAATCTTAGCCATTACAGCTAAATCAGAGATCGAAACCTGGCTCTGATATGTTCTTGATTATTTTTTCTCTGCTACTTCATTTATCATAATTATTTTCTCTGAGAATTTTGATTTGCATTTCTTGTTCACATCCCAGTTACTTCTTTTGTCACTTGGATGTCTTTGCCACTGTCATGTTCGCTTATACTGTATATAAAACTGAAAGATGGACAAAATTCAAGCGAAGTGGTCAAAACTGATGTTCTCTGAAACTCCAGTGGTTGGTGGGGAAGGGCCAACTATGAAGACATGTTATGAATACATTTAACTGATTTTGTACGTCAACAACATGAAAAACTGAACTGATTTTGTAGGTCAACAACATGAAAAATGCACTGGTTCTGCCTCAAAGCTTTGCAACATTCAGAGATATTCCATGGTGGTTGTTGAAGCAACATGACAGGAGGATTACTCGCGTGTGGGAAGAGAAATAGTCAGAGAGTGGGCGCGCGGCTCCCTTAGGGTTTCCCCGCGCCGCCACCGCTTGCCCTCCCACGCCGCCGGCGGGCGCCGCCGGGCCTTGCCCGCGTGGTGCTACTGGCGGTGGCGGGCCTGTCCTTCCCCGCGCGCTGACCCTGCGAGCTTGGGTGGTGGTGGCCGGCGGCGGTGTGGCAAGGCGGCGGCGATGCCGCATGCCACAGTGGCCCTTGACACGGCGGCGCGTCCGTTGGTCGTGGGGCGGCCTGGTGGCGCTGTTGGATGGCGGCCCCCACCGAGTCCAGATCTGGGCCCGTTTGGGCCTCGTCTTGGTTGGGTCGGGCCGGTGGCACGACGCTTGGTGGTGTCGCTTCCTGATGGCAGTGGCGAGGCGGCGGCGGTCTACGGGCGGCGAGTACTTCGTTGGTCAGCGTGTTACAGCGCGGTGACAGGGACTGTCCGGGCCCACGTGGGCCCAGCCGGGCTGTAGGGCCCGGCAAGTCCTCATCGCCGCGTCCGGTGGGCTTCGCTCTTGCGATGGAGGTTGTTCCCTCCCACCGGTCGAGTAGTGCCCGCTCTCGCGGCCGTTGTCTCTTTTCCCTCTCCAGGCCTCGTGTTGGCAGCTCCAGAGAGACGGCGAGGGTGGTCCGGTAACCGTGGTGGCACATGCTGGTGGGCGGCTGCGTGGGTGGTGCATTACGAGGTGTCTGGAGTGGTGGTGGTGGTTGTGGATCGGGAGAAATCCATGTCGGCCTGTCAGCACCAATGCGATGACGCCTGCGGGCGCCGTCGGACCTTCCTGAGGGGCATCGGGTATATCTCTTCCCCACTATCCCTCGCGTAACGGGGAAACCCTAGAACTTGTTCGGGCAACAGCGGCGGCATCGTCGCATTCCTTCTTGAAGGTGTTGCTTGGTGCGCGGCGCTTCGGGATGCTGGGAGCATGGTGGTACTTCTTCGGAGGGTCCAGCGTTGTCGGTCTTCCTTTCTTCGTTGATCTGCCGGTGTCGGTATTTATTTCTCTTTTTTCTTCTTGTTTTTCTTTTGGGCTTTTCTGTATTGCGGCCCCAGCGAGCTAGAGGTATCGGGTGTTTGCTTTATAATATAAAGCGGGGGAAAACCTTTATCGTGAAGCAACATGACAGGTTAATGTTGAACAGGCGCAGAGGATGGCAAAACTGACTTCTCTCATTTCCAAGTACAAAACAGATGTCACACCTGTAATGATAAATCTGGACCTTTCAGGTCAGCTTTACATAACTAGACAGTTAGAACACGATATGCAGCACCTTAAAAAAGAAATCGAGATTTGGTGTTTATATAGTAGCTAGGGCAGCATGGCAGATTCACTTAGGACATTGATCTGCACTGTGCTGATCATGCACGTCTTGCCAGTCATATTATGTTCGGTGACTTATTCAATGCATTATGGTTTGTAAAAGAAATGAAGAATTAGTGGTCATTTAGAATCGAAGATAGTAGTTTGTGCTTGTGATGGTCAGTCCACCATCGTTCCGTCAATAATTGACAATTCATAATGCTTTGTACTCACATTTTGTATTGATTTAGAGAATCTATGGCCAGACAGCGGACCCCTTATATTGTCCCTATACGCCCGGGCAGACGACTCTGCCAGTGATTGGTAAGGAAATCATGATATGGTTGACCTGCTTAAATCAGCCCTATTCGTGTGGGCTGACTTGCACCCCTCATATGTAACCTATATCTGGGGAGGCCCGGACGCGCCCAGTCACGTCCGCCACGACAGACCCGATAGAGCGAACCCACCACAAATTCCACCAAATCGATCGCCTTCCTCCCGCGTCTAAGCTATCGCCACCTTCACCCTCTCCCCTTCAGCCCACCACCCTCGTATGTCATCATAGATGTCGTCACTGAGTACCTCGTCCCCCACCACCGCCATGGCTGATGCCTCAATAGAGTATGTTTCCATCTCACGTATGGAGGTAAGCTGTAAGGCGGAAAATATCCCCCAAATGGAGCGGAGCACCCGACATAATGAGCAAGAAGCTACGGCCAAGAAGGTGGTCGACTTTGAGATGGATCTGTCTCCTCCGCTACAGCCCATGCTCTACCGGTGAGAAGGAAGCCGTCATCCGCTGCACCCACGACCAACTCTGTTCTGCGGACAACCATGGGCAACACCTGCGTTGGGTCTACCCAAGTCATGTTCGACCAAATGTTGGAGCAGGACACAGTACTTTCTTCTGCTCCACTTTGGATCAATTTGGTGTTTCCTTTGTTTGTTACTATGTCCTTGGATCAATTTGTTGCATATGTTATTACTTTATTTGGGATCATGATCATTTTAGGAACATGGACTATGAGGATCAAAAGCCTATGAAATATGACTTGGGGGATACCAATTGTCCTATGTATGACGTTGGAGGAACATCGGGCACTACCAAAAAAATGACAAGTATAACCAAGGCAAGTGGTCCGACATTCTCAACCCATGAATATGTTTTCTTGGTTAAAAACTTGATTGGCCACAAGCATGGAACCTATACGTGGAACGGACGAAAAGGGAAACAAGTACTGGGAAAAGATTCGCAAGCACTACCATGAACACCAAGAATATGTGGTCCCGAACCATGTTCATGCTACCTGCAATGAGGGCCCTTTCAAACATAGATGGTCCATCGTCCAAGAAAACGTCAACAAGTTTGTTGGCCACTGCGTGTGGTTGGCCAGAATCAAAGTGGGGTTGGAGTCAACGGTCACATAAGTTCACTTTCTTCGTTTTGTCATCATTTGCATTACCAACTTTGTTTGTTACATTCTCATGAATAATTCTTGATAGATGGTGTTGGCAGCCACTTCGTATGAATAGACCGAGAAGAAGCCATTCACTTTAAGCCACTGTTGGTTGAAATTGAGTGGCAAACTAAAGTGGAAACAACGCGTCGATGACCTCAAGAACGACAAGAAGAGGTTGAAGAGAAATGGTGGCTCAAGCTCCCAACAATCGATTGGATTGGATGACAGAGAAGAAGAAATTGTAGGAGAGGTCAACTTGCTTGTGACACGTAGGATTCGAGGATAATGTTGGCTGACACAAACCTCATGGATCTGGAAGGCAAGAAGTGGCTTGAGGTGACGAATAAGGAGACCAACCTGCATAGGGGTATGAGGGGGCGACAGCGGCCACAACAGTTGCGTATGTGACCCAGATGGCGACCGATGAGTGATTTGTCGTGTTCGTCGGACGCAGCCCGGGCATTGATGGCATGTGTGAATTGTTGAATTGTGGTTCATTTTGCTTTGTTGCACTGTTGCATTATTCAATTAGTGATGAATTTCTACTATATGATTGACGTGCATGGATGTGAGGGTTTTGATATGAGGAGTGTGGTTGTTCGGTACGACTTATGTGTGGCCATCCGACGTTGTCTAGAGTCGTACCCGGGCACGTCCGCGGATGTTTATGGGACCGGTTTGCCTAGTGCAGTTGTATATGCTTTCACGAACAAGGTTTGGTAGCACATATATTTTATTTCTGCACTGCAATGAAATCGAGCAATACTAATAATTTTTTCTTTACATACTTATAAATTTTTAATAATATAGAATAGGATATTATGCTATTTTCTCATAGAAAGCAAGAGTTTAATTTATTTGTTGTTCCACTTCGCAATCGTTGCTTTGTCCTTGTTTTTGCAACCGTAGATGGGCACCACAAAGCGCCAACAATTCTTCAACAATTGCATCACTTGCTATCGGAATAAATGTCACAAGGGGTAGAATGAATGGCCACAACAACCGTCATGTGAAGTTTGTTGAAGGAATGATGTCTTGGCCACACATCATGTCCATTCGCCCACCTTCTATAAATAACTACTACCTTGCTTGTATAGCATAATCGAGAAAGCATGACCAAGTGTGTGAGGAGGGCAACAATGATGATTTGTCACCAGTCAGATACTACAATTTCCTAGGGAATGAGATGCATTGATAATTTGATTAGAAGTTTGATGGTCAGTCCTCTTTTAGAGTTACCATGATTACTCACCAGAGTGTGAGTGTTCTCTCACCTAACGGCTTCTAGTGTGCGACCATGATGGGCAGTGAAGCAATGTTTGTCAACTATTGCAACATTCAACTTTACTCTCCTGTGGAGGGAGTCCATACTATCCATTGAATCATGACATTCCGTTTTCAACAAGGGGACGGGATGAAAACCGTTGACATAATGTGAACGAGACAAAGCCAAAACCTGTTACGAACATAATTTGTTCACATTCAACAAGTTCAAGCATACAACTCACCAAGGAATAAACAACCTAAGCTTTTCTTTCCTCATCTTACAGTTAAAAGTCAATGTACAGCTTGTAAAAATATGAAATAAGAATTACTTAGTCCTTTACAATCGAAGATAAGTAATAGTTTGTGCTTGTGATGGTCAGCCGACCACCATCGTTCCATCAATAAGAGACAATTCAATAATTCTTTGTACTCACATTTTGTGTTGGCTTATAGCATCTACTATAGCCAGACTTCTTATATTGCCACTGTACGTTCTGGCAGAGGACTCGGTCAGTGATTGATCAAGAAATCATGACCCAACCGGCCCTAATAAATTGGCCCTATTCGTTCGGGTTGACCAGCTTCCATCATATCTAACCCATATCTAGTGAGGAAATATATGGGGACGTCTGGACGCACCCAGCCGGGCATATTCGCCATGTCGGACCTAACAGATCGGAATCACCACAAACTCCACCAAATTGACCAAGTCCAACAAATCGACCGACTTCCTCTCACGACCAAACAAACCCCTTACTCCACCCTTGCTCTAATCTACTCCGCCACCCTCGTCCATCGTCCTAGATGTCATCACCGAGTACACAATCTCCACCACCGCCATGGATGATCACTTAGTGGAGTCTGTTTTCTTCTCGTTCGTGGAGGGAAGATCAAAGGCGGATAACGTCGCCCGGATAGAGTGGATCATCCGACATCGTGAGCGGGAATAAGCTACAACCAAGGAGTTGGTTGAATTTGACGTGGATGTGTCCCCTCAGCTATACCCCCAGTCGCATCCACCTGCCACCGAGAACGAAGCCACCATTTGCCCCGCCCACGATCCACTCTGATCCGCCATCTGCATGGGCATGGATTCCGTCAACGAGGAGACCAGGAACCTATCCACCCTGGCCACTATGTCCATGTTGATGGCCACTGTGCTCATCCCCCGGTCGATCACATAGATATTCCTGCCGACGGCGACGAGTGATACGTCTCCAACGTATCTATAGTTTTTGATTATTCCATGCTATTATATTATCCGTTTTCGATGTTTAATGGGCTTTACTATGCACTTTTATATTATTTTTGGGACTAACCTATTAACCGGAAGCCCAGTCCAAATTGCTATTTTTTGCCTATTTCAGTGTTTCGCGGAAAAGGAATATCAAACGGAGTCCAAACGGGATGAAACCTGCGGGAGAGTTATTTTTGAAACAAACGCAATCCAGGAGACTTGGAGTGGACGTCAAGAAACAAACGAGGCGGACACGAGGCAGGAGGGCGCACCCAGGGGTGGTAGGCACGACCCACCCTTGTGGGCCCCTCGCAGCTCCACCAACCTACTTCGTCCTCCTATATATACCCATATACCCCAAAAACATCCAGGAGCACCAAAGATCGGGAGTTCCGCCGCCGCAAGCCTCTGTAGCCACAAAAAACCAATCGGGACCCTGTTCTGGCACCCTCACCGGTGGCCATCTTCATCATCCCGGCGATCTCCATGACGAGGAGGGAGTAGTTCACCTTCGGGGCTGAGAGTATGTACCAGTAGCTATGTGTTTGATCTTGCTCTCTCTTGTTCTTGATTTGGCGCGATCTTGATGTACCGTGAGCTTTGCTACTATAGTTGGATCTTATGATGTTTCTCCCCCTCTACTCTCTTGTAATGGATTGGGTTTTCCCTTTGAAGTTATCTTATCGGATTGAGTCTTTAAGGATTTCAGAACACTTGATGTATGTCTTGCATGTGCTTATCTGTGGTGACAATGGGATATTCACGTGATCTACTTGATGTATGTTTTGGTGATCAACTTGCGGGTTCATTGACCTTGTGAACTTATTCATAGGGGTTGGCACACGTTTTCGTCTGGACTCTCCGGTAGAAACTTTGGGGCACTCTTTGAAGTTCTATGTGTTGGTTGAATAGATGAATCTGAGATTGTGTGATGCATATCGTATAATCATACCCACAGATACTTGAGATGACATTGGAGTATCTAGGTGACATTAGGGTTTTGGTTGATTTGTGTCTTAAGGTGTTATTCTAGTACGAACTCTACAATAGATTGAACAGAAAGAATAGCTTCGTGTTATTTCACTACGGACTCTTAAATAGATCGATCAGAAAGAATAACTTTGAGGTGGTTTTGTACCCTACAGTAATCTCTTCGTTTGTTCTCTGCTATTAGTGACTTTGGAGTGACTCTTTGTTGCATTTTGAGGGATAGTTATATGATCTAATTATGTTATTATTATTGAGAGAACTTGCACTAGTGAAAGTATGAACCCTAGGCCTTGTTTCCTAGCATTGCAATACCGTTTACGCTCACTTTTACCACTTGTTACCTTGCTGTTTTTATATTTTCAGATTACAAAAACCTATATCTATCATCCATATTGCATTTGTATCACCATCTCTTCGCCGAACTAGTGCACCTATACAATTTACCATTGTATTGGGTGTGTTGGGGACATAAGAGACTCTTTGTTATTTGGTTGCAGGGTTGTTTGAGAGAGACCATGTTCATCCTACACCTCCCACGGATTGATAAACTTTAGGTCATCCACTTGAGGGAAATTCTCTACTGTCCTACAAACCTCTGCACTTGGAGGCCCAATAACGTCTACAAGGATAAGGTTGCATAGTAGACATCAATGAGCTCATAGCGCGGGCGCGGGAGCTTGTCCTTCAACCTGCCAGCAATCACCCACTGCTTGGTCTCGTGCAGTCACATCATCAGCTTGGTGCCTAGGGACTGGTCGATCATGTTGAGCTTCATGTCAATGACCATCGTCGGGCCGGACCAGCACAGGTCAATCTCATTCTTCTTGCCCCTCCAGGACTGGTCGACCAGATCATATATACCCACAAAGTATAACATGTTCCAAGATGCTTTGTAGATGGTCACCAGCTCATCATCCAGTTCCACGAATTTGACAATGTTAGGGTGAGCATCAGGTTCTTGTGCGAGCACCAAGAGTTTGTGGTTGTGTCGTAGATGTCCAAAGAATTAGGTAACTAGTCAGTCAGTCCGAGTCCTCCGGTAACATAAATCAAGTCGTACAGAGATGCCGCTACAAATTTGTGAGGATGTTTTGTTGGTTGAACCTTAGTTTGCCACAAGCATTAACCCCATATGTGGAATGGAACAAAAGGCAAACAAGTATTGGGAAAAGGTTCACAAGCCCTACCATGAACATAAGAAATATGTGGTGTCGAACCCTATCCATGCCACCTACAATGAGGCCTCTCTCTAACATAGATGGTCCACCATTCAAGACAATGTGAACAAGTATGTCGGCCACTATTCTTCTGTGGCTGGCCGGAATCAAAGTGGGGTTGGATTGAGTAGTCACGTAAGTTGACTTTCTTTGTTTTGTCATCATTTGCATTGTTAGCTTTGTTGCATTCTCATGACTTTTTCTTGTTTGATAGATGGGGTTAGTGGCCACTTCATACCAACAAATCGAGAAGAAGCCATCACTTTAAGTTATTGTTGGTTGAAATTGAATGGAAAACCAAAGTGGCAACAACTTATCGATGACCTCAAGAACAACAACAAGAGGTTGAAGAGAGATGGTGGTTCAAGCTCCCAACAATTGATTGGATGGGATGACGAAGGGGAAGAAATTATAGGAGAGGTTGCAACTTGCTTGGGACACGTAGGATTTGAGGATAATGTTGATGGACGCAAGCCTCTTGTATCCCGAAAGGCAAGAATTAGCTGGAGGTGAGGATGGAGGTCAACCTGCATAGGGAGTACGAGGGGGCAAGAGCGGCCATGATAACCGTGGAAATGAGCCATATGGCGATTGTCGAGTGATGCATCATGTTGGCCAAATGCGGAGGCCCAGCCATCGAGTTTCATTTTGGCATGTTTGAATTGTTGAATTGTGGTTCATTTTGCTTTGTTGCATTATTGAAGTGGTGACGAATTTGTTCTATAGGATTGATGTACATGGATTTGAGGGTTTTGATATGAGGAGTGTGATTGTTCGATAGAACGTCTGAGGGGGCGTCCAATGATGTCCGAAGTCATGCCTAGGTGCGTTTATGGATGTTTAGGGGGCGGATTTGCTAGTCCGGCTATAGATGCTCTTATGATCAGGGTTTGGTAGCACATATATTTTACTTTCTGTACCGTTATGGAAATCAAGCAATATTAATAAGTTTTTCTTTACATACTTGTAACTTTTTAATAATATGCAATACGATGTTCTCCTACTTTCTCAGAAAAAACAAGAGTTTTATTTCTCCGGTGTTCCACTTCGCAGTCGTTGCTATGTCCTGGAGTACTATTCAATTTTTGGGTTGCTTAAACTGTAGATGCACCACAAAGCGTCAACAGTTCTTCAACAACTACTTCACATGATGTTGGAATAAATGACACAAGGGGCAGAAATAAACAACCACAACAACTGTCATGTGAATTTTTGTGAAGGAATGATGTCTGGACCACACACCATGTCCATTTCGCTCACCTTCCATAAATAACTACTACTTTGTAGCAGAATCACGTTTAGTTGCTAGAGAGAGAAAGCACGAAAGTGTATGAGGAGAGCAACAATGACGAGCATGATGAGTGTCACCAGTCAGAAAGTACAATTTTCCGAAGAATGAGATGCACTGGGAATTTGACTGGAACTTGGACGAATTGAGTATCCTTGGAGTCCTCTTTTAGCGTTACCGTGATCACTCACCGGAGTGGTACGATGGAACTGTGCAAGCCACATGAGCATCTTTCACAATACTTCCTCGAAGATGCTTACCATGCATGTTACCTCGCCTCCACCAGCAGTTCCTCTCGTCCAGTGTGCCCGGCTGTGGTCTCCAACTGCCAACTGTTGCAACACTCTATCCGCATGACATTGTTTCAGTGTTCAACGAGGGAAAAATACATTTTCTCCACCGAGTGATGACATTATTTCAGTTTTCACCGAGGGGATAGGGCGAAAAGTGTTGACATAATGTGTGCAGGGTGGAGCCCTATTACGATCAGAATTTATTCACATACAACTTCAGGAATAAGCAACATTTTCTTTCCACATGTTAATAGTTAAAAATTCAATGTACAACCATCTCACGAAGATACACAAATCGATATACAGCCACAAGAAAAGAAAAGAAGGTGTTATTTCAGTTCACGGTACAAGCAACCCAGCTAGCGGCAGTCTTCAGATGGTGATGACCCTACACTTCTCCGGTGAGAAGTCATGCTCCATCAGCGGCCCCGTTGACGAGAAGACCAGGAACCCATCCACCGTGGCCGCCATGTCGATGTTAATGGTCACCGTGCTTAGCACTCTGTGATCACGTAGATCATCCTGCCAATAGCCATGAGCTTGCACGGCGGGCGCATGATCTTGTCCGACAACCTGCCAACAATCACCCACTCCTTGGTCTCGTTCAGCCACATCATCAGCTTGGTGCCAAGGGACTGGTCGACCATGTAGAGTGTCCCATCAACAACGACTGCCGGGCCAGACCAGCACAAGGAAATCTCATTCTCCTTGCCCTCTAGGACTGGTAGTCGTACGTACTCACAAAGGACATCCTGCTCCAGGACGCCTTGTGAATGGTCACCATCTCGTCATTCAATGCAATGAATTTGACAAAGTCAGGGGTGTGCATCAGGTTCTTGTGCGAGCACCAGGAGTCTGTGGCTTTGTCGTAGATGTCCCAAGAATTAGGTGAGTTGTCTGTCAGTGTCCTCCGGCAACGTAAATCTTATCGCTCGGAGCTGCCGATACAACCCGTGAGGATGTTTTGTTGCTTGAAGCTTGGTTGGCCACAAGTATGTACACTCAATGTGGAATGGAACAAAATGGAAACAAATGCCGGGAAAAGATTCACAAGCCCTAACATGAACATAAGATGTGGGTGATGGCCAATACTCTTCTATGGTTGGCCGGAATCAAAGTGGGGTTGGAGTCCATAGACACGTAAGTTGACTTTATTCAATTTTATCATCATTTTCATTGCTAGCTTTGTTTGTTGCATTCTCATGAGTAATTCTTGTTTGATAGTGGGGTTGGCAGCCAATTTGTACCAACAAATCGAGAAGAAGCCATTCACTTTAAGCTATTGTTTGTTGAAATTTTGAATGACAAACCGAAGTGGCAACAACTTGTCGATGACCTGAAGAACAACATGAGGTTGAATATAAATGGTGGCTCAAGCTCCCAACAATCGATTGGATTGGATGAGGGAGAGGAAGAAGTTGTAGGAGAGGTTGCAACGTGCTCATGACAAGTAGGATTTGAGGATAATGTTGGTCGAAGAAAACCTCTTGGATCCGGGAGGTAAGAAGTGCCTTGAGGTGAGGATAGAGACCAACCTGCGTAGGGAGTACGAGGGGGCGAGAGTGGCCACAACAGCCGTGGATGTGGCCCTGATGGCAGTTGTCGAGTGATTCATCATGTTGGCAGGGTGTGGCCTCGACATTGAGTTTCCTTTTGGCATGTTTGAATTGTTGAATTGTCATTTTGCTTTGTTGCATTGTCGAATTGATGATGAATTTGTGCTATATGATTGATGTGCATGGATTTGCATGTATTTGAGGTTTTTTATATGGGGAGTGTAGTTGTTCGGTAAGACTTTTGAGGGGGCGTCTGGTGTCGTGCCCAGGCACCGTCGGTGGATGTTTAGGGGGTGGCTTTGTCTAGTCTAGCTGTAGATGCTCTTACGAACAAGTTTGGTAGCACATATATTTTATTTCTCCTACTTTCTCTTAAAAAACAAGAGCTTTATTTCTCTCTTATTCCACTTCGCAATCGTTGCTTTGTCCTTGTTTGTCCAGTTTTGGACTGCTTAAACTGTAAGTGGTCAGCTTGGTAAGCTATCAACAAATGTTTGCAATAAAAAAATTGCAATCAAAGACTTTCGAGGGGCCGTACGATGCCGTCCAAAGTCATGCCCGGGCGCGTCTACGGATGTTTACGGGGCAGCTGGATTTGTGTAGCCTGACTGTAGATGCTCTTACAAACAGGGTTTGGTAGCACATATATTTTATCTATGTACCGCGATGGAAATCAAGGAATACTAATAAGTTTTTCTTTACATACTTATAACTTTTTAATAATATGTGCAATAGGATATTCTCCTACTTTCTCATAAAGAAACATGAGTTGTCTTTCTTTGTTCCACTTTGCAATCGTTGCTTTCTCCTTGTTTGTTGCAATGCTCAGTTTTGGGTTGCTTAAGCCGTAGATGAGGACCACAAAGCGTCAAATAGTTCTTCAACAATTGCATCACCTACTGTCAGAATAAATGTCACAAGGTGTAGAAATGAATGGCCACAACAACCGTCATGCAAAGTTTGGTGAAGGAATGACGTCTGGGCCACACATCATGTCCATTGGCAGACCTTCCATAAATAACCACCACCTTACTTATGTCGCAGAATCACATTTAGTTGCTAGAGGGAAAAAGCATGGACAAATGTGTGAGGTGGGCAACAATGATGAGCACGATGAGTGCCACCGGTCAGAGAGTGCAATTTTCCAGGGAATGAGATGCATTGGGAATTTGATTGTAATTTTGACGTACGAAGGATCTCAGAACTCCTCTTCTAGAGTTACTATATGATTCTTCACAAGAGTGGTACGATGAAACAATCTTGTGGTACGATGAAGCAGGATGCTTACCACGAGTGTTCTCTCACCTACTTCCAGTGTGCCCGGTTGTGATGGGTAGTGAAGCTATGTTGGTCAACATTCAGATTGGGGAGGGGGTTGGAAATCCATACCATTGAATCATGATATTGTTTCAGTTTTCAACAAGGGGACAAGGCAAAAACTGTTGACATAATGTGAAAGAGAGAGCAAAAACCTGTTACGATCAGAATTTACTCACATTCAAAAGTACATATACAACTCACCAAGGAATAACCAACGAATAAACAACCTGAGCTTTTCTTTGCTCATGTTAAAGTCAAAAGTCGATGTACAGCCATCTCAGCAAAATACACAAGTCGCTATACAGCCCGAGGAAAAGGAAAACGTCCAATGTTATTTCAGTTCGCAGTACAAGCAACCCCTGTAGTAAGTGGCCTTCAGATGGTGACGACCCTACACTTCTCAAGCGCGGGGGAAGTCATGCTCCATGTGCGGACCTGTCGATGAGGACACAAGGAACCCGTCCACCCTGGCAGGGGTGTCCATGTCGATTGTTGCCATGCTCAGCCCCCGCCCATTCACATAGATCTTCCTGCCAATGGCCACAAGCTCGCAGGGTGGATGTGTGAGCTTGTCCGACAGCCTGCGAAACCTACTCCTTGGTCTCATTCAGCCACATCATCAGCTTGGTGCCGAGGGATTGGTCGAGCATGTAGAGCGTCCCGTCAACGACGACCGTCGAGCCGGAACAGCACAAGGCAAACTCATTCTCTTTGCCCCTAAAGGACGTACTGGTCGACCGGGTCGTACATACCCGCAAAGTGCATTATGTTCCAGGATGCCTTGTGGATGGTCACCATCTCATTATACAATGCCACGAATTTGACAATGTCAGGGGTGACCACCGGATTCTTGTGGGAGCACCAAGAGTCTTTGGCTTTGTCATAGATGTCCCAAGAATTAGGTGATTTGTCTGTTAATACAATCCCACAGTAACATAAATCTTGTTATTCTGAGCTGCTCCAGATGAACCTGCAAAGAGAGTACGAGGGGGCGAGAGCGGCCACGGCAGTCACGGGCGTCCGATGGCGACCATCGACTGATTCATCATGTTGTTCGGACGCCCCACAGACGTTAAATTTCATTTTGGCATGTTTGAATTGTGTTTCATTTTGTCATACAACAAGCTTACAGTCACAGAAAATAATATCGGTAAGCTTAGGCGGGACAGCCCCCGAAAAGAAGAAATTCCTTTGACTTGTCGCCATGGCAGCGAGCCTTTGTGCCAACATGTTATGGAAAGTTCCTTCCTAGCTCGGCCTACACGGTACCCATTATCTGTACCGGTGACCACGTTGTGGAGATCTGTGCTACAACTAGCATCAGCAGCAGTATTTCCTATAGCCACAGTGATTTGGCTGAAAAGGCAGTGCTACATCAACAGTAACAAGATTCCCTTGTAGGTCCTACACCTGTCGATTATGTAATTGTTTGCTAGTTCTGTCACTGTATCCATGTGACATGGACTACACGATGTCTGCCTCTTGTTTCTCACGCATGTGGGTGAGAGAGGGGAAAGGTGAGGAGAGAGATAGAGTATTTCTTTTTGTGAGCATGTGTAAGAAGAGAGAAGAGAAAAGGCACAGAGAGAAGAAAAAAATGTCAGGACGAGAGAAGATTATTCTCATTTGTGAAAGAGGTTGGGAGATAAGAGAGAGAAAAGAACTGCTCTCTTCCATTGGAGAAAAAACAGCTACTGTTTTCCACGAGAGATAGGGAACGGGAAAAATCTTGGGAGGAGAGAGACCGAGAGAGGCCGTGAGAGAGATCAGAAAGAGAGAGAGAAATAATGTATTCTGTCAGAGAGAAAGAACATGTGAGAGAGCTTGTGGACAAAATCCTCCACCATGTCTCGTTTAAGAAGTCAGGACTCATGCATGTCATATCATGTCACGCACAGTAGCCGAATGTGGTGGGCTTCATGGCAGATAATTAAGCTTAAGCGGTTGGTGTCTATAGCAGTGTGCACACATCCACATGAAACATGAAAACGAGTGGATGGCTGTGATAATGGATACCGTGTATCCCCAACTAGGAAAAACCGCTCTCAACATGTTATGGTCTCTTCTCTCACCAAACCAAACTGAACGGACCTGAACAAGCTTAGCGAAGCACAAATATCAGCGATGGTTGCAAACATGCAAGACTGATTGGGTGTGTTCCGATCCAACGCCTTAAACAAGGATAGGCAGTCTAGTTCCACTGGCACAACGGCGTTAAAGTATTTCGAAGCTGTTGTAGGCCTGCCAGAACTGCAAAACCCTCGGCTTCCTCCCCAGAAGAGCAGGGACCGATGCGATGCCCCATCGAGAAGAAGGGTCGGCCACTGGCATCCCTGGCCACTGCACCAGCAACACTCGCCCCTGAGGTTGCATCAAACACAGCGTCCGAATTCAATTTAACACTGCCGCCAGGTGGGAGATTCCAGTCTGTAGCGGCAGGCGGGCGAGTGGACCGGCGACGGTCCCCAAAGCCCAAATAGATTACTGTAGTAGCTACTTTTCTCGTTTTCGGTTCGCACCTTGGCATTGTTGATTTCCTCCATATACCTGACCAAGAACGACACTGAACCTGAGATCGATTCTTTGCCATCGCTGTGTACTATGTTGTCTCGTAGAAACCATGCTTTCCATAGGAGGAGCAGAATTTTTGCAATCATTTCTTCATCACATGTGCCGAGGAGTACTTGCAACCAATCTTTCCCAGGGTGCCAAAAGGCCTTCTCTTTCGGAATGTTCTAGTGCACTTGCATAGCTTGTCGGAGGGCCCGTCTTTTTGTACATGAGACCACCGCATGGTACTCACTTTCTTCAGCACTTCCATAAATGTCACAAATACGAATTGTGGTTCATTTTGCTTTGTTGCGTTGTTGAATAGATGAATTTGTGCTATATGATTGAAGTGCATGGATTTGCATGAATTTGAGGGAGAGTGTGGTTGTTCGGTAAACCTTTTGAGGGATCGTCCGACGCTGTACGGAGTCGTGCGTGGGCGTGTGTGTGGATGTTTAGGGGGCAGATTTGGGTAGTCCTGTTGCAGATGCTCTTACAAACAGGGCTGGATAGCACATATATTTTATTTAAGTACCGTGATGGAAATCAAGCAATAATAGTAAGTTTTTCTTATTATACAATTTTCAATAATATACAATAGGATATTCTTCACTTTCCCATAAAAAGAGTGCCATTTCTCTGTTGTACCGATTCGCAATCGTTGCCTTGTCTTTGTTTGTTGCAATAGTATTCACTTCTAGGTTGCTTAAACCGTAGATGGGCACCACAAAGCGTCAACATTCCTCAACAATTGAATCACCTGCTATCGAAACAAATGTCACAAGGGGTAGAAATTAATTGTCACAGCAACCGTCATGTGAAGTTTGGTAAAGAAAATGATGTCTGGCCCACACATCATGTCCACTCACCGACCTTCTATAAATAACCACTACCCTACTTGTATAGCAAAATCATGTTAGTTGCTAGGGGGAGAAAGCACGACCAAGTGTGTGAGGAGGGCAATAATGATGCGCATGATGAGTGTCACCAGTCAGATAGGGCAATTTTCGGTGGAATGAGATGCATTGGGAATTTTATTGCAGCATCGACGAACCGAGGATCTTTGGAGTCCTCTTCTAGAGTTACCGTGACAATTGGAAGTGGTGGTACGATGAAACAAGATGCTTACCGTGTGTGTTCTCTCACCTAATTAATGGCTTGCGGTGTGCCCGGCTGGGATGAACAGGGTGTTAAAAATAAATAACCCTTGAGGTTATTAGGGGATAATCCCCGCTCCTTTCCACATGTGCAGTTGCACCCTTGCAGCAACAGGCGGCTCGCCTGCCGGCCTGCCGGCACTCGGCGAGCCCATCAAATCAGCCCGCAGCACGGCACGGAGTCACAGCGTCAGCAGCGAGAGCCGGCGCACAGCCGCGCAATGGCCACTTTTGCTCTCCATTGATAGGAACGGCGGTCACCTTCGAAATCAATCGCTGAGGAACTCCTTTCTGTCAAAAAAATCAGCACTGTACAAGGAAGATCGATCAGGAGATTGTCCTTTTAGTTTTGTCTTCCTACGGTCCATCATGGATCTAACTGGTTCGGTATTATGCATGTACTATAAATCAGCTTGTGAACGCGACCAGAAGTATGAATCGTTGCTTTTGAACCGGACCGGAAGATATTCTTCATCGGCAGAGGCACCTGGCGCGGCTCTGTGCGTCGCATCGGCAGAGGCTAGCTGTCGGCTGCGCGCGAGTTCCCTACGCGTCTAGGCGTGGCCACGAACTCTAACCGCTGCCGCCCCCTAGTTTCGGTTCAACCGGCCAAAGGCCGGGCGGCCTCTGTTCGGCCCTGCCGCTGCTTCTATCATACGCTACTCCTTTCCCTTATTCAGTACCTGGATTTAAAAGCAGAAACAACGATACTGCCGGCCGCGGAGCTTCATGCCAAGCTTGACGCAGAATTGCGGCTGAAAGAACTTCTTAGGAAAGAAGAGTTGAAGTGGGCGTTGCGGGCCAAGGTCCGGCGAGTAGTGCAGGGGGATGCGAACACTCAATTCTTTCACATGATCGCTAATGGTAAGCATCGAAAGAAGAAGATTTTTTAGCTTGAGCAAGATGAGGGTACAATTGTAGGACAGGAAAACCTAAAATTATACATCACCGAGTACTATAAGCAGCTGTTTGGTCCTCCAGAAAAGAACTGTGTGTCTCTGGATGAGTCCAGGGTTGAGGATGTTCCTCAGCTCACAGCGGTGGAGAATGATATTCTTACGGTTCCTTTCTCCGAGAAAGAGGTTCTGGAGGCCATTTCGCAAATGAAAAATAACAAGGCGCCGGGCCCCGATGGATTTCCAGCGGAGTTCTATAAGAAATGTTGGCATATCATTAAAGGGGATTTGTTGCCTTTGTTCAATGATCTGTTTGCTGGACAGCTTCATCTTTTTCAGCTCAATTTTGGAACGATCACCCTTCTTCCTAAGAAAACAGAGGCTGTGAGAATTGAGCAATTCAGGCCAATCTGTCTTCTTAATGTTAGTTTCAAAATTTTCACCAAGGTCGGGACCAATAGGCTCACACAGATCGCACATGCTGTTGTGCAGCCTACCCAAACTGCTTTCATGCTGGACAGGAATATCCTTGAGGGGGTAGTGGTCCTTCATGAAACGCTCCATGAAATCCACACGAAAAAGCTGGATGGGGTTGTTTTCAAAGTGGATTTCGAAAAAGCGTATGACAAAGTCAAATGGCCATTCCTTCAACAGGCCTTACGTATGAAGGGTTTTGATGAGGCTTGGCGACGCCAGGTAGAATCCTTCACACAAAAAGGAAGTGTTGGAATTAAAGTAAATGATGATATAGGGCATTATTTCCAGACACACAAAGGCCTGAGGCAAGGAGATCCAATGTCCCCTATTTTGTTCAACATTGTGGTTGACATGTTGGCAATTCTCATAGGTAGGGCAAAGGAGGCCGGTCAGGTGGGTGCCTTGGTGCCAAACCTAGTTGATGGGGGTGTGTCCATTCTGCAGTACGCTGATGATACAATCATCTTTATGGAGCATGACCTGGCAAAAGCGAGAAATATGAAGCTGGTGTTATGCTTATTTGAACAATTGACCGGGTTAAAGATTAACTTTCATAAAAGTGAGTTGTTCTGCTTTGGTAGAGCCAAGGAGGAACAAGAGGCTTATAGGCAATTGTTTGGATGTGAATTAGGGGCTATACCTTTTACTTACTTAGGTATACCCATTCACCATCGTAAGCTAACGAACAAAGAGTGGAAATGCATTGAAGATCGGTTTGAAAAGAAACTTAGTTGCTGGAAGGGCAAACTTATGTCATATGGAGGCCGGTTAATTCTTATTAATTCGGTGCTTACGAGTATGCCGATGTTCCTACTATCTTTCTTTGAAGTTCCAGTTGGGGTTAGGAAAAGGCTGGACTTCTACCGATCGAGATTTTTTTGGCAGAGTGATGAACTTAAGAGAAAGTATAGACTCGCCAAGTGGGATGTTATTTGTCGACCAAAGGACCAAGGGGGTTTGGGTATCGAGAATCTTGAGGTCAAGAATAGATGCCTGCTTAGCAAGTGGCTGTATAAGCTTTCAGTTCAGACTGACGCAACTTGGGCGCAGATTCTCCGCAACAAGTATCTGCATTCCAAAACCTTGTCTCAGGTGACAGTGAGACCAACTGATTCGCCGTTTTGAAAGGGGCTTATGAGAGTTAAGGCAGCCTTCTTTAATAGAACAAAGTTTATTGTCGGTGATGGCAATGATACACGGTTCTGGGAGGATACTTGGCTGGGTGATACACCATTGGCAATACAGTACCCAACCCTGTATCGTATTGTCCAGCGACGGGATGAGTTAGTTGCAACGGTCATGCAGTCCATTCCCCTTAATATTCAATTTCGGAGGGTGCTTGTTGGTAATAGATGGGAAGCTTGGCTTCATCTGGTGCGTAGACTGATGGAAGTCCAGCTAGCTCATCAGCCCGACCAGTTGTATTGGAAACTTGCTAGGTCTGGACAATTTACTGTTAAGTCGATGTACATCGATGTTATTAACTCGACTGTCATTCCTAGTTCCAAATATGTTTGGAAAGTAAAAGTTCCTTTAAAAATTAAAGTGTTTATGTGGTTTGTCCATAAACAAGTTATTTTAACAAAGGACAACTTGGTTAAGCGCAATTGGACAGGATCTACTAGGTGTAGTTTCTGTGATCATGACGAGACCATTAAGCATCTCTTCTTTGCGTGTCCATTGGTGAGAATTCTGTGGCGCACCGTGCAAATTGCCTTTAACATTACTCCTCCGAGTTCAGTCGGGTCGTTATTGGGAACGTGGCTGGATGGGATAGAGTCCGATACAGCTAGACATATTCGTGTAGGAGTTTGTGCGTTGTTATGGGCAATTTGGAACTGCAGAAATGATTTAGCTTTTAACAGAATAACTACTATTCATTTTTTGCAGGTTGTATTCCGTGCTACGGCGCTGATCCGTATGTGGTCCTTACTCACTCCGACGGAGGCCAGGGAGCGTTTGGTTACTGGATCTGTCCGTTGGGAGATGGTAGCGTGGGATATCTTCAACCGGTTTGGATGGCGGTCATGTAATAGGATAGGCAATTAGTTTTCCTATCTTTATTTTGCCTGCCGGTTGTGGCTTGATGGCCTTTTCTTGTTTTAGCGTCGAGGCTCTATGTGAGCTCGCCTTCATCTTATTTCAAGACTCTATGACTTTGTTGAACCTTTTTATTTATTTAAGTGGCCGTATGCATCGTTTTGATGCAGAGGCCGGGGAGTCCCCCCTTTTCTAAAAAAAAATACGCGTCTCCCTCCGGCGTGGTTGCTCGAAGCGGGCCCTCAGGAACGGCAGCGGCGGCGGCTCATGGCTGCCCGCGGCCACCACCCTGCGGGGAGCCGTCGGCGGGGACCTCAGGCACACGTGGCGCGGCTTCCCTTGCTCGCCCATGGCGGCAGGCTTCAGGCTCGCGTGACGCGGCCCTGGCCGGGTGTGAAATGCGCCACTATCCCTTGCCGGAATGCCTGTTGAGATGTAGATAACATATGTGTATTTCTTGTACAACAAGCCCTCCTCCTTCCATGTATAGTCGAGGACGTGGCTACCCTTTATACTTATATATACGTGCATATTGCACCCGATCAATATATCGTGAGTTGCATAATTCTCTACATGGTATCAGCCTTAGTCCCATCCCTCCTCCCCTAGCGCGTCGCCGTCGCCTCCCAGCCGTTGCCGCTTCCCTGCCTACGCCCGCGTCGCCGAGCCCCTTGCCACCGCCGTAGCTCCTCCCCTCGCGCCGCTGGCTCCCTGCCGCCGCCCCACTCGCGATCCCTCCCAAGCTGCCGCTAGCCACCCGCCTCCTCGCCGCTAGCCGCACTCTCCCAAAACCCAAAACCCTTGCTACCTGCTGCCTTCCACCTCCCATCTACCTGAAACCCTAAAAACCCGCCCCGGCCACCGCCTAACCCTAGCCGCACCTAACCCTAGCCATGTCGGGTTCCAACCTGGTCTCCGACCGGTCCGCCGCCTCCACCCCTCCCGTGGTGAAGCCGCCCAACCCCTTCGACTCCTCCTCCGGCTCCTCCACCGCCACTCTTCCCGATCCCGCCTACATCCGTGATGTTCCCATTGAACGTCGCGTACCGGTGATCCTCTCCCACAAAGAGGCGAATTTCTATGCTTGGAAGACATACTTCAATCTCCTCTTTCGTGAGTATAATCTGCAGGACCACATCGACGGCACCGCCAACCTCTTCGTCCTCAACCGCGACGCCGACTGGTTGGCGATCGACGCCACCATCATCCGGTGGCTCTTCCTCACCGTGTCCAAAGACATCTTCCACACTGTCGTTCGCGACAGGGACGATGCATGCACGGTGTGGAACAAGATCGTCGGTCTCTTCACCGACAACTAGCTCCAACGGATCGTCTTCCTGCAGCAGGAGTTCTTCGGGTGTCATCAAAACAACTCCTCCGTCGACGACTACTGCATGCGTCTCAAGACCCTCTCCGACGAGCTCAATGACATCGGCTTCAAGGTGGGCGATGAGTTGCTCCTCTCCACCCTCACTGCCGGCCTCAATGAGGATCTCGGCAACGCTGCCTCCAACCTCACCCTCATGGTGAACCCTACCTACGAGCGGGCGGTGGCTTATCTTCGTCTCGAGGAACGCCGGTTGAAGCATCTTCGCTCCCGTGCCGTTCACACCGCCTTCGCCGCCGGCTACTCACGCGGTGGCCCTCCGCCCTCGGGTGCCCCCCCGGCTTCCCAGCGCCGTTCCAGGCGCCCCGTCCACCGGCTACTCCGGCGCAGAAAGGCGCCTACGACGCCCCGTACTAGCAGCGGCCTCCGGTCCTTGCTGCTCCTGCGGCTCTTCAACAACACTTGCCGCAGCAGCCGCAGCAACAGCAGCCGCGCCAGAGGCGCCGTGGCCGCGGCAAAGGCCAACAGCAGCAGCAACAGCCGCACGCCGGGCCCGTCCAACAGCAGCCGCCGCCACCTTGGGGGGTGGCCACAACCCCTGGACCGGGGTTGTGCACGCCTACACTATGCCCGTGCCCCCCCCCCCCGCTCCGAGCCTCCTCGGGCCCGGTCCTTCCGGGCATCAGGCCTTCTTCGCCGGTCAGCAAACCGGTCCGGTCGCACCATCAACCTACTATGCTCCTGCTCCAGTTGGCTATGGCGGGCCACCTGCCAGCAATGGCGTGACCGGCTACTCGTGCTACCCTGCGTCGGCCTCTTATGATCCAGCCCTGCTTGTTGCACTTCATCAACAGCCTCCGACCGGGGCTTATTCCGGCGGTGGTGATTGGTTCATGGACACCGATGCATCTTCGCACATGGCCGCTTACCCGGGTAACCTCTCCTCCGTGTCTCCTATTCACACTTCTTCTTGTATCATTGTTGGTAATCGTGCTGGTCTTCCTATCACTCATATTGGTTCCACAAGTTTTCCCTCAAACTCTCGACCACTTTATCTCAATAATGTTCTTGTGTCTCCCGAGCTTATTCAGAATCTAGTTTGTGTTCGTAAACTTTCTCGTGATAACTGTGTAACTGTGGAATTTGACGAAGTTGGTTTTTCTGTTAAGGACGCCCTCACCCGGATGGTTCTTCACCGCTGTGACAGTCCTGGCGATACATACTCCGTCCAGCCTCCATCATCTTCACCTGCTGGACCAGTTGCACTTTCCGCCGGCATTGATCTCTGGCACGCCCGTCTCGGTCATCCTAGCTCCACCGCTCTTCGTCATATTATTAGGGATTTTTCTTTTACATGTAATAAAACGGATGCGCACTCTTGTCACGCATGCCGTCTGGGCAAACATGTTCGCCTTCCCTTTAGTACTTCATCCACAGTTGCGTCATTACCTTTCGAGTTAATCCATAGTGATGTTTGGACCTCTCCTGTTGCTAGTAACACTGGTTTTTCATATTATCTTGTTATCTTGGATGACTTTTCTCACTTTGTGTGGACCTTTCCATTACGTAAGAAGTCCGACGTTGCTGCCACTCTTACGGCCTTCTACTCTTACGTAGCCACACAATTCGGTCGTCCTATTCTAGCTTTGCAAACTGACAACGGGAAAGAATTCGAAAACACTACCATCCGCAATCTTCTCTCCACACATGGCACTGTTTTTCGTCTTACCTGTCCATACACTTCACAGCAGAACGATCGGGCAGAACGCATTCTTCGCACTCTTAACGATTGCGTCCGCACCCTCCTCTTCCACGCCTACATGCCACCCCGCTTCTGGCCTGACGCTCTCGCTACTGCGACCCTCCTCATTAACCTTCGTCCATGTTGCACCCGGCGGAACTTTACACCTCACCACCTTCTCTTCGGGTCTCCTCCTTCATATGACGGTCTTCGTATATTTGGTTGTCTCTGTTACCCTAGTATTGTCACCACCACTCCTCATAAACTTGTTCCTCGTTCCCTTCTGTGTGTCTTCCTCGGTTACCCGGCTAACACCAAGGGCTATAGATGCTATGACCCGGTTTCCCACCGTGTCATCACATCCCGGCATGTTTATTTCGACGAGTTGTCTTTTCCTTTTAAACAGGAACAGTAGGAGGCTTCTTCATCGGCGCTCGGTTCCTCTTTGGCCGACCCTGTCCGCCCTGGTTTTACCAACCGGCGTAGGGCGCCCCCTGGACGCGCGGTGCTCCAGCTCCTGCCCGCTGCTTCACCAGCCTCCCCGGCCTCCGAGCCGGCCTCCGCACCGGCCTCCGAGCCGGCCTCCGAGCCGGCCTCCGCGCCGGCCTCTCCGGCTGCTTCGTCGCCAAGCCCCGTGCTGGCCTCTCCGGCTGCTTCATCGCCGGGCCTCGCGCCGGCTTCACCGACCTCGCCGGCCTCGCCGGCTTCACCGACCACTGGGTCGGCTCGCTCGCCGGACTCGCCATCTTCTGCCCCGGCCTCTTCACAACCAGCCTTGGCGCCATCACCAGTAGCGGCTGCTGTGCCACCACCCGCTGGCCCTACCACGCGGTCGCGGCTGGGCGTCCATCGGCCAAGCACTCGCTACCCTCCGGACGTGTATACCTGCGTGGCTTCGACCTCTTCCTCATCGCCATCACCCTTGCCGACCTCCGCCCGTTCCGCGCTTCGCGAACCCATGTGGTTCGCCGCGATGAAGGAGGAGTTTGATGCATTGCAACGCAATCACACTTGGCAGCTCGTCCCCCGTCCTCCTCATGCCAACGTCATTACCGGGAAGTGGGTGTTCAAGCACAAGTTTCATCCGGATGGTACTCTCGACCGACACAAGGCTCGTTGGGTCGTACGGGGTTTTCGTCAACGAGCAGGTGTTGACTTCACCGACACTTTCACCCCGGTTGTCAAACCCGGCACAATGCAGACTGTTCTTCAGCTAGCGGTTTCTCGCTCATGGCCTGTGCACCAGATGGATGTTTCGAATGCTTTTCTTCATGGTCACCTTGAGGAACAGGTGTTCTGTCAGCAGCCAACTGGATTTGTTGATGAGTCTTCTCCGGATCATGTGTGTTTGCTCTCTCGGTCTTTGTACGGACTCAAGCAAGCTCCTCGCGCCTGGTACCAGTGCATCGCAGCATTCCTTACTCAACTTGGCTTCCGTCCACTCGCTCCGATGCTTCACTGTTTGTCTACCACCAGGGGGATGCTACTGCCTACCTACTGCTCTATGTTGACGACATCATCTTGACAGCATGCTCGCCTGCTCTTCTTCGATAGCTCACTGATCGTCTTCGTGCTGAGTTTGCCATTAAGGATTTAGGTCCTCTGCACTATTTCCTCGGGATCGAGGTTATTCGTCGAGCAGATGGCTTCTTTCTTCATCATCGGAAGTATGCTCATGAGCTTCTGGACCGTGCCGGGATGCTTAACTGCAAACTGGCTGCCACACCTGTCGATACGAAGGCCAAGCTCTCCGGAATAGATGGTTCTCCTGCTTCAGATGCTCCGTTCTACAGGTCGATCGTTGGTGCTCTTCAGTACCTCACTCTTACTCGTCCGGAGCTCCAGTACGCTGTGCAGCAGGTTTGCCTCCATATGCATGCTCCACGTGATGCTCACTTGACCGCGGTCAAGCGCATTCTGCGCTATATCCGTGGCACATTGGATCTTGGGTTGTCACTTCAGGCTTCATCATCTCTGGACATGACGGCTTATTCTGACGCCGATTGGGCCGGCTGCCCTGACACACTCCGCTCGACCTCTGGTTATTGCGTCTACCTTGGACCATCGCTCATCTCCTGGTCGTCCAAGCGGCAGCCCGTTGTCTCCCGCTCCAGTGCTGAAGCAGAGTACCGCGCCGTTGCCAACGTCGTCGCCGAGTGTTCCTGGCTTCGTCAGCTGCTGCATGAGCTCTTGTCTCCGGTTGACAAGGCTACGATTGTCTACTGTGACAATGTTTCTGCGGTCTACCTCTCCGCCAACCCGGTTCATCATCGACGCACCAAGAACATTGGTCATGTACGCGTGCTACATGTCCCTACGTCCCAACAATTTGCCGATATCATGACCAAGGGCTTGTCTACAGCGTCTTTTGAGGAGTTCCGATCCAGTCTTTGCGTCGACCATGGTGCCGCTTCGACTGCGGGGGGGTGTTGAGATGTAGATAACATATGTGTATTTCTTGTACAACAAGCCCTCCTCCTTCCATGTATAGTCGAGGACGTGGCTACTCTTTGTACTTATATATACGTGCATATTGCACCCGATCAATATATCGTGAGTTGCATAATTCTCTACAATGCCAACTGCCAAAGCGGTGAGGACGGTTACGGGGTAAAAAAAGTTTCCCACTAGAAGAAACGAAGAGAAAACCTTATCTCTTTGCCAGTTTCGCATCATGATCTATGCATTTACAGGAATTACCAAATCGTGTTGAATCAGTGGTCTAGGCCAATATTAGCACAATACTTCTGGGATTTCCCAAATTGGCCCTGTAAATAGCGCTATATTTATTAGTATTAATCTATTTTAGATCCTGTTATACTCAGTATTTGTGTCTTCAATATTGTACTCTGTGTTGAGCAATGTGTACTCCAGAACAAAACTATTACGTAAATGATCTCCGTGTTCATGACATGGTGAAATTATTTACCTTCACTATTTATAGTTGAGATTTTCAGTTTCATGCAAATAAAGATCAATTCCTCTTAATTGTGCCTTTTGGTTTAATACGAGCAATAATTGATATACAAAATTTTATGTGATTTCTTCAAATTGATGTGTTGGGATCACGTGGTAGAGTGTAGATCTACTACATTGCAGATTATCTACCTTTACTGTTTAATCCTATATGTTGTCATTTTTGACATTATGATTGCCAAAGTGATCTCCTATATGATTGCCAAAGTGCTCTCCCATACATTTTATTAAGTCATGACATAAGGCATTTGAAGTGAAAGTATCTACTGATTTCATCGGATTATGCTCTAGATCTACTCCAGAAATTTCTTTGGGGGATTGTCTACAAAGTGTTATGCTTAAGAATTTGAAGTTCATACAAATAGTTTCAAGCCAACTTCTTCAAATTTTCACTAATTTTGCAAAGTTCATTACAACATAAACCATGATGGTTTTTTATTTACTCATCATAAATTAATTATCTCTAGTCTACCAATATAGGTAGCTGATGGCTAGAGAATTTGAGGCATTCGCCCTCAATGGCCGCAACTACCCTCCTTGGGCCATAGACATCACGATCATCTTATGTCTCGTGGGATAATGTGTGCAATCCAGGACCCGTAGGATGTTGGAAATATGCCCTATCGGAAATAATAAATATGTTATTATCATATTTCCTTGTTCATGATAAATATTTATTATTCATGCTACAATTGTATTGACCGGAAACTTAAATACATGTGTGGATACATAAACGAATATTGTGTCCCTAGTAAGCCTCTACTAGACTAGCTCGTTGATCAAACATGGTTAAGGATTCCTAACCATAGATATGATTTGTCATTTGATAAGGGGATCACATCATTAGGAGAATAATTTGATGGATAGACCCAATATATAGTAAGCTTAGCATCAGATCGTATCACTTAGTTTAATTGCTACAACTTTCTTCATGTCAAGTATATATATGTTCCTTAGACCATGAGATCATGCCACTGCTGAATACCGGAAGAATACTTTGTGGGTTATCAATCGTCACTTCATAACTGGATCATCATAAAGGTGCTCTATAGGTATTTTAGTAAGTGTTTGTTGGGTTGCATGGATCGAGATTGGGATTCGTCACTCCGTGTGATGGAGAGATATCTCTGGGCCTTCTCGGTAATACACCGTCATGAATAGCTTGCAAGCATGTGACAAATGTGTTAAGTTACGGGGCTCTTGTATTACGGAACCAGTAAAGAGACTTGCCGGTAACGAGATTGAACTAGGTATGGCAATACCGACGATTGAATCTCGCGCAAGTAACATATCACCGGACAAAGGGAAATGTATACGGGATTAACTAAATCCTTGACATTGTGGTTGAAACCGATAAGGAGCTTCGTCGAATATGTAGGACTCAATATGGGCATCCGGGTCCCGCTATTGATTATTGTTCAGAGAGGAGTCATGGTCATGTCTGCATATTCTCAAACCCGTAGGGTCACACACTTAATGTTACCACGGGAGATGAATAATGCTTTGTTAGCTCCTTATTCGGCTGAAGAGGTCAAGAAGGCACTTTTCGATATTGGCGATCTAAAGGCCCCAAGACCGGATGGCTTGCACATGATAGTTTACAAGAGGTTTTGGCCCATGCTTGGAGAAGATCTTGTTGATCAAGTGTTGAAGGTTGTCAATTAAGGTACAATCCCACCGGGTTGGAATGACATTGCTATAGTTTTGATCCTGAAAATAAATTCTCCAGAGAAAGTGACTCAGTTCCAGCTTATCAGCCTATGCAATGTTCTGTACAAGGTAATCTCAAAGATGCTAGCAGCAAGACTTAAACCTTTCTTAGGAGATATTATTAGCCCAACACAGAGTGCTATTATTCATGAGCATATGATCATAGACAATGTCTTGGTAGCTTATCAAAGTTTTCATGCGATAAAGAATAGGAGAGATGGCCATAATGGCTTGTGGGCAGTGAATATGGACATGCATAAGGTATATGACCGGGTTGAATGGCCGTTTCTGGAAGGTGTTCTGTTGAAATTGGGATTACCTGAAGAGTGGGTTAAACTGGTTATACAATGTGTTAGTATAGTGGAATACCGTGTATGTTTTAACTTAGAAGAAACATGAACTTTTAAACCATCTAGAGGCTTGAGACTAGGCGATCCATTGTCGCCTTATTTGTTTCTATTATGTACTGAAGGATTGACTGTTTTGCTGAATAAAGTTGACGAGAAAGGGAAGCTTGAGGGAGTGAAGGTGTTTAGGGAAGCACTGGCCAACACTAATCTATTGTTTGCCGATGATTTATAATCCTGATGAAGGCCAATACTGAGAATGTTGAGTGTTTGAAAGAAATCCTTGCATCATATTGTTCCACTTCAGGACAGAAGGTTAGTGTGGACAAGTCAAGTGTGTTTTTAGACCTAATACTAGAGTTGAGATGAAGGAACAAATTTGCAGTAGTTTGAATATAATGACCGAGTCGGATACTTATCTAGGCTTACCATCAACTATGGGTTTAGAGTTTTTGGTGGATTGAGTTATGAAAAGAATTATGGGATGGAAGGAAAGGCAACTTTTAACAGGACGAAAGGAAGTGCTACTCAAATCAATTGTACAGGCTATACCATCTTATTCAATGTGGGTTTTCAAATTTTCAAAACAGATTTGTAAAGAAATTACAGACGCGATGTTGCATTATTGGTGGGATGACAGTGTTATTTAGAGGAGAATGCACTAGTTTGCGTGGTGGAAGTTGTGTGTGCCAAAGAAATAAGGTGGAATGGGATTTCAATATATTCATTGTTTAACATAGCCCTGCTTGCAAAACAGGCTTAGAGATTAATTGATAATCTGGATTCCCTTTGTGCCCGTGTTCTCAAAGCCAAATATTATCTAGATTGTGACATTTTGAATGCAGCTCCGAAAAAAGAGCCTCATTCACATGGCAAAGTATTATGTCGAGGGTGCAGACACTTAAAAGAGGTCATATATGGAGGATTAGTGATGGTAGTTGGATCAATGTTTGGGATGATGAATATGGATCCCTAACTCACCTACTAGGAAAGTGATCGCGGCTCGTGAAGGCAATTTACTATTAAAAGTAAGTGATTTCATTGACCCTGTTATGAGTCATTGGGATGAAGAGTTGGTTTCTCAAACATTCGGTCAAGTTGATGTGGCACGGATCATTGCGATTTGATACGTCTCCAACGTATCTATAATTTTTTATTGTTCCATGCTATTATATTATCTATTTTGAATGTTTAATGGGCATTAATATGCTATTTCATATTATTTTTGGGACTAACCTATTAACCGAGGGGCCAGTGCCAATTTTTGTTTTTTTTGCCTATTTTAGAGTTTTGCGGAAAAGGAATACCAAACAGAGTCCAAACGGATTGAAACCTTTGCGAATCTTTCTTGGACCGAAATCAAACCAAAAAACTTGGAGATGAAGTCGGAGACGCGACGAGGAAGCCACGAGGCAGGAGGGCACGCCCAGGGGCGTAGGCGCACCCCCCACCCTCGTGGGCCCCTCGTGGCTCCCCTGACCTAGTTCCTTTGCCTATATATACTCTTATACCCTAAAAACATCAGGGGGAGCCACGAAACCACTTTTCCACCGCCGCAACCTTCTGTACCCGAGAGATCCCATCTTGGGGCCTTTTCCGGCGTCCTGCTGGAGGGGGATTCGATCACGGAAAGCTTCTATATCAACGCCATTACCTCTCTGATGAAGCGTGAGTAGTTTATCACAGACCTTCGGGTCCATAGTTATTAGCTAGATGGCTTCTTCTCTCTCTTTCATTCTCAATACCATGTTCTCCTCGATGTTCTTGGAGATCTATTCGATGTAATACTCTTTTGCGGTGTATTTTCTGAGATCCTATGAATTGTGGATTTATGATCAAGATTATCTATGAATATTATTTGGTTCTTCTCTGAATTCTTATATGCATGATTTGATATCTTTGCAAGTCTCTTCGAATTATCTATTTAGTTTGGCCTACTAGATTGATCTTTCTTGCAATGGGAGAAGTGCTTAGCTTTGTGTTCAATCTTGCAATGTCCTTTGCCAGCGACAGTAGGGGCAGCAAGGCACGTATTGTATTGTTGCCATCGAGGATAACAAGATGGGGTTTTCATCATATTGATTGAGTTAATTCCTCTACATAATGTCATCTTGCTTAATGTGTTACTCCATTCTTTATGAACTTAATACTCTAGATGCATGCTGGATAGTGGTCGATGTGTGGAGTAATAGTAGTAGATGCAGGCAGGAGTCGGTCTACTTGACATGGACGTGATGCCTATGTTCATGATCATTGCCTTAGATGTCATCATAATTATGCGATTTTCTATCAATTGATCGGTAGTAATTTGTTCACCCACCGTAATATATGCTATCTTGAGAGAAGCCACTGGTGAAAACTATGGCCCCTGGGTCTCTTTTTCATTATATTGAATCTCGTTTACATCTTGCTAGTTTTCGATCTATTATTTTGCAATCTTTACTTTTCAATCTATAAACCAAAAATACCAAAAATATTTACTTTACCGTTTATCTATCTCAATCAGATCTCACTTTTGAGAGTGGCCGTGAAGGGATTGACAACCTCTTTATCGTGTTGGTTGCAAGTTGTTGATTGTTTGCGCAGGTATTCGGTGACTTGTGCTTCGTCTCCTACTGGATTGATACCTTGGTTCTCAAAACTGAGGTTAATAATTATGCTACTTTGTTGCATCACTCTTTCCTCTTTAAGGGAAAACCAACGCAAGCTCAAGAGGTAGCAAGAAAATGTCATTTGTGGTTACATTTATAGCAAGAAACGCACTGCCATCACGCAGCATTAATTCAGCAGGCTCAAAACTTTGAACACTGGTGCACGTGTAAAATATAGCTATGTTTGTTGTTGTTCCACTTTGCAATGGACGATTCGTCCTTGTTTGTTGCAGCATTCAGTTTTGGGCTACTTTAATTGTGGATGGGCACCACAAAGCGTCAACAGTTCTTCAACAATTGCATCACCTTCTATCGGAGAATAAAGGTCAATAGGGGAAGAAACAAATGGCTACAACAATTGTCATGTGAAGTTTGGCGAAGGAAAGACGTCTGACCACACACCATGTTCGTTTGTTGATCTTGCGCATTGGTACAGCCCTATAAATAAATGAACACGGGTCTCCAGGATGAAGGGTCATGCCACAAACCACTAGCTCACTATAGAAGTTGTGATAAAACAGTAGGGCACGTCCAATTAAAGGGAAAAGTGCCGATTATTCCACTGATTTTCTGGGTTTTTTCAATGTATTTTCACTCGATTTCTCTGCTTTTACTCGGTTTCTTTATTTTCACTTATTTTTTCCTTTGTTTTTCTTTGTTTGTTTCTAAATTTCATCGGTCTTTTTTCTTTACTTCTTCAGTTTTGTTTGGTTCGTTCTCATTTTTTATCATTTTTTGTGTTTTTCTAGGGTTTCACTGTTTTTCCATACACAATTTTTGTATATATCTGCATTTTTCTAATACATATTTAATATTTTTTAAATACAATATTAACATTTTTCTAATACATAGTCAATACTTTTCTGTACACATTTAATATTTTCAAATGCTTGATTAACATTTTCTAAATACAAGATTGAATTATTTTAATATAACATCACCACTATTGCAATACACATTTAACATATTTCAAATGCTTGATTAACATTTTTTGGAATACAATTTTAACATTTTTATCAATACATGTTCAACATTTTTTTCTATACATGTTTAATATTTTTCAAATGCTTGATTAACATTGTTGAAATACTTGTTTCAGATTTTTCCTCAAATGCTTAGATTAATATTTTAAAATACAAGTTTAATATTTTTTAATACATGGTCAACATAATTTCTACACACACTTACCATTTTTCAAATGTTTGATCAACATTTTTGAAATACTTGCTTAATTTTTTTAATTGCTCGGATTAAACTTTATAAGAACATGTCCAACTTTTTTCATACACATTACACATATTTTGTATACAAGAGAAAAAAAAATTACACATTTCACATTTTTCTAATGCTTGGTTAACAATTTTTCAAATGTTTGTTGTAAAATGTTCTTCTAATATATTTATTTAGATTATTTGGATGCATAAATGAAATAAAAAATGAAAACAACAGCGTGAAGACAGACGAGGTTGTGCCCTCCCGCTTGTTTGGGGCTCGCATGAAAAAAAACACTTAAAACAATTAGAGAAGAAAAAGGGATGTAGCGTCTGGCTTGACTTGAGGCTTCCCTACATCTCACTATAATAGAGAAGGGTAAAGCTAAATTCCTGCCGACTGTTCGTTAGGGACAGGCACGCACGCTTCATGTTGTAAACGACCAAGAGCCAATCCGAATTGATCTTGTAACAGATCCGCAACCGAACGAATACGTTTATTTTTCAAGTGATTCATATCGTCATCGTCAAGTATACCCGTTCCAAATTTCATTCCAATCAAATGATCCGTAGCGGCCAATACATCTTGTGGTAACAAGAATGTATTGTTCTGAGGTATATCAAGAATAAGTCTCCGATTCATATTTCATCGACCAATCCTTCCTAATTCACATTTTTGTTGAAAAAAATTCTTTTGTAATTCCTCGCATAAGGACTCCGAAAATACCAGGTCCCCACCTACACAAGCAAATTGTTGATAAAACTCCAAAATAGCTTTTTCTTTTGACTCAATCCTCTTCTTCTCCTTAGCATTCGGGAAAGACAAGAAAATTTCAGGGTAGGAAACATTATCTAGAATTTCTCTTAGATTCGAACCCATAGCTGATGATAGAACTAGAATAGATATCTTTTGTTTTCTACTCACGCGAGCCCATATCCTTTTCTTTTTTATCAATTGCTAATTCCGATCTCCCTCCCCAATCTGATATTATAGTCCCAGTGTAGATAGAAATTCCCTTATGATCTAATTCCGAGCGGTAGTAAATACCAGGACTTAGGAGGGAAAGTCGATTTATGGATGGAATCAAATACGCAGTATTTACAGAAAAAAGTCTTCGTTTATTGGGAAAGAATCAATATACTTTTAATGTCGAATCGGGATTCACTAAGACAGAAATAAAGCATTGGGTCGAACTCTTCTTTGGTGTTAAGGTGGTAGCTGTGAATAGCCATCAACTACCTGGAAAAGGTAGAAGAATAGGACCTATTCTGGGCCATACAATGCATTACAGATGTATGATCATTACCCTTCAACCGGGTTATTCTATTCCACTTCTAGATAGAGAAAAAAACTAAAGGAGAATACTTAATAATACGGCGAAACACTTATACAAAACACCTATCCCGAGCACATGCAAGGGAACCGTAGACAGGCAAGTGAAATCCAATCCACGAAATAATTTGATCCATGCACGGCACCGTTGTGGTAAAGGTCGTAATTCCAGAGGAATCATTACCGCAAGGCATAGGGGTGGAGGTCATAAGCGCCTATACCGTAAAATAGATTTTCGACGGAATCAAAAAGACATATCTGGTAGAATCGTAACCATAGCATACGACCCTAATCGAAATGCATACATTTGTCTCATTCACTATGGGGATGGTGAGAAGAGATATATTTTACATCCCAGAGGGGCTATAATTGGAGATACTATTATTTCTGGTACAAAAGTTCCTATATCAATGGGAAATGCCCTACCTTTGAGTGCGGTTTGAACTATTGATTTACGTAATTGGAAGTAACCAATTAGGTTTACGACGAAACCTATAAATCGATCACTGATCCAATTTGACTACCTCTACGGGATAGACTTCAACAGAAAACTGTTGAGTAACGGCAGCAAGTGATTGAGTTTAGTAGTTCCTCATAGAAAATTATTGGCTCTAGAGATATGGTAATATGGAGAAGACAAAATTGTTTGAAGCACTCACAGAACCGGAAGCGCCCCTTGTTTCAAAGAGAGGAGGACGGGTTATTCACATTTAATTTGATGGTCAGAGGCAAATTGAAAGCTAAGAAGTGGTAATTATGACCCCCGGGGGAAAATAGGGATGTCTCCTACGTTACCCATAATATGTGGAAGTATCGACGTAATTTCATAGAGTCATTCGATCTGAATGCTACATGAATAACATAAGCCAGATGACGGAACGCAGGGACCTAGGATGTAGAAGATCATAACATGAGCGATTCGGCAGATTTGGATTCCTTTCCTATATATCCACTCATGTGGTACTTCATCATATGATTCATATAAGATCCATCTGTCTAGAGATCGTCATATACATCTAGAAAGCCGTATGCTTTGGAAGAAGCTTGTACAGTTTGGGAAGGGGTTTTTTGAGAGAAAAGAAGAATCTACTTCAACCGATATGCCCTTAGGCACGGCCATGCATAACATAGAAATCACATGTGGAAGGGGTGGGCAATTAGCTAGAGTAGCAGGTGTTGTAGCGAAACTCATTGCAAAAGAGGGTAAATCGGCCACTTTAAGATTACCATCTGGGGAGGTCCGTTTAGTATCCCAAAACTGCTTAGCAACAGTCAGACAAGTGGGTAATGTTGGGGTGAACCAAAAAAGTTTGGATAGAGCCGGATCTAAGTGTTGGCTAGGTAAACGCCCCGTAGTAAGAGGGGTAGTTATGAACCCTGTGGACCACCCCCATGGGGGCGGTGAAGGGAAAGCTCCCATTGGTAGAAAAAAACCACAACCCCTTGGGGTTATCCTGCGCTTGGAAGAAGAACTAGGAAAAGGAAAAAATATAGCGATAGTTTTATTCTTCGTCGCCGTAAGTAAATACGTAACTAGGAATATGGAAAATTGCATTTTTGGAATTTGCAATAATGCGATGGGCGAACGACGGGAATTGAACCCGCGCATGGTGGATTCACAATCCACTGCCTTGATCCACTTGGCTACATCCGCCCCTTATCCAGCTAAAGGATTTTTTCTTTTTTCCATTGATCATTATTCTATTTATTCTGACCTTCGTACTTCGATCGAGATAATCGATCGAAGTAATGGGTCTTCCTTTGTGGTGATAAATGGCCTACTTAACTCAGTGGTTAGAGTATTGCTTTCATACGGCGGGAGTCATTGGTTCAAATCCAATAGTAGGTAAGTAGGTAGAAAAATTACTAGATAGTATTGGACTTACTTCGCTTCGCTATCTAATAACTTTTTCTACCCCTCTTCCCTTTTTCTTTGTATCAACTATAAACCACTGGATTGTCTTTAATTGGATGGGGGAATCCAATTGACAGCCTCGATTCGTATCCTAGCTCGTCTGAGAGCGAGCTTCGCTTCAACCAAATCTTTCGTACCCTCAGCTTTACTCAAGTTAGCTTCGGCTATTTCAAGTGCCTTTTGAGCTTCTTCCGGATCAATATCACTACCCAGTTCCGCATCATTTCCTAAAATGATGATCTCATTATTAACTATTCTCGCAAAACCGCTCCACAGAACCGCTGTTAACCATTGGTCGTTGAGGAGGCGTATTCTCAAAGGACCCATATCTACTGCTGTGTTAATGGGGGCATGGTTTGGTAATACGCCAATTTGGCCACTATTAGTGGATAAAATGATTTCTTTCACCTCACAATCCCAAATAATTCGCTTAGGAGTCAGTACATAAAGATTTAATTTCATTTCTGTGATTTGTTTTCCTCTTCTAAGGTTATAGCTTTCGTGCTAGCTTCATCGATGTTACCCACCAAATAAAAAGCCTGTTCACGTAGGCCATCTAATTCTCCGGAAAGGATTAGTTGAAATCCCCTAATAGTTTCCGCAAGAGCAACATACTTTCCTGGATAACCAGTAAAAACTTCTGCCACAAAGAACGGTTGTGATAAGAAACGCTCAATTTTTCTTGCTCTTGCTACAGTTAAACAATCCTCTTCCGATAATTCATCCAAGCCAAGAATTGCAATAATGTCCTGAAGTTCTTTGTAACGTTGTAAAGTTTCCTTAACTCTTTGCGCAGTTTCATAATGTTCGTTGCCAACGATCCGAGGCTGTAACATAGTCGAGGTTGAATCTAAAGGATCTACTGCTGGATAAATACCCTTGGAAGCTAATCCTATGGAAAGTACGGTAGTAGCATCCAAATGTGCAAATGTTGTGGCAGGGGCAGGGTCGGTCAAATCGTCTGCAGGTACATAAACTGCTTGAATCGAAGTTATAGATCCCTTTTTAGTAGAAGCAATTATTTCTTGCAAAGAACCCATTTCTGTACTAAGAGTAGGTTGATAACCCACTGCGGAGGGCATTCTCCCTAATAAAGCGGATACCTCTGATCCTGCTTGAACAAAACGAAAGATATTATTGATAAATAAAAGCACGTCTTGCTTATTAACATCTCAGAAATATTCCGCCATAGTTAGGGCAGTTAAACCAACTCTCATACGAGCTCCCGGTGGTTCATTCATTTGGCCATAGACTAGAGCTACCTTTGATTCCTCAATATTGTTTTCATTAATTACTCCGGATTCCTTCATTTCCATATAAAGATCATTTCCTTCACGAGTCTGTTCCCCTACTCCACCAAATACGGATACGCCCCCATGAGCTTTAGCAGTGTTATTGATTAATTCCATGATCAGTACTGTTTTACCTACTCCAGCCCCCCCCCCCAAATAGTCCTATTTTTCCTCCACGTCAATAAGGAGCTAAAAGATCGACGACCTTAATACCTGTTTCAAAGATGGATAATTTATGTATCTAACTCGATAAAGGCAGGCGCAGATCTATGAATAGGGAATGTTGCACTACTATCTACAGGACCCAAATTGTCAACAGGCTCCCCAAGAACATTGAAAAATCGTCCAAGAGTAGCTCCACCGACCGGAACACTGAGAGGAGCTCCCGTGTCAATCACTTCCATTCCTCTCATCAACCCGTCCGTAGCACTCATAGCTACAGCTCTAACTCGATTATTTCCTAATAATTGTTGTACCTCACAAGCCACATTAATTTGCTTATCGTCAGTGTCTCTACTCTGGACTACCAAAGCGTTATAAATATAAGGTAACTTGCCTGGGGGAAAAGTGACATCCAGCACGGGTCCAATAATTTGATCGATACGACCTGTATTTTTTTCTTCAATTGTGGAAGCCCCGGGAGGATAAGTAGTAGGATTGGTTCTCATAATTATCACATAATTAAAAAAGGAATTTGTCGAAATTTTTCTTTTTTTATTGTTGAATAATGCCAAATCAAATCAAAAAAAATCCAAAAGTAAAAAGGAAATGAATTATTTAATTCAATAAGAGAGAAAAGGGGAACAGGACTTGATTTCGTTGCCCAAGCGAATCCCATTCAGTCGTTTACTCATGGAATGAGTCCGTTGGAAAGTTCAATCAATCTTTTTTTCATATACATTTTTCCTTTTGAGGAGGATCTGTGCCTACTCTATTTTCTTTAATGAGTTGATATTATATTAATTGAATATCCTTTTTGTTTTACGAGATTTTTGCTAAAGTTTCATTTACGCCGTTTTGGAAGGGGCTTATGAGAGTTAAGGCAGCCTTCTTTAATAGAACAAAGTTTATTGTCGGTGATGGCAATGATACACGGTTCTGGGAGGATACTTGGCTGGGTGATACACCATTGGCAATACAGTACCCAACCCTGTATCGTATTGTCCAGCGACGGGATGAGTTAGTTGCAACGGTCATGCAGTCCATTCCCCTTAATATTCAATTTCGGAGGGTGCTTGTTGGTAATAGATGGGAAGCTTGGCTTGATCTGGTGCGTAGAGTGATGGAAGTCCAGCTAGCTCATCAGCCCGACCAGTTGTGTTGGAAACTTACTAGGTCTGGACAATTTACTGTTAAGTCTATGTACATCGATGTTATTAACTCGACTGTCATTCCTAGTTCCAAATATGTTTGGAAAGTAAAAGTTCCTTTAAAAATTAAAGTGTTTATGTGGTTTGTCCATAAACAGGTTATTTTAACAAAGGACAACTTGGTTAAGCGCAATTGGACAGGATCTACTAGGTGTAGTTTCTGTGATCATGACGAGACCATTAAGCATCTCTTCTTTGAGTGTCCATTGGTGAGAATTCTGTGGCGCACCGTGCAAATTGCCTTTAACATTACTCCTCCGAGTTCGGTCGGGTCGTTATTTGGAACGTGGCTGGATGGGATAGAGTCCGATACAGCTAGACATATTCGTGTAGGAGTTTGTGCGTTGTTATGGGCAATTTGGAACTGCAGAAATGATTTAGCTTTTAACAGAATAACTACTATTCATTGTTTGCAGGTCATATTCCGTGCTACGGCGCTGATCCGTATGTGGTCCTTACTCACTCCGACGGAGGCCAGGGAGCGTTTGGTTACTGGATCTGTCCGTTGGGAGATGGTAGCGCGGGATATCTTCAACCGGTTTGGATGGCGGTCATGTAATAGGATAGGCAATTAGTTTTTCTATCTTTATTTTGCCTGCCGGTTGTGGCTTGATGGCCTTTTCTTGTTTTAGCGTCGAGGCTCTGTGTGAGCTCGCCTTCATCTTATTTCAAGACTCTATGACTTTGTTGAACCTTTTTATTTATTTAAGTGGCCGTATGCATCGTTCTGATGCAGAGGCCGGGGAGTCCCCCCTTTTCTAAAAAAAATACGCGTCTCCCTCCGGCGTGGTTGCTCGAAGCGGGCCCTCAGGAACGGCAGCGGCGGCGGCTCATGGCTGCCCGCGGCCACCACCCTGCGGGGAGCCGTCGGCGGGGACCTCAGGCACACGTGGCGCGGCTTCCCTTGCTCGCCCATGGCGGCAGGCTTCAGGCTCGCGTGACGCGGCCCTGGCCAGGTGTGAAATGCGCCACTATCCCTTGCCGGAATGCCTGTTGAGATGTAGATAACATATGTGTATTTCTTGTACAACAAGCCCTCCTCCTTCCATGTATAGTCGAGGACCTGGCTACCCTTTATACTTATATATACGTGCATATTGCACCCGATCAATATATCGTGAGTTGCATAATTCTCTACATGGTATCAGCCTTAGTCCCATCCCTCCTCCCCTAGCGCGTCGCCGTCGCCTCCCAGCCGTTGCCGCTTCCCTGCCTACGCCCGCGTCGCCGAGCCCCTCGCCATCGCCGTAGCTCCTCCCCTCGCGCCGCTGGCTCCCTGCCGCCGCCCCACTCGCGATCCCTCCCAAGCTGCCGCTAGCCACCCGCCTCCTCGCCGCTAGCCGCACTCTCCCAAAACCCAAAACCCTCGCTACCCGCTGCCTTCCACCTCCCATCTACCCGAAACCCTAAAAACCCGCCCCGGCCGCCGCCTAACCCTAGCCGCACCTAACCCTAGCCATGTCGGGTTCCAACCTGGTCTCCGACCGGTCCGCCGCCTCCACCCCTCCTGTGGTGAAGCCGCCCAACCCCTTCGACTCCTCCTCCGGCTCCTCCACCGCCACTCTTCCCGATCCCGCCTACATCCGTGATGTTCCCATTGAACGTCGCGTACCGGTGATCCTCTCCCACAAAGAGGCGAATTTCTATGCTTGGAAGACATACTTCAATCTCCTCTTTCGTGAGTATAATCTGCAGGACCACATCGACGGCACCGCCAACCTCTTCGTCCTCAACCGCGACGCCGACTGGCTGGCGATCGACGCCACCATCATACGGTGGCTCTTCCTCACCGTGTCCAAAGACATCTTCCACACTGTCGTTCGCGACAGGGACGATGCATGCACGGTGTGGAACAAGATCGTCGGTCTCTTCACCGACAACAAGCTCCAGCGGATCGTCTTCCTGCAGCAGGAATTCTTCGGGTGTCATCAAAACGACTCCTCCGTCGACGACTACTGCATGCGTCTCAAGACCCTCTCCGACGAGCTCAATGATATCGGCTTCAAGGTGGGCGATGAGTTGCTCATCTCCACGCTCACCGCCGGCCTCAATGGCGAACCCTACCTACGAGCGGGCGGTGGCTTATCTTCGTCTCGAGGAACGCCGGTTGAAGCATCTTCGCTCCCGTGCCGTTCACACCGCCTTCGCCGCCGGCGACTCACACGGTGGCCCTCCGCCCTCGGGTGCCCCCCCGGCTTCCCAGCACCATTCCAGGCGCCCCGTCCACCGGCTACTCCGGCGCAGAACGGCGCCTACGGCGCCCCGTACTAGCAGCGGCCTCCGGTCCCTGCTGCTCCTGCAGCTCTTCAACAACACTTGCCGCAGCAGCCGCAGCAACAGCAGCCGCGCCAGAGGCGCCGTCGCCGTGGCAAAGGCCAACAGCAGCAGCAACACCCGCACGCCGGCCCGTCCAACAGCAGCCGCCGCCACCTTGGGGGGTGGCCACAACCCCTGGACCGGGGTTGTGCACGCCTACACTATGCCCGTGCCCCGCCCCCCCCCCCCCCCCCCCCCCCCCCGAGCCTCCTCGGGCCCGATCCTTCCGGGCATCAGGCCTTCTTCGCCGGTCAGCAAACCGGTCCGGTCGCACCATCAACCTACTATGCTCCTGCTCCAGTTGGCTATGGCGGGCCACCTGCTAGCAATGGCGTGACCGGCTACTCGTGCTACCCTGCGTCGGCCTCTTATGATCCAGCCCTGCTTGCTGCACTTCATCAACAGCCTCCGACCGGGGCTTATTCCGGCGGTGGTGATTGGTTCATGGACATCGGTGCATCTTCGCACATGGCCGCTTACCCGGGTAACCTCTCCTCCGTGTCTCCTATTCACACTTCTTCTCGTATCATTGTTGGTAATGGTGCTGGTCTTCCTATCACTCATATTGGTTCCACAAGTTTTCCCTCAAACTCTCGACCACTTTATCTCAATAATGTTCTTGTGTCTCCCGAGCTTATTCAGAATCTAGTTTGTGTTCGTAAACTTTCTCGTGATAACTGTGTAACTGTGGAATTTGACGAAGTTGGTTTTTCTGTTAAGGACGCCCTCACCCGGATGGTTCTTCACCGCTGTGACAGTCCTGGCGATACATACTCCGTCCAGCCTCCATCATCTTCACCTGCTGGACCAGTTGCACTTTCCGCCGGTGTTGATCTCTGGCACGCCCGTCTCGGTCATCCTAGCTCCACCGCTCTTCGTCATATTATTAGGGATTTTTCTTTTACATGTAATAAAACGGATGCGCACTCTTGTCACGCATGCCGTCTGGGCAAACATGTTCGCCTTCCCTTTAGTACTTCATCCACAGTTGCGTCGTTACCTTTCGAGTTAATCCATAGTGATGTTTGGACCTCTCCTGTTGCTAGTAACACTGGTTTTTCATATTATCTTGTTATCTTGGATCACTTTTCTCACTTTCTGTGGACCTTTCCATTACGTAAGAAGTCCGACGTTGCTGCCACTCTTACGGCCTTCTACTCTTACGTAGCCACACAATTCGGTCGTCCTATTCTAGCTTTGCAAACTGACAACGGGAAAGAATTCGACAAAACTACCATCCGCAATCTTCTCTCCACACATGGCACTGTTTTTCGTCTTACCTGTCCATACACTTCACAGCAGAACGGTCGGGCAGAACGCATTCTTCGCACTCTTAACGATTGCGTCCGCACCCTCCTCTTCCACGCCTACATGCCACCCCGCTTCTGGCCTGACGCTCTCGCTACTGCGACCCTCCTCATTAACCTTCGTCCATGTCGCACCCAGTGGAACTTTACACCTCACCACCTTCTCCTCGGGTCTCCTCCTTCATACGACGGTCTTCGTATATTTGGTTGTCTCTGTTACCCTAGTATTGTCACCACCACTCCTCATAAACTTGCTCCTCGTTCCCTTCCGTGTGTCTTCCTCGGTTACCCGGCTAACACCAAGGGCTATAGATGCTATGACCCGGTTTCCCACCGTGTCATCACATCCCGCATGTTTATTTCGACGAGTTGTCTTTTCCTTTTAAACAGGAACAGTAGGAGGCTACTTCATCGGCGCCCGGTCCCTCTTTGGCCGACCCTGTCCGCCCTGGTTTTACCAACCGGCGTAGGGCGCCCCCTGGACGCGCGGCGCTCCAGCTCCTGCCCGCTGCTTCACCAGCCTCCCCAGCCTCCGAGGCGGCCTCCGAGCCGGCCTCCGAGCCGGCCTCCGCGCCGGCCTCTCCGGCTGCTTCGTCGCCAAGCCCCGTGCTGGCCTCTCCGGCTGCTTCATCACCGGGCCTCGCGCCGGCTTCACCGACCTCGCCGGCCTCGCCGGCTTCACCGACCACTGGGTCGGCTCGCTCGCCGGACTCGCCATCTTCTGCCCCGGCCTCTTCACAACCAGGCTTGGCGCCATCACCAGTAGCGGCTGCTGTGCCACCACCCGCTGGCCCTACCACGCGGTCGCGGCTGGGCGTCCATCGGCCAAGCACTCGCTACCCTCCGGACGTGTACACCTGCGTGGCTTCGACCTCTTCCTCATTGCCATCACCCTTGCCGACCTCCGCCCGTTCCGTGCTTCGCGACCCCATGTGGTTCGTCGCGATGAAGGAGGAGTTTGATGCATTGCAATGCAGTCAGACTTGGCAGCTCGTCCCCCGTCCTCCTCATGCCAACGTCATTACCGGGAAGTGGGTGTTCAAGCACAAGTTTCATCCGGATGGTACTCTCGACCGACACAAGGCTCGTTGGGTCGTACGGGGTTTTTGTCAACGAGCAGGTGTTGACTTCACCGACACTTTCACCCCGGTTGTCAAACCCGGCACAATTCGGACTGTTCTTCAGCTAGCAGTTTCTCGCTCATGGCATGTGCACCAGATGGATGTTTCGAATGCTTTTTTTCATGGTCACCTTGAGGAACAGGTGTTCTGTCAGCAGCCAACTGGATTTGTTGATGAGTCTTCTCCGGATCATGTGTGTTTGCTCTCTCGGTCTTTGTACGGACTCAAGCAAGCTCCTCGCGCCTGGTACCAGTGCATCGCAGCATTCCTTACTCAACTTGGCTTCCGCTCCACTCGCTCCGATGCTTCACTGTTTGTCTACCACCAGGGGGATGCTACTGCCTACCTACTGCTCTATGTTGACGACATCATCTTGACAGCATGCTCGCCTGCTCTTCTTCGATAGCTCACTGATCGTCTTCGTGCTGAGTTTGCCATTAAGGATTTAGGTCCTCTGCACTATTTCCTCGGGATCGAGGTTATTCGTCGAGCAGATGGCTTCTTTCTTCATCAGCGGAAGTATGCTCATGAGCTTCTGGACCGTGCCGGGATGCTTAACTGCAAACTGGCTGCCACACCTGTCGATACGAAGGCCAAGCTCTCCACCATAGATGGTTCTCCTGCTTCAGATGCTCCGTTCTACAGGTCGATCGTTGGTGCTCTTCAGTACCTCACTCTTACTCGTCCGGAGCTCCAGTACGCTGTGCAGCAGGTTTGCCTCCATATGCATGCTCCACGTGATGCTCACTGGACCGCGGTCAAGCGCATTCTGCGCTATATCCGTGGCACCTTGGATCTTGGGTTGTCACTTCAGGCTTCATCATCTCTGGACATGACGGCTTATTCTGACGCCGATTGGGCCGGCTGCCCTGACACGCGCCGCTCGACCTCTGGTTATTGCGTCTACCTTGGACCATCGCTCATCTCCTGGTCGTCCAAGCGGCAGCCCGTTGTCTCCCGCTCTAGTGCTGAAGCAGAGTACCGCGCCGTTGCCAACGTCGTCGCCGAGTGTTCCTGGCTTCGTCAGCTGCTGCATGAGCTCTTGTCTCCGGTTGACAAGGCTACGATTGTCTACTGTGACAATGTTTCTGCGGTCTACCTCTCCGCCAACCCGGTTCATCATCGACGCACCAAGAACATTGGTCATGTACGCGTGCTACATGTCCCTACGTCCCAACAGTTTGCTGATATCATGACCAAGGGCTTGGCTACAGCGTCTTTTGAGGAGTTCCGATCCAGTCTTTGCGTTGACCATGGTGCTGCTTCGACTGCGGGGGGGGGGGTGTTGAGATGTAGATAACATATGTGTATTTCTTGTACAACAAGCCCTCCTCCTTCCATGTATAGTCGAGGACGTGGCTACTCTTTGTACTTATATATACGTGCATATTGCACCCGATCAATATATCGTGAGTTGCATAATTCTCTACAATGCCAACTGCCAAAGCGGTGAGGATGGTTACGGGGTAAAAAAAGTTTCCCACTGGAAGAAACGAAGAGAAAACCTTATCTCTTTGCCAGTTTCGCATCATGATCTATGCATTTACAGGAATTAGCAAATCGTGTTGAATCAGTGGTCTAGGCCAATATTAGCACAATACTTCTGGGATTTCCCAAATTGGCCCTGTAAATAGTGCTATATTTATTAGTATTAATCTATTTTAGATCTTGTTATTCTCAGTATTTGTGTCTTCAATATTGTACTCTGTGTTGAGCAATGTGTACTCCAGAACAAAACTATTACGTAAATGATCTCCGTGTTCATGACATGGTGAAATTATTTACCTTCACTATTTATAGTTGAGATTTTCAGTTTCATGCAAATAAAGATCAATTCCTCTTAATTGTGCCTTTTGGTTTAATACGAGCAATAATTGATATACAAAATTCTATGTGATTTCTTCAAATTGATGTGTTGGGATCACGTGGTAGAGTGTAGATCTACTACATTGCAGATTATCTACCTTTACTGTTTAATCCTATATGTTGTCATTGTTGACATTATGATTTCCAAAGTGATCTCCTATATGATTGCCAAAGTGCTCTCCCATACATTTTATTAAGTCATGACATAAGGCATTTGAAGTGAAAGTATCTACTGATTTCATCGGATTGTGCTCTAGATCTACTCCAGAAATTTCTTTGGGGGATTGTCTACAAAGTGTTATGCTTAAGAATTTGAAGTTCATACAAATAGTTTCAAGCCAACTTCTTCAAATTTTCACTAATTTTGCAAAGTTCATTACAACATAAACCATGATGGTTTTTTATTTACTCATCATAAATTAATTATCTCTAGTCTACCAATATAGGTAGCTGATGGCTAGAGAATTTGAGGCATTCGCCCTCAATGGCCGCAACTACCCTGCTTGGGCCATAGACATCACGATCATCTTATGTCTCGTGGGATAATGTGTGCAATCCAGGACCCGTAGGATGTTGGAAATATGCCCTATCGGAAATAATAAATATGTTATTATCATATTTCCTTGTTCATGATAAATATTTATTATTCATGCTACAATTGTATTGACCGGAAACTTAAATACATGTGTGGATACATAAACGAATATTGTGTCCCTAGTAAGCCTCTACTAGACTAGCTCGTTGATCAAACATGGTTAAGGATTCCTAACCATAGATATGATTTGTCATTTGATAAGGGGATCACATCATTAGGAGAATAATTTGATGGATAGACCCAATATATAGTAAGCTTAGCATCAGATCGTATCACTTAGTTTAATTGCTACAACTTTCTTCATGTCAAGTATATATATGTTCCTTAGACCATGAGATCATGCCACTGCTGAATACCGGAAGAATACTTTGTGGGTTATCAATTGTCACTTCATAACTGGATCATCATAAAGGTGCTCTATAGGTATTTTAGTAAGTGTTTGTTGGGTTGCATGGATCGAGATTGGGATTCGTCACTCCGTGTGATGGAGAGATATCTCTGGGCCTTCTCGGTAATACACCGTCATGAATAGCTTGCAAGCATGTGACAAATGTGTTAAGTTACGGGGCTCTTGTATTACGGAACCAGTAAAGAGACTTGCCGGTAACGAGATTGAACTAGGTATGGCAATATCGACGATTGAATCTCGGCCAAGTAACATATCACCGGACAAAGGGAAATGTATACGGGATTAACTAAATCCTTGACATTGTGGTTGAAACCGATAAAGAGCTTCGTCGAATATGTAGGACTCAATATGGGCATCCGGGTCCCGCTATTGATTATTGTTCAGAGAGGAGTCATGGTCATGTCTGCATGTTCTCGAACCCGTAGGGTCACACACTTAATGTTACCACGGGAGATGAATAATGCTTTGTTAGCTCCTTATTCGGCTGAAGAGGTCAAGAAGGCACTTTTCGATATTGGCGATCTAAAGGCCCCAAGATCGGATGGCTTGCACATGATAGTTTACAAGAGGTTTTGGCCCATGCTTGGAGAAGATCTTGTTGATCAAGTGTTGAAGGTTGTCAATTAAGGTACAATCCCACCGGGTTGGAATGACATTGCTATAGTTTTGATCCTGAAAATAAATTCTCCAGAGAAAGTGACTCAGTTCCAGCTTATCAGCCTATGCAATGTTCTGTACAAGGTAATCTCAAAGATGCTAGCAGCAAGACTTAAACCTTTATTAGGAGATATTATTAGCCCAACACAGAGTGATATTATTCATGAGCGTATGATCATAGACAATGTCTTGGTAGCTTATCAAAGTTTTCATGCGATAAAGAATAGGAGAGATGGCCATAATGGCTTGCGGGCAGTGAATATGGACATGCATAAGGTATATGACCGGGTTGAATGGCCGTTTCTGGAAGGTGTTCTGTTGAAATTGGGATTACGTGAAGAGTGGGTTAAACTGGTTATACAATATGTTAGTATAGTGGAATACCGTGTACGTTTTAACTTAGAAGAAACATGAACTTTTAAACCATCTAGAGGCTTGAGACTAGGCGATCCATTGTCGCCTTATTTGTTTCTGTTATGTACTGAAGGATTGACTGTTTTGCTGAATAAAGTTGACGAGAAAGGGAAGCTTGAGGGAGTGAAGGTGTTTAGGGAAGCACTGGCCAACACTAATCTATTGTTTGCCGATGATTTATAATCCTAATGAAGGCCAATACTGAGAATGTTGAGTGTTTGAAAGAAATCCTTGCATCATATTGTTCCACTTCAGGACAGAAGGTTAGTGTGGACAAGTCAAGTGTGTTTTTAGACCTAATACTAGAGTTGAGATGAAGGAACAAATTTGCAGTAGTTTGAATATAATGACCGAGTCGGATACTTATCTAGGCTTACCATCAACTATGGGTTTAGAGTTTTTGGTGGATTGAGTTATGAAAAGAATTATGGGATGGAAGGAAAGGCAACTTTTAACAGGAGGAAAGGAAGTGCTACTCAAATCAATTGTACAGGCTATACCATCTTATTCAATGTGGGTTTTCAAATTTTCAAAACAGATTTGTAAAGAAATTACAGACGCGATGTTGCATTATTGGTGGGATGACAGTGTTAGTTAGAGGAGAATGCACTAGTTTGCGTGGTGGAAGTTGTGTGTGCGAAAGAAATAAGGTGGAATGGGATTTCAATATATTCATTGTTTAACATAGCCCTGCTTGCAAAACAGGCTTAGAGATTAATTGATAATCTGGATTCCCTTTGTGCCCGTGTTCTCAAAGCCAAATATTATCTAGATTGTGACATTTTTGAATGCAGCTCCGAAAAAAGAGCCTCATTCACATGGCAAAGTATTATGTCAAGGGTGCAGACACTTAAAAGAGGTCATATATGGAGGATTAGTGATGGTAGTTGGATCAATGTTTGGGATGATGAATATGGATCCCTAACTCACCTACTAGGAAAGTGATCACGGCTCGTGAAGGCAATTTACTATTAAAAGTAAGTGATTTCATTGCCCTGTTATGAGTCGTTGGGATGAAGAGTTGGTTTCTCAAACATTCGGTCAAGTTGATGTGGCACGGATCATTGCGATTTGATACGTCTCCAACGTATCTATAATTTTTTATTGTTCCATGCTATTATATTATCTATTTTGAATGTTTAATGGGCATTAATATGCTATTTCATATTATTTTTGGGACTAACCTATTAACCGAGGGGCCAGTGCCAATTTTTGTTTTTTTGCCTATTTTAGAGTTTTGCGGAAAAGGAATACCAAACAGAGTCCAAACGGATTGAAACCTTTGCGATGATCTTTCTTGGACCGAAATCAAACCAAAAAACTTGGAGATGAAGTCGGAGACGCGACGAGGAAGCCACGAGGCAGGAGGGCACGCCCAGGGGCGTAGGCGCACCCCCCACCCTCGTGGGCCCCTCGTGGCTCCCCTGACCTAGTTCCTTTGCCTATATATACTCTTATACCCTAAAAACATCAGGGGGAGCCACAAAACCACTTTTCCACCACCGCAACCTTCTGTACCCGAGAGATCCCATCTTGGGGCCTTTTCCGGCGTCCTGGTGGAGGGGGATTCGATCACGGAAAGCTTCTATATCAACGCCATTACCTCTCTGATGAAGCGTGAGTAGTTTATCACAGACCTTCGGGTCCATAGTTATTAGCTAGATGTATTCTTCTCTCTCTTTCATTCTCAATACCATGTTCTCCTCGATGTTCTTGGAGATCTATTCGATGTAATACTCTTTTGCGGTGTGTTTTCCGAGATCCTATGAATTGTGGATTTATGATCAAGATTATCTATGAATATTATTTGGTTCTTCTCTGAATTCTTATATGCATGATTTGATATCTTTGCAAGTCTCTTCGAATTATCTGTTTAGTTTGGCCTACTAGATTGATCTTTCTTGCAATGGGAGATGTGCTTAGCTTTGTGTTCAATCTTGCAATGTCCTTTGCCAGTGACAGTAGGGGCAGCAAGGCACGTATTGTATTGTTGCCATCGAGGATAACAAGATGGGGTTTTCATCATATTGATTGAGTTAATTCCTCTACATAATGTCATCTTGCTTAATGTGTTACTCCGTTCTTTATGAACTTAATACTCTAGATGCATGCTGGATAGTGGTCGATGTGTGGAGTAATAGTAGTAGATGCAGGCAGGAGTCGGTCTACTTGACATGGACGTGATGCCTATGTTCATGATCATTGCCTTAGATGTCATCATAATTATGCGATTTTCTATCAATTGCTCGGTAGTAATTTGTTCACCCACCGTAATATATGCTATCTTGAGAGAAGCCACTGGTGAAAACTATGGCCCCTGGGTCTCTTTTTCATTATATTGAATCTCGTTTACATCTTGCTAGTTTTCGATCTATTATTTTGCAATCTTTACTTTTCAATCTATAAACCAAAAATACCAAAAATATTTACTTTACCGTTTATCTATCTCAATCAGATCTCACTTTTGAGAGTGGCCGTGAAGGGATTGACAACCTCTTTATCGTGTTGGTTGCAAGTTGTTGATTGTTTGCGCAGGTATTCGGTGACTTGTGCTTCGTCTCCTACTGGATTGATACCTTGGTTCTCAAAACTGAGGTTAATAATTATGCTACTTTGCTGCATCACTCTTTCCTCTTCAAGGGAAAACCAACGCAAGCTCAAGAGGTAGCAAGAAAATGTCATTTGTGGTTACATTTATAGCAAGAGACGCACTGCCATCACGCGGCATTAATTCAGCAGGCTCAAAACTTTGAACACTGGTGCACGTGTAAAATATAGCTATGTTTGTTGTTGTTCCACTTCGCAATGGACGATTCATCCTTGTTTGTTGCAGCACTCAGTTTTGGGCTACTTTAATTGTGGATGGGCACCACAAAGCGTCAACAGTTCTTCAACAATTGCATCACCTTCTATCGGAGAATAAAGGTCATTAGGGGAAGAAACAAATGGCTACAACAATTGTCATGTGAAGTTTGGCGAAGGAAAGACGTCTGACCACACACCATGTTCGTTTGTTGATCTTGCGCATTGGTACAGCCCTATAAATAAATGAACACGGGTCTCCAGGATGAAGGGTCATGCCACAAACCACTAGCTCACTATAGAAGTTGTGATAAAACAGTAGGGCACGTCCAATTAAAGGGAAAAGTGCCGATTATTCCACTGATTTTCTAGGTTTTTTCAATGTATTTTCACTCGATTTCTCTGCTTTTACTCGGTTTCTTTATTTTCACTTATTTTTGCTTTGTTTTTCTTTGTTTGTTTCTAAATTTCATCGGTCTTTTTTCTTTACTTCTTCAGTTTTGTTTGGTTCTTTCTCATTTTTTATCATTTTTTGTGTTTTTCTAGGGTTTCACTGTTTTTCCATACACAATTTTTGTATATATCTGCATTTTTCTAATACATATTTAATATTTTTTAAATACAATATTAACATTTTTCTAATACATAGTCAATACTTTTATGTACACATTTAATATTTTCAAATGCTTGATTAACATTTTCTAAATACAAGATTGAATTATTTTAATATAACATCACCACTATTGCAATACACATTTAACATATTTCAAATGCTTGATTAACATTTTTTGGAATACAATTTTAACATTTTTATCAATACATGTTCAACATTTTTTTCTATACATGTTTAATATTTTTCAAATGCTTGATTAACATTGTTGAAATACTTGTTTCAGATTTTTCCTCAAATGCTTAGATTAATATTTTAAAATACAAGTTTAATATTTTTTAATACATGGTCAACATAATTTCTACACACACTTAACATTTTTCAAATGTTTGATCAACATTTTTGAAATACTTGCTTAATTTTTTTAATTGCTTGGATTAAACTTTATAAGAACATGTCCAACTTTTTTCTTACACATTACACATATTTTGTATACAAGAGAAAAAAAATTACACATTTCACATTTTTCTAATGCTTGGTTAACAATTTTTCAAATGTTTGTTGTAAAATGTTCTTCTAATATATTTATTTAGATTATTTGGATGCATAAATGAAATAAAAAATGAAACAACAGCGTGAAGACAGACGAGGTTGTGCCCTCCCGCTTGTTTGGGGCTCGCATGAAAAAAAACACTTAAAACAATTAGAGAAGAAAAAGGGATGTAGCGTCTGGCTTGACTTGAGGCTTCCCTACGTCTCACTATAATAGAGAAGGGTAAAGCTAAATTCCTGCCGACTGTTCGTTAGGGACAGGCACGCACGCTTCATGTTGTAAACGACCAAGAGCCAATCCGAATTGATCTTGTAACAGATCCGCAACCGAACGAATACGTTTATTTTTCAAGTGATTCATATCGTCATCGTCAAGTATACCCGTTCCAAATTTCATTCCAATCAAATGATCCGTAGCAGCCAATACATCTCGTGGTAACAAGAATGTATTGTTCTGAGGTATATCAAGATTAAGTCTCCGATTCATATTTCGTCGACCAATCCTTCCTAATTCACATTTTTGTTGAAAAAATTTCTTTTGTAATTCCTCGCATAAGGACTCCGAAAATACCAGGTCCCCACCTACACAAGCAAATTGTTGATAAAAGTCCAAAATAGCCTTTTCTTTTGACTCAATCCTCTTCTTCTCCTTAGCATTCGGGAAAGACAAGAAAATTTCAGGGTAGGAAACATTATCTAGAATTTCTCTTAGATTCGAACCCATAGCTGATGATAGAACTAGAATAGATATCTTTTGTTTTCTACTCACGCGAGCCCATATCCTTTTATTTTTTATCAATTGCTAATTCCGATCTCCCTCCCTAATCTGATATTATAGTCCCAGTGTAGATAGAAATTCCCTTATGATCTAATTCCGAGCGGTAGTTAATACCAGGACTTAGGAGGGAAAGTCGATTTATGGATGGAATCAAATACGCAGTATTTACAGAAAAAAGTCTTCGTTTATTGGGAAAGAATCAATATACTTTTAATGTCGAATCGGGATTCACTAAGACAGAAATAAAGCATTGGGTCGAACTCTTCTTTGGTGTTAAGGTGGTAGCTGTGAATAGCCATCGACTACCTGGAAAAGGTAGAAGAATAGGACCTATTCTGGGCCATACAATGCATTACAGACGTATGATCATTACCCTTCAACCGGGTTATTCTATTCCACTTCTAGATAGAGAAAAAAACTAAAGGAGAATACTTAATAATACGGCGAAACATTTATACAAAACACCTATCCCGAGCACATGCAAGGGAACCGTAGACAGGCAAGTGAAATCCAATCCACGAAATAATTTGATCCATGGACGGCACCGTTGTGGTAAAGGTCGTAATTCCAGAGGAATCATTACCGCAAGGCATAGGGGTGGAGGTCATAAGCGCCTATACCATAAAATAGATTTTCGACGGAATCAAAAAGACATATCTGGTAGAATCGTAACCATAGCATACGACCCTAATCGAAATGCATACATTTGTCTCATACACTATGGGGATGGTGAGAAGAGATATATTTTACATCCCAGAGGGGCTATAATTGGAGATACTATTATTTCTGGTACAAAAGTTCCTATATCAATGGGAAATGCCCTACCTTTGAGTGCGGTTTGAACTATTGATTTACGTAATTGGAAGTAACCAATTAGGTTTACGACGAAACCTATAAATCGATCACTGATCCAATTTGACTACCTCTACGGGATAGACTTCAATAGAAAACTGTTGAGTAACGGCAGCAAGTGGTTGAGTTTAGTAGTTCCTCATAGAAAATTATTGGCTCTAGAGATATGGTAATATGGAGAAGACAAAATTGTTTGAAGCACTCACAGAACCGGAAGCGCCCCTTGTTTCAAAGAGAGGAGGACGGGTTATTCACATTTAATTTGATGGTCAGAGGCAAATTGAAAAGCTAAGAAGTGGTAATTAAGACCCCCGGGGGAAAATAGGGATGTCTCCTACGTTACCCATAATATGTGGAAGTATCGACGTAATTTCATAGAGTCATTCGATCTGAATGCTACATGAATAACATAAGCCAGATGACGGAACGCAGGGACCTAGGATGTAGAAGATCATAACATGAGCGATTCGGCAGATTTGGATTCCTTTCCTATATATCCACTCATGTGGTACTTCATCATATGATTCGTATAAGATCCATCTGTCTAGAGATCGTCATATACATCTAGAAAGCCGTATGCTTTGGAAGAAGCTTGTACAGTTTGGGAAGGGGTTTTTTGAGGGAAAAGATGAATCTACTTCAACCGATATGCCCTTAGGCACGGCCATGCATAACAGAAATCACATGTGGAAGGGGTGGGCAATTAGCTAGAGTAGCAGGTGTTGTAGCGAAACTCATTGCAAAAGAGGGTAAATCGGCCACTTTAAGATTACCATCTGGGGAGGTCCGTTTAGTATCCCAAAACTGCTTAGCAACAGTCGGACAAGTGGGTAATGTTGGGGTGAACCAAAAAAGTTTGGGTAGAGCCGGATCTAAGTGTTGGCTAGTTAAACGCCCCGTAGTAAGAGGGGTAGTTATGAACCCTGTGGACCACAACCATGGGGGCGGTGAAGGGAAAGCTCCCATTGGTAGAAAAAAAACCACAACCCCTTGGGGTTATCCTGCGCTTGGAAGAAGAACTAGGAAAAGGAAAAAATATAGCGATAGTTTTATTCTTCATCGCCGTAAGTAAATACGTAACTAGGAATATGGAAAATTGCATTTTTGGAATTTGCAATAATGCGATGGGCGAACGACGGGAATTGAACCCGCGCATGGTGGATTCACAATCCACTGCCTTGATCCACTTGGCTACATCCGCCCCTTATCTAGCTAAAGGATTTTTTCTTTTTTCCATTGATCATTATTCTATTTATTCTGACCTTCGTACTTCGATCGAGATAATCGATCGAAGTAATGGGTCTTCCTTTGTGGTGATAAATTGCCTACTTAACTCAGTGGTTAGAGTATTGCTTTCATACGGCGGGAGTCATTGGTTCAAATCCAATAGTAGGTAAGTAGGTAGAAAAATTACTAGATAGCATTGGACTTACTTCGCTTCGCTATCTAATAACTTTTTCTACCCCTGTTCCCTTTTTCTTTGTATCAACTATAAACCACTGGATTGTCTTTAATTGGATGGGGGAATCCAATTGACAGCCTCGATTCGTATCCTAGCTCGTCTGAGAGTGAGCTTCGCTTCAACCAAATCTTTCGTACCCTCAGCTTTACTCAAGTTAGCTTCGGCTATTCCAAGTGCCTTTTGAGCTTCTTCCGGATCAATATCACTACCCAGTTCCGCATCATTTCCTAAAATGATGATCTCATTATTAACTATTCTCGCAAAAACGCTCCACAGAACCGTTGTTAACCATTGGTCGTTGAGGAGGCGTATTCTCAAAGGACCCATATCTACTGCTGTGTTAATGGGGGCGTGGTTTGGTAATACGCCAATTTGGCCACTATTAGTGGATAAAATGATTTCTTTCACCTCACAATCCCAAATAATTCGCTTAGGAGTCAGTACATAAAGATTTAATTTCATTTCTGTGATTTGTTCTCCTGTTCTAAGGTTATAGCTTTCGTGCTAGCTTCATCGATGTTACCCACCAAATAAAAAGCCTGTTCAGGTAGGCCGTCTAATTCTCCGGAAAGGATTAGTTGAAATCCCCTAATAGTTTCCGCAAGAGCAACATACTTTCCTAGATAACCAGTAAAAACTTCTGCCACAAAGAACGGTTGTGATAAGAAACGCTCAATTTTTCTTGCTCTTGCTACAGTTAAACAATCCTCTTCCGATAATTCATCCAAGCCAAGAATTGCAATAATGTCCTGAAGTTCTTTGTAACGTTGTAAAGTTTCCTTAACTCTTTGCGCAGTTTCATAATGTTCGTTGCCAACGATCCGAGGCTGTAACATAGTCGAGGTTGAATCTAAAGGATCTACTGCTGGATAAATACCCTTGGAAGCTAATCCTATGGAAAGTATGGTAGTAGCATCCAAATGTGCAAATGTTGTGGCAGGGGCAGGGTCGGTCAAATCGTCTGCAGGTACATAAACTGCTTGAATCGAAGTTATAGATTCCTTTTTAGTAGAAGCAATTATTTCTTGCAAAGAACCCATTTCTGTACTAAGAGTAGGTTGATAACCCACTACGGAGGGCATTCTCCCTAATAAAGCAGATACCTCTGATCCTGCTTGAACAAAACGAAAGATATTATCGATAAATAAAAGCACGTCTTGCTAATTAACATCTCGGAAATATTCCGCCATAGTTAGGGCAGTTAAACCAACTCTCATACGAGCTCCCGGTGGTTCATTCATTTGGCCATAGACTAGAGCTACCTTTGATTCCTCAATATTGTTTTCATTAATTACTCCGGATTCCTTCATTTCCATATAAAGATCATTTCCTTCACGAGTCTGTTCCCCTACTCCACCGAATACGGATACGCCCCCATGAGCTTTAGCAATGTTATTGATTAATTCCATGATCAGTACTGTTTTACCTACTCTAGCCCCCCCCCCCCAAATAGTCCTATTTTTCCTCCACGTCGATAAGGAGCTAAAAGATCGACGACCTTAATACCTGTTTCAAAGATGGATAATTTCCTATCTAACTCGATAAAGGCAGGACCCAAATTGTCAACAGGCTCCCCAAGAACGTTGAAAAATCGTCCAAGAGTAGCTCCACCGACCGGAACACTGAGAGGAGCTCCCGTGTCAATCACTTCCATTCCTCTCATCAACCCATCCATAGCACTCATAGCTACAGCTCTAACTCGATTATTTCCTAATAATTGTTGTACCTCACAAGTCACATTAATTTGCTTATCATCAGTGTCTCTACTCTGGACTACCAAAGCGTTATAAATATAAGGTAACTTGCCTGGGGGAAAAGTGACATCCAGCACGGGTCCAATAATTCGATAGATACGACCTGTATTTTTTTCTTCAATTGTGGAAGCCCCGGGAGGAGAAGTAGTAGGATTGGTTCTCATAATTATCACATAATTAAAAAAAGGAATTTGTAGAAATTTTTCTTTTTTTATTGTTGAATAATGCCAAATCAAATCAAAAAAATCCAAAAGTAAAAAGGAAATGAATTATTTAATTCAATAAGAGAGAAAAGGGGAACAGGACTTGATTTCGTTGCCCAAGCGAATCCCATTCAGTCGTTTACTCATGGAATGAGTCCGTTGGAAAGTTCAATCAATCTTTTTTTCATATACATTTTGCCTTTTGTGGAGGATCTGTGCCTACTCTATTTTCTCTAATGAGTTGATATTATATTAATTGAATATCCTTTTTGTTTTACGAGATTTTTGCTAAAGTTTCATTTACGCCTAATTAACATCGAGTAGACCCTGTTATTGTGAGAATTCTTAATTCAAGAGTTATAGGGAGGGACTTATGTCACCACAAACAGAAACTAAAGCAGGTGTTGGATTTAAAGCTGGTGTTAAAGATTATAAATTGACTTACTACACCCTAGAGTATGAAACTAAGGATACTGATATCTTGGTAGCATTCCGAGTAAGTCCTCAGCCTGGGGTTCCGCCCGAAGAAGCAGGGGCTGCAGTAGCTGCCGAATCTTCTACTGGTACATGGACAACTGTTTGGACTGATGGACTTACCAGTCTTGATTGTTACAAAGGACGATGCTATCACATCGAGCCTGTTGCTGGGGAAGACAGCCAATGGATCTGTTATGTAGCTTATCCATTAGACCTATTTGAAGAGGGTTCCGTTACTAACATGTTTACTTCCATTGTAGGTAACGTATTTGGTTTCAAAGCCCTACGTGCTCTACGTTTGGAGGATCTACGAATTCCCCCTACTTATTCAAAAACTTTCCAAGGCCCGCCTCATGGTATCCAAGTTGAAAGAGATAAGTTGAACAAGTATGGTCGTCCTTTATTGGGATGTACTATTAAACCAAAATTGGGATTATCTGCAAAAAATTATGGTAGAGCGTGTTATGAGTGTCTACGTGGTGGACTTGATTTTACCAAAGATGATGAAAACGTAAACTCACAACCATTTATGCGCTGGAGAGACCCTTTTGTCTTTTGTGCCGAAGCTATTTATAAATCACAGGCCGAAACCGGTGAAATCAAGGGGCATTACTTGAATGCGACTGCGGGTACATGTGAAGAAATGATTAAGAGAGATGTATTTGCAAGAGAATTAGGGGTTCCTATTGTAATGCATGACTACTTAACTGGGGGATTCACCGCAAATACTACTTTGGCTCATTATTGCCGCGACAATGGCCTACTTCTTCACATTCACCGTGCAATGCATGCAGTTATTGATAGACAGAAAAATCATGGTATGCATTTCCGCGTATTAGCTAAAGCATTGCGTATGTCTGGGGGAGATCATATCCACTCCGGTACAGTAGTAGGTAAGTTAGAAGGGGAACGCGAAATGACTTTAGGCTTTGTTGATTTATTGCGCGATGATTTTATTGAAAAAGATTGTGCTCGCGGTATCTTTTTCACTCAGGGTATCCATGCCAGGTGTTATACCGGTAGCTTCAGGTGGTATTCATGTTTGGCATATGCCAGCTCTGACCGAAATCTTTGGGGACGATTCTGTATTACAATTTGGTGGAGGAACTTTAGGACATCCCATAAAAAAGATTTGAGCCGAATAAAAATAGATCATGATATGATCATGAGACTTGACAAATCGAGATTCGTCTATTCTATATATCTAGAATATATATATTAAGGTATAATACAATAAAGAAATACAAATAAAATAATAAAATATAGTATTATCATATGATAATGGAATCAAATACGCAATATTCACAGAAAAAAGTCTTCGTTTATTGGGAAAGAATCAATATACTTTTAATGTTGAATCGGGATTCACTAAGACAGAAATAAAGCATTGGGTCGAACTCTTCTTTGGTGTTAAGGTGGTAGCTGTGAATAGCCATCGACTACCTGGAAAAGGTAGAAGAATAGGACATATTCTGGGCCATACAATGTATTACAGACGTATGATCATTACCCTTCAACCGGGTTATTCTATTCCACTTCTAGATAGAGAAAAAAACTAAAGGAGAATGAATGAAAAAAGACATAGTTTGGAAGTTAGACCTTTTTATAGGACTCTCTTTCAGTTTCAAAAAAGAGGACGTTTGAAACTTTTAACAAGCGTAATCGTGAGTCAACAAGTGACTCGAACTGTGTGTAAAAAAAGAAGCATTTTTTTACAGAATATATTTCAAACTAAAAATAAAAAATACAATACAATAGTCAATATTCCTTATAATAGATATACTTAATTATATCATAAGAATCTTAAGATATTTTTCGACTAGATAGAAATAGTAAATTTGAATTGAGATGACTTTCGAAATCATGTGCGGTAGCAATACCAAACCAAATACGACGAGTAGTGGGGTCCTGAGCTAAGCCTTGGCTAAACCTGGAAATCTTAATTCCATAATGCCTTTCAAATCCTCCTAGCCACTATCCTACTGCAATAATTCTCGCTAAGAAGAATGCCCATGTCGTGGCAATTCCACCCAGAAGGTAATGGGTTACTCCTACAGCACGTCCTTGTATAATGCTCAAGGCTCTAGGCTGAGTAGCAGGAGCAACTTTTAATTTGTTATGAGCCCAAACGATAGATTCAATGAGTTCTTGCCAATAACCACGGCCGCTGAATAAAAACATTAAACTGAATGCCCAGACAAAATGAGCACCTAAGAAAAAAAGACCATATGCAGATAATGAAGAACCATAAGACTGAATGACTTGCGATGCCTGTGCCCACAAGAAATCTCGAAGCCACCCATTAATCATAATGGAACTCTGTGCAAAGTTTCCCCCTGTAATATGAGTTACCACCCCTTGATCACTTATAGTACCCCAAACATCCGACTGCATTTTCCAACTAAAATGGAAAATGACTACCGAAATTGCATTGTACATCCAGAATAAACCTAAGAAAACATGATCCCACGCGGATACTTGACATGTTCCCCCTCAACCAGGCCCATCGCAAGGAAAGCGAAAACCTAGATTTGCTTTATCGGGTATCAAACGGGAACTCCGAGCAAATAAAACACCTTTCAAAAGTATTAATATAGTCACATGTATGGTAAATGCATGAATGTGATGGACTAAAAAATCTGCGGTTCCTAATGGAATAGGTAACAAAGCCACTTTGCCACCTACTGCTACTAACTCGCCGCCTCCCCACGTTAAGCTAGTACTTGTTGTTGCACCAGGAGTTGTTACGCCAGGCGCAGTAGCATGGATATTTTGTACCCATTGAGCAAAGATAGGTTGTAATTGTATGGTAGTATCCGAAAACATATCTTGTGGACGGCCTAAAGCACTCATGGTTTCATTATGAATGTACAAGCCAAAACTGTGAAAATCTAGAAATATACATACCCAGTTAAGGTGGGATATGATTGCATCGCGGTGTCTAAGGACGCGATCTAATAGATCGTTGTATCGAGTAGTTGGATCATAGTCTCTTACCATAAAAATTGCTGCATGTGCAGCAGCATCGACTATTAGAAATCCGCCAATCCACATGTGGTGTGTGAACAAGGAAAGTTGTGTACCATAGTCAGTAGCTAGGTATGGATAGGAAGGCATAGAATACATATGATGAGCTACAACAATGGTTATAGAGCCTAGCATAGCTAGGTTAAGAGATAATTGAGCATGCCATGACGTTGTTAAGATTTCATAAAGACCCTTATGGCCTTGTCCTGTAAATGGGCCCTTGTGAGCCTCCAAAATATCTTTAAGTCCATGGCCAATACCCCAATTGGTCCTATACATATGACCTGCGATTATGTATCTAAAAGAAGGCCATTCTGCTTGGAGGAGAACCCACCAAGCGTATAGCATTCCCTCACACGAGGATTATGCTTCACCAACCTGCTAGTGCTTATTATCGGGCAAGGACAGCAGAATTTTTACTAGAAGTAGAAGAGTTACACAGAGTTCGCGAAATGATCACAAGGGTTTATGCAGTAAGAACAGGCAAGCCTTTTTGGGTTGTATCCGAAGACATGGAAATGGATGTTTTTATGCCAGCAGACGAAGCCAAAGCTTATGGACTTGTCGATATTGTAGGGGATGAAATGATTGACAAGCACTGCGATACTGATCCAGTGTGGTTTCTAGAAATGTTTAAGGATTGGTAGTGTCCGGATTTCTTGTAAAGTTATTTCACAGCTAAATTCGTGTTTTCCTCGATTTAATAGAAAATAGAAAGACTTCATGATGAGCAATCATCAGGTTAAGATGGATCTAAACCAATCCATTTTTTTCTATAATTTCTTATAAAAACATCCAACCAAATCTCTATACTACTTTTGGTATTTCTTATAAAAATGAAGATCGTGCATTTCAGTCAAATTCAGATCCGTTTTTCGAGTCCATGATATAATATAACCAAATTGGATAGATCTTCCACCTATTTAGCTAAGAAAGAATAGATACAGAGGTGGATAATAGATCGATATGAAGATCATGAGCTGCCCCATAATGAAATCGCGAGTAGTCGCGAATATCTCCTTCTTCCCTAATCCAAGATTGGAGAAAGAAGATCTAAGAGGGACCTATGGAGAATGTAGTCAGAAATCCGTAATAGAGTCCGACCACAACGACCGAATTAATTATCCTCATCGAGAAACTTAGACTACTAAATAGAAAAGATTTGAAAATCATGGCATGGGTCTCCTTTTTTTTCTTTATTTAGAGTTTTCTATATGCACAATTTCTCAATGTTTCGATGAGAATTTCTTGACTTTCCATATATAGAAAGAGATAGACTATAAATGACATCTCTTATGTCAATAAGACCAAAGGGATGGATATTAAATGATAGGAAGTGCTAGGAAGTGAAATAGAATGAAATTAAATAGAGCCACTTTGGGCTTCCCTATGAAATGAGGCATGGAACGGAGCCACTACGAAGAAATTATGGGAGTTACGAAAGAAGCTTCGGACTCATATTGTTCATGGGTTGAGAGCAGGAGTTGAACTCTAGGAGGTCGAATCCCCCCTTGTCCCTCGGTAGCTCAGTGGTAGAGCAGTCGGCTGTTAACTGACCGGTTGTAGGTTCGAATCCTACTTGGGGAGATTTTATTCATTCTTTAATGTAAGAATTTTTATGTAAGAATAAAGAATTGAATTAAAGGGCTTGCTTTGACCCTTAGGAGTAGGTAACCCGTTCGCTATCCTTGTTTCTATTTCTATTGCATTCTATCTCATCGTATCACATTCTGTTCTACGATTCCACTTCGACAAAAGGAAAGATCATACCTAAGTTCAATAGCTTTACGTCCGCTATCCCGATCATGATTTTCCTACCCTCAGGGGGAAAGTAAAGGCCCTTCCCCCTTTGGAAGGCTGTGGGCGAGGAGGGATTCGAACCCCCGACACCGTGGTTCGTAGCCACGTGCTCTAATCCTCTGAGCTACAGGCCCAGCTGTCTCCACTGGATCTCTTCCCGGGGGTACCCCTTCATTTCAGGTTAAGAAGATGGGAAAGCGCCTTTCTCTCTATAAGAACAGTGTGTTCCGAGGTGTGAAGTGGGAGAGAGGGGATGTGATGATTGAGGTTGAATAAGACAACCTTTGCATTTTAGATTTGGATCTTTTTCTTATTTCAAAATAGTGAAAAAGTCAAATAAGAGGTGTTAAGTTTTTTTATTTCATAATCATTATCATTTCTAATTTCATTTTTAAAAAAGATAAAGAACCTATATTATAATTATAATATAATATGAGTTCTGTGATTAATCGTTTGCTATGTCAGTATCTATACGTGTTTATTAAATGTATAAGGTATAAAACCCCTCTTTCTCTAATTTAGAATTAGAAGGAATTCCACTAACAACACAACGTAATTAACTCGATTCGTTAGAACAGCTTCCATTGAGTCTCTGCACCTATCCTTTTCCTTTATATTCTAGTTCGAGAACCCCTTGTTTTCTCAAAACACGGATTTGGCTCAGGATTGCCCTTTTTTAATTCCAGGGTTTCTCTGAATTTGGAAGTTACCACTTAGCAGGTTTCCAAACCAAGGCTCAATACAATCAAGTCTGTGGCGTCTACCGATTTCGCCATATCCCCATTTCCCTCTTCTTTGAGACCAGGATTCCTTGTGTAATTTCATCCATCTCTTAGTTTTTTTTTTGAATCATTGAGTTCATCACTCAACGTAGTCTAGCAGTTCATTTCGACTCTATTTGAGAGACCTCGCTTGCTTATTGCAATTCAGAATTGAATTGATTCTATCCTTGATGTATTTGCAATTCAATCCGAATCAATATACCTCTTTCTATAAGATTTAATGAAAATTGATAAATCATTTAATATAATTGCTATGCTTAGTGTGTGACTCATTATTTTTTTCTTTTTTCTTTTTTTTAAGAAAAAAACTTAGTAATTATAGAAAATTAACTAATAACCAACCTATTGCTTCGTATTGTCGAGATCCTAACTAAGAAACAGTCACTATATGAATAAATACCTCTATCATAAATGAGTAGATGTGTCATATAGTTGTAGCAACTGCAATTTTTTCTCTAAAAAAGAAAAGGGATTCTAGGTTGTGAAGCAAAACTAAAGGGATGTGGATAAAGGGAGGGATGATAGAAAGAAGGATAACTTCCACACCTATCCATTTGTCATTTGGGATAATTTCCCATATAAAGAAAGAAAAAGAGTCAAAGAAAGGATGGGATATGTTTCCCATGTCAAATCAAAAAAGAGAGGTGAAAGATACTATAACAATGTGTATCAGGCTGCCTGTTTCCTTGTAGTTGGATCTCCCACTTTTTGGAATGTTCCAAATTCCACTTGAGCATTCAAATCTGGATCAATACCAGCAAAAACATCTCGGAACAATGTTCTAGCGCCATGCCAAATGTGTCCGAAAAAGAAGAGCAAAGCAAAGGTAGCATGACCAAAAGTGAACCAACCCCTTGGACTTCGAAAAACACCATCAGATTTCAAAGTAGCCCGGTCTAATTCAAAAATTTCCCCTAATTGAGAACGCCTCGCATATTTTTTTACAGTAGCAGGATCAGAATAACTTACTCCATTAAGTTCGCCACCATAGAACTCCACCGTTACGCCTACTTGTTCAACACTATATTTGGATTCTGCTCTTCTAAAAGGAACGTCTGCTCTAACAATTCCCTCCTCATCTACCAAAACAACCGGAAATGTTTCAAAAAAGTAGGCATACGGCGTACAAAAAGCTCACGTCCTTCTTTATCTCTAAAGACGGGATGTCCTAACCATCCAACAGCTATTCCATCCCAATTGTCCATTGAGCCTGCTCTGAATAATCCCCCTTTTGCCGGATTATTACCAATATAATCATAAAAGGCTAATTTTTCGGGAATTTTAGACCAAGCTTCTGATAAACTAAGATTTTCGGCTAAACCATTGCTAACTCTTCGATATATTTCTTGCTGAAAGTATCCCTGATCCCACTGATAACGAGTAGGCCCAAATAATTCGATTGGGGTCGTTGCTGACCCATACCACATAGTTCCAGCAACTACGAAAGCTGCAAAAAAAACAGCAGCGATACTATTGGAAAGTACAGTTTCAATATTGCCCATACGTAATCCTTTATATAGACGTTGAGG
>NC_041391.1:35532527-35535837 GCF_002162155.2 Triticum dicoccoides | reverse complement strand
GGTTGCTAAGTGTTAGTAACTCGAAACAAAAGGCTACGGAATAAACGGAGACTAGCTAAAGGTGAGCTGATGATATGTGTTGGAAGTTTTTCCAAGCTTGATATGATCAAGCATCGCACGCTCCCTCTACCAAAGAGATTGGTGTTAAACCTAAATAATTGTTATTTGGTGTTTGCGTTGAGCATAGACATGATTGGATTACGTCTATCGCAATACGGTTATTCATTTAAGGAGAATAATGGTTACTCTGTTTATTTGAATAATACCTTCAATGGTCTTACACCTAAAATGAATGGTTTATTAAATCTCGATCGTAGTGATACACATGTTCATGCCAAAAGATAGTAATGATAGTACCACTTACTGGTGGCACTGCCATGTAAGTCATATTGGTTTAAAACGCATGAAGAAGCTCCATGTTGATGGATCTTTGGACTCACTCATTTTTGAAAAGTTTGAGACATGCAAACCATGTCTATTGGTGTATACGCATGAAGAAACTCCATGCAGATGGATCGTTTGGACTCACTTGATTTTGGATCACTTGAGATATGCAAATCATACCACATAGGCAAGATGACTGAAAAGCCTCGGTTTCAGTAAAATGGAACAAGATAGCAACTTGTTGGAAGCAACACATTTTGATGTGTGCAGTCCAATGAGTGCTGAGGCATGCAGTGAATATCGTTATGTTCTTACTTCACAGATGATTCGAGTAGATGTTGAGAATATTTACTTGATGAAACACAAGTCTAAATTATTGAATGGTTCAAGTAATTTCAGTGTGAAGTTGAAAGATCGTCGTGACAAGAGGATAAAAGATCTATGATATGATCATAGAGATGAATATCTCAATCACGAGTTTGGCACAGAATTAAGACATTGTGGAAATTGTTTCACAACTGATACAGCCTGGAACACCATAGTGTGATGGTGTGTCCAAACGTCATAGTTGCACCCTATTGGATATGGTGCATACCATGATGTCTCTTATCGAGTTACCACTATCGTTCATGGGTTAGGCATTAGAGACAACCGCATTCACTTTAAATAGGGCACCACATAATTTCGTTGAGACGACACCGTATGAATTATGGTTTAGAGAAACCTAAGCTGTCGTTTCTTAGAAGTTTGGGGCTGCGATGCTTATGTGGAAAAGTTTCAGGCTGATAAGCTCGAACCCAAAGCGGATAAAATGCATCTTCATAGGACACCCAAAAACAGTTGGGTATACCTCCTAATTCAGATCCGAAAGCAATAGGGATTGTTTCTTGAATCGGGTCCTTTTTCGAGGAAAGGTTTCTCTCGAAAAGTTGAGTGGGAGGATGGTGGAGACTTGATGAGGTTATTGAACCATCACTTCAACCAGTGTGTAGCAGGGCACAGGAAGTTGTTCCCGTGGCACCTACACCAATTGAAGTGGAAGCTTATGATAGTGATCATGAAGTTTCGGATCAAGTCACTACCAAACCTTGTGGGATGACAAGGATACGTACTACTTCAGAGTGGTACAGTAATCCTGTCTTGAAGGTCATGTTGCTAGACAACAATGAACCTACAAGCTATGGAGAAGCGATGGTGGGCCCAAATTCCGACAAATGGTTAGAAACCATAAAATCCGAGATAGGATCCATGTATGAAAACAAAGTGTAGACTTTGGCAGAACAACTCGATGGTCGTAAGGCTGTTGAGTGCAGATGGATTTTGAAAGGAAGACAGACAATGATGGTAAGTGTCACCATTGAGAAAGCTCGACTTGTCGTTAAGATGTTTTTCGACAAGTTCAAGGAGTTGACTACGATGAGACTTTCTCACTCGTAGCGATGCTAAGAGTCTGTTGGAATTATATTAGCAATTACTGCATTATTTATGAAATCTTGCAGATAGGATGTCAAAACATTGTTTCCTCGACGATTCTTGAGGAAAGGTTGTATGTGATACAACCGGAAGGTTTTGTCCATCCTGAAATATGCTAATAAGTATGCAAAGCTCCAGCAATCCTTCTGAGGACTGGAGTGAGCATCTCGGAGTTGGAATGTATGCTTTGATGATGATCAAAGATTTTGGGTGTATACAAAGTTTATGAGAAACTTGTATTTCCAAAGAAGTGAGTGGGAGCACTATAGAATTTCTGATGAGTATATGTTGTTGACATATTAATGATCAGAAATGACGTAGAATTTCTGGAAAGCATAAAGGGTTATTTGGAAAGTGTTTTCAATGGAAAACCTGGATTAAGCTACTTGAACATTGAGCATCAAGATCTATAAGGATAGATCAAAACGCTTAACAGTACTTTCAAATGAGCACATGCCTTGACGTGATCTTGAAGGTGTTCAAGATGGATCAGTCAAAGAAGGAGTTCTTGCCTGAGTTGTAAGGAATGAAGTTAAGACTTAAAGCTCGACCATGGCAGAATAGAGAGAAAGGAACGAAGGTCGTCCCCTATGCTTAAGACATAGGCTCTACAGTATGCTACCGCACCTGAAGTGTGCTTTACCATGAGTCAGTCAAGGGGTACAAGAGTGATCCAAGAATGGATCACAGGACAGCGGTCAAAGTTTTCCTTAGTAACTAGTGGACTAAGGAATTTTCTCAATTATGGAGGTGGTAAAAGAGTTCGTCGTAAAGGGTTACGTCGATGCAAGCTTAAACACCTATCCGGATAGCTCTGAGTAGAGATACCGGATACGTATAATGGAGCAACAATTTAGAATAGCTCCAAGTAGAACAGTTATTTGGAATAGCTCCAAATAGAACATGGTAGCTGCATCTAGGAGATGACATAGAGATTTGTAAAGCACACACGGATCTGAAAGGTTCAGACCCGTTGACTATAACCTCTCTCACAAGCATAACATGATCAAACCCAGAACTCTTCGAGTGTTAATCACATGGTAATGTGAACTAGATTATTGACTCTAGTAAACTCTTCGGGTGTTAGTCACATGGGGATGTGACCTTGAGTGTTAATCACATATCGATGTGAACTAGATTATTGACTCTAGTGCAAGTGGGAGACTGTTGGAAATATGCCCTAGAGGCAATAATAAATTGATTATTATTATATTTCCTTGTTCATGATAATCGTTTATTATCCATGCTAGAATTGTATTGATAGGAAACTCAGATACATGTGTGGATACATAGACAACACCATGTCCCTAGTAAGCCTCTAGTTGACTAGCTCGTTAATCAATAGATGGTTACGGTTTCCTGACCATGGACATTGGATGTCGTTGATAACGGGATCACATCATTAGGAGAATGATGTGATGGACAAGACCCAATCCTAAGCCTAGCACAAGAT
>NC_041391.1:35520048-35524705 GCF_002162155.2 Triticum dicoccoides | reverse complement strand
GCATCATATTTTATGCACCGCAACCCTGATAATTTACATACAAACTTGGTGGTAACATTTTGACACAAAGGGTGCTTGAAACATACCTTCGATAATTTCCGTGTAAATAGTATGAAAAATTATGTACCGCTGACACGATAACTTACGCACAAACATCATGGTAACTTTGACATGGAAAAAAGTTACTGAAAAATCCCTCGATAACTTTTGTGTAAGTAGCATGGTTTATACGGACCACAAAACATGATGATTTTATGTACAACACCCAGTGGTAACTCTGACCCAAAAAATGTTCAAATATCTCCCGATAGCTCATGTGTAAGAAGTGCGGTAAGTTACGTACCACAAGACTGATAACTTTTGTACCTTTGGGGTTGGTAACTTCTGAACCTAATAAAGTTGATAAGAGCAACGGGTATGTGGAGTAGAGAGCGTGGGTTCAAACCCTTGTGCAGCCGAGCCATCTAAATAGGATAACGATAAGACAGTACAAAAGGAAGAAAGAAAAATGGTTTGTTTTTAGGTAATGCGATTACGTAGTAGTACAAATACTATCTAAGCTCTTTCTAGTCAATAGTTCAATCTAGGCAAGTTGGTTGCACACAGCGACGACATATCAAGGGGTAGTGGGTTCAACTCCCAGTTCCTCCATTTTTTTTTACCAAAAAATCGAAGATGGTTGGCACGGCAGAAAACAACTATCGGGAGAAGTGGACTCATGCGGATCTGTTGCTAACGACCAGTCAGTCCAATAGAGAAATAGGGGCACCCCAGATTCTCGGCCAGTGTACATACCGCTTGTACACGGTCCGGCATCTGTGGTATACAAAACCCTATTTGGCATCCACCACTTTTTGCATCCACCACTTTTTTTCTCTTTCTTTTTAGTCTTCAAAACAAGTGCGCCACGGGAGATTCAAACTCCAACCCAAGGTTTGTTCTTTTTTTTAAACCGGGCTTCGATTTGTCTTATTCTGGGAATATTTTGTTTCCCTTTTTTTACTTTTAATACTTTTATCGAATGCATGAACTTTTTAAAATTTTAAAGATATCTAATTCGTGAAATAATTCCCAAATTTTCTAAATCTTTTTCAATTTCTCAAGCTTTTATGCAACTTTTTTTAGTGAACTTCTCTTTAAAATATTTTAATTTTTTAAATCCATGAACATTTACAAAAAATTTATGAACTCTTTTCAAATAATTAATTTATTTTTCTCATTTTTGAACTTTATTATTTCTTTGAAACCTGTTCAAACATTTGAAGTATTATTTTGAATACAAAAAATTGTTCTTGTTTTCAACGATTTTTTATATCTTAAAAACTAATTCTTGAATTTCAAAAATGTTCTTGTTTTCAGAAAAATTATTCTCAAGTTTAAGAAATGTTTATATTTAAAAATGATAAATTTTTAAAAGTACATGGTTTGCAATATGTGTTCAAAATTTTCATAAATTATTGGAATTTGTAAATAATTGTGAAAAAAGTGTTCAAGGTCATAAAATTTACCTACACAATTTGAAATTGCAAAATTGTTGACAAATTCAAGAAATAATTAGGACACAAGAAATGTTCATGTTGATTGATAATGACAGAAATTGCAAATAATAGAAAAAATAAATGAAGAAAAACTACATACTCATGGATTCATCTGTGTGGCCTAGTCTCGCACGCTCCTCTCAGCTGATGGTTTTTTAGTACTATGAATAAATGACCCTAACTTTTGCAAAGAGGTGGACATGTCCATGGTATGCATCCATGCCAGGTTTGAACAGGAGAGGGCGAAAACCTCCTACTCTTACAACAAGTAGTAGATGATGATTAAACAACCTGCGCTTTTGTTTCCTTATCTTAAATTTATTAAAAGTCATCTCACCAAATTACAGAAGTCGGTATACAGCCAGAAGAAAAGAAAAGAAAAACATCCACTGTTATTTCGGCGGTACAACCGTATAAGCAACCTTTGTGTTGTGCACTATAACCCAAAAACACATTGTTTTGAGCGGAACATGAGTTTGGGAGTATTGTAGGGACGAAGGTTAGGCCAACAAGCGCATCCAAAGACACGGAGAGAGTTATAGTTTGGTCGAGTGTGAAGGAGTCATTGATGGGTGTTTCATTGTTCATGACATGACTGGGTAGCATATTGATGAGATGAAGTGCACTAAGAAATGGCTCATCCCAAAATTTGAGAGGCATGGAGGTACCTTCTAGGAAAGCAAGTCCTACCTCAATTATATGCCTATGTTTGCGCTTGGCAGACCCATTTTGTTTGTGGGCGTGAGGGTACAAAACATGATGCAAAACACCCAACTTTTGGAAAAAAAGAATTTAACTTCTCGTATTCACCACCCAATCATATTGGACAACAAAGATTTTAGTGTCGAATTGGCATTCAACAAGTGCTTGAAAATTATGAAAAACTTGAAAAACGTCATAACATTTTTTTAAGAAGGTAGATCCAAGTGAATTTACTGTAGTCATATATGAAACTAACATAGTAAGTATGTCTACCAACGGAAGAAGGGTCTGGACCCCATACATCAGAAAAAACAAGTTCCAATGGTTTGGTAGAAATACTAGTGGAAACAGGATATTGTAATTGATGAGCTTTCGCTTTTTGACAAGAATCACAAATAGTTTCAAGACTATGCTCACCAACACATGGGAGCTGATTATTTCTAAGCACTTGTTGAACAATAAGAAAAGAAGGATGTCCTAATCATGCATTCCACCATTTCGATGAAATTTTGATGACACCACACACTTGTTTATTGAAGCTTCTAAATTGAGGAATCAAAGGGTAGAGCCCATGCACACATCTGCCACGGTAGAGAATTTTCCTCGTGGCCTGATCACGAATCAAAAAGAAGTAGGGGTGAAACTCGAGAAAAACTTTGTTATCTATGGAAACACGATGAACAGAAACAAGATTTTTTTCTCAATTTGTGGGACATGTAAGATATTTCTAAGATGAATATTCCAATGAGGGGTATTGACAATTGCATGACCAACATGGTCTATCTTCATACCTTCACCGTTTGCGTTGTGGACTTGATCATGGCCAAGGTATTTCTCGTGCATGGTCACCTTTTCAAGCTCATTGGTGATGTGGTTTGTGGCTCCAGAGTCAACATACCAATTGGCATCAACTCCATAAGATGTATCTGCAGTTGCTGCAACTTTCTTGCGTTGGGTATTGTTCTCGGCATAGCACCAATCACAATCCTTTGCAATGTGGTTATATTTTTTTGGCAAATTTGACATTTATTTTCATACTCATCATAACCTTGAAATTGACGACCCCTATTTTTGTTGTAGTAGGGGCGCCGGTTATTGCCGGAGTAGTAGTAGTTGTTGTTGTGGTAGTGGTCGTCGCCACCACCAACGCCGCCGCCACCGGAGTTGTAATTGCTGCTGTCGCCAGTGTTGTAGTTGTTACCGCTGTTGTTACCACCATAGCCGCTGCCACAACCACCACCATTGCGGTAGCCCTCGGGAGACCCGCCATGGCCTCTAGCAGCGAGATTGGCATATGATTTGAAGCCACCTGCCCCCGTTCCTTGAAACATCTCGACTCATTGGTCAAAATTCGAGACCATGCCGAAGAGATCATCCATGGTCAGGGGCTCCACACGGACATCCAGCGCTGAGATGAGGGGCTGATAATCCATATCAAGTCCCTCGATGATGAAGGAGAGAAGCTCCTCGTCCTTGATGGGTTTGCCAGCTGCAACAAGCTCATCAGAGACGGCTCGCATATGACCGAAGTAAGTAGTTGGACACTTTGTGAGCCTTTTTGGCATTTGAGAGGGCGATGCGGCAATTGTTGGCGCGGGAGTAGGATTGGGCGGCGAACATGTTAGCAAGTGCTGACTAGATCGCGTGGGAGTTTTCTAGGGATGCAATGAGAACTTCCTTGGAGAGGTTCCGAAGGAGATAGGCCATGATATGTTGGTCCTGGACGAGCCACGAGTTGTAGGTGGGGTTGGAAACAGTCTCTTCTTTCCCATCGGAGTTCTTGGTCATGATGGTCTTGGTGGGTTCGGGTGTAGATTGATCGATGTACCCATATAGCCCAGCCCCCATGATTTGGGAGCGAGCTTGGGCTTTCCAGAGGACATAGTTGGTTCGGCTGAGAGGCTCGGATGTGGTGTAATTGAGGCCAAGGGAAGAGACTTGGGGGAAGGAGGACATGGCAGCTCAAGGTGGAAGATGAAGGTTGCGGTGGTGAGGGGTCTGCTAGATGTGATGGAAGAAGGAGGCTCTGTATACCATGTCAAGATGGGTAAAGCATCTCAACTCTCCTGGTGGAGAGCCCACATGTTATATATTCATAGGATGGGGCTTATCCCATAAATGCATACATTTGATTGTTACAATTGTGCATAGTACGTTAAGAGAAAGAGAGGTACATGGAGATTTACAGGAGATATTAAAGGAGAGTTAAAGAAGAGAGTTACACTAATCAATACAAGCATAAAGTTCAAATAACCTAATCGTGTACGTTTAATCTTGATGTTTAACAACGATCTATATATATGCCTGATATTGCTACAAGGTTGATGTGTTGTGCTCTTTGAAATGTTGTGAGGTATTTGGAATGAAGGTTGTCAATTTGTTTATCTGTTTTTTGTTTGAACCAAGCTTGATGAGAC
>NC_041391.1:35504911-35519736 GCF_002162155.2 Triticum dicoccoides | reverse complement strand
CTGCCAACCATTAATAATCATGATTAGATCTTAGTGGGCTCCGTTTGTTAGCCCATTTATGTATGTGTTGTGATGTAGTGACCATTATTCATTGGTAAGCATGGACCTTAACGAGATACGTCAAGGATGACGCAAAAACCATTATAATCTAAACAAATAGCTTATCTCTCATTTAGACTCATAAATCTTTTAAGTAAACTAGATTTATATGATCTAGGTTGGGTTAAGTGGTAGCAGTGTGCTCATGGATCCCCTCTTCTCCTCCACTTAAGCCACTAATCTCATTACATGGCATTAACTGTCATGAACTCATGATAATGTACCTCCACCAATTGGATAATCTTATTCTTTGCCAGTGTGTGTGCAGTGTCACATACATGCTTAAACATGGCACAACCTTAATTTTCTATATGGCGCGGAGACAAAGTGTACTTGTTAGTAGTAGTAATTACCAAAGAAATCAACATCATCTCTAAATCCTCAGGAACTCCTTGAATTTGTTTAATGTGCATGCTTAGCAGGCTGGCACATATATATTTTTCCAGCTCCCCTCTTCTCCTACTTAATCCTGCAAAGATATACTGACACAACTTGCAGTGGATTTAAGTAATTAATTAGCCCATGCATGATGGGTGAGCTGTGCTTGTGTATACAATTGGGCCACCCTGCCTGTCTGATCTGTGGATTAATCTCTGGAGCAAAGCATTGACTTGCATCCCATCATTGCCAGTACATCAACAAATCAGAGGCCCCCTCCCCCTTCCTGCTGCATGTTCTTGGCTCACTTGTTTAATCAGCAGCATATTTTGCACATCCCCATTCTCTAATCATTTGCCGAAAACATTTTCAAATCTAAATACTTTTAAAAACCATCCTATTAATGTAGAAGATGTGATAAGGGCAGGAAAGTCCTCCTCTTGCAAGTCAGGGAGCTGTTCTCAGTTCTCACTGGGGACAGAAGATTCCTCTCATCCTCCCCTCTGAGAAGAAATGCTCATTAGTTTAAGCGGTGGCGCATAATGTATTGTGCAAGATGCTGAATTTGTATGGAGATTAGGTGTTTGTCCACATGCAACTGTGCCCAAGTCAATTAGGGTTTCTTCTAGTTTTATAGGTGTCGGCTAATTTCAAAGAGAGATAAATCTCTAGGCTTTGATTCTTTCCGTTCTTCTTTTTGTTCTCATCACCATCAGCCTCAGCAAATCCCCTTGTTTGGTGCCGAGGAGATTAGGGCGCCCTTGAGCTCACATGGAGCCGCCCTGCTTTGTAGGCCATCGCCATGTACTAAAATGCGGCGAAGAGAAAGATAGGACCTCATGGCATATGATTAATCAATAATCACCCCCCTAGTCAAGGAAATTTACAGATCAGAAACTTTGTCGATATGTGTATCTTGGTAAATAATATGCTGCTACATGCATGCTAGATCATGCTCTTTCTTTTCGGTTCTCGTTTCAAGAAGAAAGAACCAAACCGATGTATGTTCTGCAAAACAGAAACCTTGTGGACTCATGCAGACAATGCTAGTGGCAGCAAGACGCTGTGAAAAAATTCCGAATCCGAAGACCTTGCGCGAGTCCCAAAGCAAAGCAGTTATCGACACGCGCAGACGGCAAACCGAATGGCTGTATGTTCCGCAGAACAGAAACCTTTGTGGATTCATGCAGAGAATGCTAAGAGGCAGAAGGACATTGACAACTCCCAAACATGAGTGAAGACTTTAGGTTGTTGTGCATGAGCCAAAACTTGTCTTTCTGTTCATCTGTCACTATATACAAGGTCTTTGTTTTTCCTAGGTGAGGAGCTTGAGCACAGATAAAGAAAAAGGGGGGGTTAGAGTCACACCCACACCCAAACACACACTAAGATTTCCTGAAAACAACTGGTGTGCACAAAGGACAAAGCCTCGAGGCATGCATGGTGATGTGAGCTGCCAAACCGAAGCAGGTAGCTCCTCTGCAGCTTAGCATATAATCTCAGTCCTACTGGCCATATGCCATATGGAGCACCATTCACCGACAGACAGCTGGCGAACACTTGTACTCTTCGCAAACGAGCACACGAAACAGGCAGGTCGATTCGCTTCGCCTCGACGAATATTAACTACCAGTGGCGCCATTGTGCCAGCTCGGTTTGTTCCAAAACTCGGTGAATGTGAAAGGAAAAAAGTTACATATGGTTGGCATCCAAGTTCCTCATCATGGCTAACCTGTGTCAGAAAGGTCCTTGTTTATGCATGCATTTTCATCCTCTTCTTGATACTTGCAGTGCAAAATCCTTCTGGATCCCAACTGTTGTGTCTCTTCTTGTGTCCCTGCTGCCTCTCCATCCCTGGCCTTGGTAATGATTGACATTTGGAAGAGGCCTTGTCATTGCTGATTAATCCAAGATCCTGTTTCATTGCAAGAACAGCTCATGTCAATGCTCCACCCGTATCATTGGTGCACAAAGTCTGACCTTCATCGCGCCGATTATTGGATAACAGTGTTTTCTTACTACACAAATTTGATCATCGTCCAAAGAGCACGGTGCATTCTTGGATTATCAGCTCTCTCGTTTATCTCAGAATGCTTTCTGAATTTTTAGGTCAGTAAAACTCAGAAGAAAATAAACAAACTGATGATGATCCAAGTGACCAATCATATAAATAAAAAACACGCCCATTAGAGAAACATCCCAGTTACTGACTCGGGAACAAAATGTGTTCCGAGTGCCAGCGAGCACCCTTCCATCCATCGATCCATCCACACAATCATTAGCCCGAGGCTGAAACCGAGTGAACAACCCGCGAGAATCTCTGAGGAAGGAGGTAGACATCCTCTGACCAGGCCTCCAGGCTCATGATCCGAGCCATGTGCAGCCATTACCAACTCAATTCCACATGATTAAACTAAACCGGGGAGCGAAATGCAGCAGCCCTTTAAATCACAGGGTGCACATGGAGCCTGGGGGAAGAAGGCCTAGTGCTGCCACCACCACCTCTGCTGCTGCAACAGCTCACATTCTACAGAAGAGGAGGAGGAGAAAGCTGCTTAGGGGGGGTATATCAGAGGAGGGAGAGGGGAGGCGGCGGCGTCGGTCGATGGGGTGCCGGTCCTGCGACAAGCCCAAGATGAACTACAGGAAGGGGCTGTGGTCTCCTGAGGAGGACCAGAGGCTGAGGGACTACATCCTCAAGCATGGGCTCGGCTGCTGGAGCGCTGTCCCTGCAAAGGCTGGTATGCTCTCTCTCTCATGAAAACTGCTTCTTTCCCCTTTCATGCATGGAGATTGCTGCATGCCAATGCTTGCAAAACATTAGCAATAATTTGATGAGCTTGCATCGTTTTTAATGGTTTTGTTTGCATTTAGCTTGGAGTTCTACTTGGAACCTTACATCCATGATCTAGTTCTAGTCTTGACATATTTAAAAAAATAAATCAATATGCTCTGCTATTTGGATAGCATTCTGTTTCACCTTGACATGATCCAAGCTTGAACATGGTTTCCATATCAGCCAAAATGGTAGCACAAATGTGATATGGCAATTTGAGCTAATTGCTATCTCTGAAACACTTCTTTTTACCTGAATTATGCCTGAACTCTGTGTTTTGTTTGGTGCCTCAAAGGTCTGCAGAGGAACGGCAAGAGCTGCCGGCTGCGTTGGATCAACTACCTGCGGCCCGGATTGAAGCGCGGGATGTTCTCCCAGGAGGAGGAGGACGTCGTCATCAACCTCCAAGCAAAGTTGGGCAACAAGTAAGCGATCCTCACACACACACACACACCCCATCTCTCACCACCTAATGAACATCCCAAAAACATGAGAACAATGCAAACCAAAAATCAAAATGCTGACGGCACAAGCAAAAACCAGCTGAATTTTGAAGCCGAAACTCGAAACCCCTTCAAAAACTGCGCGTTTTCGCGGCGAAAAATGCTCCTTCTTTTTCATGGTGATGATGGATGATGGCCTGAGATTTCCTTTTATGTTTTGTCAGGTGGTCGCAGATCGCGATGCATCTGCCGGGGAGGACGGACAACGAGGTGAAGAACTACTGGAACTCGTACCTCAAGAAGCGGGTGATGCAGCTCGGCTCCAACTCCAGCTCCAACCCGGCCAGCAAGAACGCCTCGCCGGAGCTGCTCACCTCCATGAGCGCCACCACGGAGCTCATCATGACCGGCGGCGGCGGGGGCGGCAGCACGGCGACGTCGACACACGACCACGACGCCAACATCGGCAGCAGCGGCGCCATCTCGGCCGCCGAGCCGTTCGTCGACCAGCAGCATCAGCATCAGCATCAGCAGGCCAAGAACTACGCCTTCGCCGACTGGATGCCGGCCACTGCGGCGGCGGCGGCGCCGGGGCCGGAGAGCTACTCCATGTCCGCGCACTGGCCGGCCTCCACGGCCAGCTCCGGCAACGTGACGCCGTCGCACGGCGCGTTCGTCGGCGACCAGATGAGCGGCAGCAGCTACGCCGCGCTGCAGCACCCGCACCAGCACCACCAGCAGCAGCAGGAACACCACCACCACCAGAGCGCGGTCACCGCCGCGGGCGCCGCCGGAATGGTCGCCGGAGGCGGCTACTTCGACCTGCTCAACATGGGGGACATCTACGGCGGGTTCACCACGACGAACGACGATTTGCTCTTCTGAAAATTCAGAGTTAAATTCTGATGCCGTGACCATGTGTGTGATACAAAAACAATGTTGTGTGTGTTCATGTTGTGTATGAAAATGGAAAGAGGTGGTACACCGCTTGATTAATTTGATTATCATATTCATTAGAGGAAATAGGCTGGACATAATTCTTTCATTGTTGTATTTTTCGCAATAAAAAGGCGTATCTATTTGTATCGTGTAAAAGTGCAAATGTGAGCTTAATTGGATTAGATTTTGTAACTTCAGCAAATATTTAATTGGGGAGTAGTCATGTAACAAGTTGTGATTTTCTTTTTTTTTTTGAGGCGATGTGATATTGAACCACACTTGTCTCTTTGATTAGCAGAATTCTCAATTCGTACGAGTGGAGAAATGTGTCATGCTATCTTAATTTTGAGATCAAAATCATGCTAGTGTTTCCGAAAAGCATAGAAAAAAAAATCTTTAGAAGAACGTTAGGTCAGTTGAAACTTTTCTTAGAATGAAGAAATCAACTGACAAACTGTCTTATTTACAGCGTCCCTACAAATCAATCAGCCACCTACAAGAATTCCTACTCCAAAAAGTGTTCAAATTTCATTTCAATCATATAGGCCATTTACGGTTCGTTTCCAGATAAAATGTTTCACAAACTGCATCCTTCATTCATCAGTAAAGGTTTGGCAAAACGTCGCTTGCAACAAACAGGAAACGAATTCATTGCTGCTCCAAGAGATCTTGCATCCAAAGAATTTGGATTATCTCAGTGGAGTTGATGAGAGAAAGCAGTAATAAAACACCAACCTTACATAGTTGTCCATTCTAAAGTAATCATTACATAGATGTTGCAAAACTGAGAGACCTTACATACTTAAATTCTCGCCAAAGGAGAGGTAAGATAGCACTCTGGTTTTCTCGTTACATATAATGCGAAACTACAAAGCCATGGATGACAAGGGGAACAGAAGGGCAAAAAGGAACTTAATTCTTCTTGCGAGAAAAGTGGTTGTCATTCGGATTCCGCTTCCCGCTGAACATTGCGAGCGCCTTCCTTACTGGAGGTTTCAGCTCCACTTTCTTCTCGCCGCTGTGCGTAAATATGTCCTCAGCGCCCAAGAAATCATCCCCCTGTAGCAAGCAGCAATGGTTACAGGAGTTGTTCCTCTAAGAAGAACTAACTGAAATAATTTGCGACAGTAGAAGAGGTAATAGAGACGCCATGATATAGTAGTATAAAACTAACTTATAGGAGTTTATGAAATTAACATCTCAAAACTATGTATCCTGGTGAACACAAAGGTGTAAAAAATAGCAGGGGCACTGACCAGCTTGCTTGACTTCTTTGATTTAGGATGCAGAACCTTCTGGGGAAGTTGGTCTTCGCGTAAAATGGGATTCTTAATGACAGCATCTCTTCCACCTTGGGGCATCGGGAGGGAAAACTGCAAAGCAAATAGGCAATTAGAAACAACATCATCGACGTCACTACATGAATCAAACAAGCAAAGGTTAGGCGCATGGAAAAGTTTTAACCAAAGTATCCAGACAAGGACATGAAACGAACACAAAGGCACACATTGGAAAACCATCACACTGCAAGATATTTACAGTCTGCTACACCGAAGGGAGATCGGATATCTCTAAAAAATATCAAGGCATGCATATGGAACTGTTGAAAAGCTCCTAGCAGAGTTCTGGGTATTCATCACCATGGATTCCAAAGAGCACAATTATCCAGTGAACGTCATGGAAGGAAATATGCATATGTTTTTGTGATAAACTTATCTCATGTGTAATTTTTAGTAATTTCTTTGAGAACAGTGGAACATACAGGGAAGAGAGAACAATTAACCAGAGTTGACACACTTAATCATACAAGTGACAGAACAAAAGGTCTAGGGAATAGAAAAAGAGAGAGCATCAAGTGAAGTTGACCACTCACTTTTGTGCCTCGGAGAGTAACACGCGGGCGTCGTGAAGCCATAGTAATCCCATTCTCACCAACTGTTACTGAAACCTTTCGCAAGGTGCCACCATTGCCACACTTTGGACAGAATATTTTTCCAATCTCTTGTGTCACCTTGTAGCAAGCATGACACCTCAGAACCCACCTGGCCAATCAGCACCAACACATGAGAGACAGATAAGAGTGAGCAAGCTTCTATAAATAGGGTACGAATTTAAATGGCTGTAGAGAAGTAAAAGCGGTCCGAAAATGTCAAATTCACATACCTATGCAACTGACGTATTTGCATGCCACCTGGTGCCAAGAGACGAAGACCTATCTGGAGGATAACGTTTTGCATGGCATAGTCACTAGTAACACACGCTACAGTAGATTCAGATAAGGACCTCAGGGCCCAACTCTGCTCACTGCTCTCATCATCGACAAAAGATGCACTGACACCTTCCTCGGCCTCACTTTTTATATCCAAATTATCCAATTGTTCAGTGCATGAATCAGTACCAATTATGCCCTCTACAGTATCAGCATTGCCTACCCCATTCTCCCCATTAGATAGTTGATCTCCAGCAATTTTTGGTTCATTCCCTTCCAGAGATTCCAAGTTGTCAGTATTTGACCTTGTTTCCTCTGGAACAGCAGAAGGGCCATCCACTGAATCCAAACCATTTTCAGACAAGTCATTATCTTCATCGACTGATGGAGCAACAGAACTTGTATCAAAACTTTGTCCAGATGCCTTGAGTGCATCACGCCTCGCTTTCCTCCGCAAATATTTCCTGTGCGTGGTGCGGCCAACAGCAGGCAACCAACCTTCATTGTTCTCATCATCTTCCCAAGGAATACATGCATCTCTCTTTGAAGGCTGGAATTCTGCATCCCCTTGTGCCTCAGAAACACTGTTGGTCTCACTTGTAGGGATTTCTTGGTTCTCAAGATCCTTCAGTGGGAGTATCCGAGAATTAAGATCCCCGCCTGCCTCAGACATCTTATCCAATGCTTCCCACTCTGCTAGGTTAGGCACATTGGAGCCCCAGCCTGGCAGCGGAGCCTCTTGCAAGGTCCGGACGCTGACCACATGCAGAGGAGGTGGGTGCTCCCGCAGATGGCTGGTCCCGTGGACCTCAGCCTCCAACATGTAAGCTAGAGCGATAATCTTCATATCAACATCTGAAAGTGTCTGGAGATCCCCTGTTTCCCTGGCAAACTTGACAACTGCAAGCAATAATGATATACAGGTTACGTCTCGCCTATCAACATGTGATTTTTTGCTACAGAAGTAACTTGTAGGCTACAAGACCACCAAATGTCAATGTGTTGCAGTGGGAAAAACAAACAATGATAACTACGTGTAATCAAGCAGCCAGTAATGCCAACTGTTTGCCCAAAACATCCACGGACGGCTTGATATCCACCGCCCTGTTCCATAAGCATGCCTGATCCCAACCAACAACAAACTGAAGGAACAGTACTCCAGGTCCAATCTCTGCTAGAAATGGCATGGACAGGTCATGATGATGAGGATAAAAACTAAGCCAGTTATGCAAAAATCAGCACCCCCTGCCTCCTGCAACATGGACTTGCTATAACCTGGTAAACAAATCTATGTGCAAATGAAGTTCATTCCACGAGCTGTAGAGCAAGATAAAATAAAAATAAAATTGGCAACAGTATTATTAGTCTCTGTGGCCGGCTAAAGTAAGCATTCGACCTTTCTTGACGAACTCGGGCGCGGGCTCGACGGTCTCGACGGGGGTGGGGAGGAGCGCGAGCCTCCGGCGCGCGGCGGCGTCGCGCACCTCCTCGAGCACCTCGGGCACGGTGACGAGGCGCCCCGCGGTGGAGGCCAGCGCGGCGCCGCCCGAGATGACGGCGTTGGCGTCGACGACGGCCACGGCCAGGCCGCTCGTGTTGGCGCAGCTGGACACGATCCGGCTCACCGCCTGCGCCGGCGACTCCCTGGCCACCGCCTCCCGCCGCGCCGTCGCGGCCGCGCCCCACGCCACGGGGGCCGGGGGCGCCGTGCCGGTAGGTGGCGCGGGCGGGAAGGCCGCGCCGCCCGCCGCCGGGGCGAGGGACGGCCACGCTTCTTCCATCGCGGAGGAGGGGGGGATGGCTCTGCTGCGGCGGCGGCGGGGGTGGCGGCGCGCTAGGGTTTTGGGGCTCCGGTTTTCTCTTTGCCCCCTTCTATTTTGCCGCTAAATAAGCCGACAGTTTTACGCTCAACCCCCACAAGCACACTTAATTCCATAGTTACCCCTGAGTGGCGCCGATCAGCAAGGAGTGTGCGAATAGATAGAAAATGAGGGACCTGCGTGGTTAATACACATCTCCACCCACGATATAACGGCGGGTAGACGGAGCCATTCCCTCCCCTCGCCGCATCCATGGCCGCCACCAAACCCTAGCAGAGCCGAGCCCAGCCCAGCCCGCCCGCCGCCGCCGCCGCCGCCGCCACCCCCTCCCTCGGGCGGATCCCCGCCCGGCCAGATCTAGGTGCTCCCGGCCTCCCCGCACCTCCCGCCGCCGGTAGTGCCCCGACCCCGAGTCCCCTCAGATCCGATGGGCACGCACGCACCTTCACAAGGTGCGATTGGTTCCCCCCTCCGATGCTAGTCCAGTCCTAGTCCGCCTACCATTGTGCTTTGCCTCGGGTTCCTTCGTTGACTGGATTGGATCGCGCGGTACTGTGCTTCGCTTCTAGGTCTGTTCGTTCGTGCGTTCGTCGACGCGGTTCGCCCGATCTGGGCCTGCCTGACGTGAAGTAGTAGTACTACTACTTTGCAGTGATCGCTATGCATTACAGGGTTGGACCTAGTTCATCTGCCCGTCGATTGTTTTGCCTGCCTGCCGTGACGATTCCCTAGGACGGTATATGAGCGACGGGTCCGCCCGCCGCCTGATTATCACCCGATCTGAGACTAATATCTGAGCAAGCACACCATTCCTTCACTGTTTCTTTGTTCTCATGCATTGAAATGTGTAGCGTGCACTCCACTTGTATCTTGTGCTGGATTAATTTGTTTGCTGTGATGAATCGCAAGGACGGTATCTGAGTGAGGCGGCTCTTGAAAAATGGCCCCCTTCCTTGATTACACACCCTGGACTGATCATAAACTCTGAGCAAACATGCTTCCATGGTTTTTGTTTTTGGTTTTTCTCGCGTCGAAATGTGAAACATATGCTTTGCTGGTAGCTTGTGTTAACCCGATGGTTCTTTGCTGTGATGAACCACAAGGACGGTATCTGACCAAGGCGGCTCTTGAAAAAGGGCCTCCTTGCTTGATTACACACCCTAAACTGATCTTAATTTCTGAGCAAACGCACTACCATGGTACCATCACTGCATTTTCTTTTTGTTCATTTGCATTGAAATGTTATACATGTGCTTAGATGACATCTTGTGTGAACTTATTTGTTTGCTGTGATGAACCACAAGGACGGTATCTGAGTAAGGTGGCTGTTGAAAAGGTCCTCCTTCCTTGATTATACATCCTAAACTGATCTTAATTTCTGAGCAAACACCCATCCATGATTCTTTTTTGTTCTCTTGCATTTGAAATATAAACCATGTGCTTTGCCGGGTTCACTGCTAGCATGAGTATGGCTAGTTTTCATAGCTATTGTGTGCTTGCATGTTTGCTATGATGAATCGCAAGGACGGTATATGAGTAAGCTGGCTCTTGCAAAAGGCCACCTTCCTTGATTATACACCCTAAACTGATCTTACTTTCTGAGCAAACACCCTTCAATGTTTCTTTTTTGTTCTCTTGCATGGAAATGTAAACCATGTACTTTGCTCTGTTTACTGGTAGCAGGAGTATGACTAGTTTTCATAGTTATTGTGTGCTTGCATGTTTGCTATGATGAATTGCAAGGACGGTATCTGAGTAAGTTGGCTCTTGAAAAAGGCCACCTTCCTTGATTACGCATCCTAAACTGATCTTAATTTCTGAGCAAACACCCTTCAATGTTTCTTTTTTGTTCTCTTGCATGAAAATGTAAACCATGTACTTTGCTCGGTTTACTGGTAGCAGGAGTATGATAGTTTTCATAGCTATTGTGTGCTTGCATGTTTGCTGTGATGAATCACAAGGACGGTATATGAGTAAGTTGGCTCTTGAAAAAGGCCACCTTCCTTGATTACGCATCCTAAACTGATCATATATTCTGAGCAAGCATCTGAAAACATGAATTGAAGAGTGATCAACAATGACTAAAGTGTGTCGCTTTACAATACCTTTTCTTCTTTTGAAGCGCATCTTTTCCTGCTTGAAATGTAAATCCATGTACTTTGCTAGGTTCATGGGTTGTGTAACCTGCGTTTGCTTATTTGTTTGCTGTGACGAATCACAAGGACGGTATCTGAGTAAGGGTGGCTCTTGAAAGTCCCCCTTCGTTGATTACCCATCCTAAACTGATCATATCTTCTGAGCGAACATGCGCAAACCTGAATTCAATGGCAATCCACATGCTCTTCTTTCATTTTGAGCAGAATTACATGATTTTTTGATGTTTCACATATTAAATAATAGCTCGCCTTGCCCTCATTTGGTGTTTGCTCTGTCATCCTTGCAATGTTTTGGCTCTTCAATGCGTGATCAAGCATCCTAAACTGATCAAATAATCTGATCAAAGTGCTGTAATTGAATTGTAGAACTAATATATTTCTTTTTTGTGATGTGATCACAAGGACGGTATCTGAGAAAGGCGTCTCTTAAAAAGTGCTCCTTCATTGATTATACATACATTCTGAACTGATGAAATTTTCTGAGCAAATGGAGTTCAGACCACAACACCCTTTCGTCATTTGCACATGTGTCAGCTTAAAGGACAATATATTCTGCTTGTTAGTAGTGCCATTAGAGTATCTGGTTTGCTTCCCAGTTTTTGTGCTAATTTGCTGTGATGAGATCAAAGGACGGTATCTGAGAAAGGTGTACTTTATAAAGTCCTCTTTCCTTGATTATTCCTCCCAAACTGATCAAATTTTCCGAGCAACGATGCGCATAAATGATTATTTAAAGTAACATTTTGTTACTTGAGAAACAAGATATCCATTGTATTCACCATTTTAGTGCGGTGTTGTCCACCCATTTAAGAATCACTATTAGAGAAGTTAACAGATAATTCCTTCTAGTTTCCTTCTATTTCTGCTTGTTTGCTGTGATGAGATCACAAGGACGGTATCTGAGAAAGGTGGCTCTTTAAGAAGTTACCCTACCTGATTATAAATCCTAAACTGATCAAATTTTCTGAGCAAATGTGCCTATTAAGAATGAAACAGTGATTATAATATTTTTGATAACAAGTATCACTATGTTATCATAAATACTTGTTGACTGTTTCTCTTTATGTTAGTAGTGCCATCAGAAAATTGTGTGTTTCTGGACAAGCTCACCACCTCTTGATTTCTGTGTTGTCCATGTAACTTGTTTTGTCCATATCCTTGATTGAGTTGAATTCCACCAAATGCGTTTCAGGCACTTTGTCCAACTCCATTTGCTTTTGCAATTTCAGATATCAAATTTGACTTAAATGATTTTGTCTACATAAGGTTATATGTTTTATGGCTTCAATTCGAACAGCTGTCCCTTTCTCACCTGCTTCATTCTGTGTTAATAGGATGAACCATCACCTTGAAAGTAGTGATTACCAGAAGCTCTTCTGTAGGAAGATGGACTCTGCTGAGCTCCAAACTCCACTTCTACATGGTCTTCCGGATGAGATTGCTCTTCTTTGCCTGGCAAGGGTTCCTCGGCAGTATCACAATGCTCTCAGGTGTGTCTCAAGGGGATGGAAGGCCTTGTTAAGCAGTGAAGAGTGGCACTCTTACCGCAAGCGGAACAATTTGGCCGAGTCCTGGATATATGTGATCTGTAGGGGCACAGGCTTCAAATGCTATGTTCTTGTTCCTGACCCTACGACCCGGTCCTTGAAAGTCATCCAAGTCATGGAACCTCCATGCTCAGGGCGGGAAGGTGTTTCCATAGAGACCTTGGACAGGAGGTTATTTCTCATGGGTGGTTGTAGTTGGCTAAAGGATGCTAATGATGAAGTGTACTGTTACGACGCTGCTTCAAATCATTGGAGCAAAGCACCACCAATGCCTACTGCTAGGTAGTACTCCTTCAGCTGCTGTTCTCTGTTTGTTTTCTCCGTTGCATATGTAGCCTAGTATCTTGGTTTAATTGGGCAGCTCATTCACACATTGCAGCTTTGATTTCAGGTGCTTCTTTGTATCTGCAGCTCTGAATGACAAGATTTATGTTACTGGAGGACTCGGACTGACCGACAAGTCACCTAATTCTTGGGACATCTACGACAAAGCCACAGACTCCTGGTTCTCGCACAAGAACCCGATGCTCACTCCAGACATTGTCAAATTCGTGGCGCTGGATGATGAGCTGGTGACCATCCACAAGGCGTCCTGGAACAGAATGTATTTCGCGGGTATATACGATCCGGTCGACCAGTCCTGGAGGGGCAAGGAGAACGAGATTGCCCTGTGCTGGTCCGGCCCGACGGTCGTCGTTGATGGGATGCTCTACATGCTCGACCAGTCCCTCGGCACCAAGCTGATGGTGTGGCTGAACGAGACCAAGCAGTGGGTGATGGTCGGCAGGCTGTCGGACAAGCTCACGCGCCCGCCGTGCGAGCTGGTGGCCATCGGCAGGAAGATCTACGTGATCGGCAAGGGGCTGAGCACGGTGACCATCGACATGGACATGGCGGCCAGGGTGGACGGGTTCCTGGTCTCGTCGTCGACAGGCCCGCTGATGGAGCACGACTTCTCGCCGGAGAAGTGTAGCGTCATCACCATCTGAAGACCGGCACTGATTGTACCGTGAACTGAAATAACAGTGAACGTTTTTCTTTTCTTGTGGCTGTATGTCGACTTGTGTGTTTTGGTGAGATGGCTCTACATTGATTGACTTTTAGCTGTAAACATGAGGGAAGAAAGCTCAGGTTGGGTGAGTTGTATGTTTGTACTTGTTGAGTGTGAATAAATTCTGATCGGAACTGGTTTTTTTTATTTTGCTCTGTTAACGCTCCCATTGTGGCTGCAGAAATTGATAACTGAAACAATGTCAAGCGAGTAAAGCTGAGGTATTTGGCTACAGAAATTGTAATGGCAATGTTAACGTAATCAGATCGAATTGAGATTACCATTGCTCTGTTCTTCCTGCTCGCCGGCTGCCTTATGGTAGATGGCCTGCTCTTGCTCGAACCCAGCCAAGCAGGATCTCAAATGCCGCCGGCCATCCCTGAAATCAAACGCCGTCGACCGTGCTTGAGGAGGAGTGCGCTCGGGAGGGGAGGAAGAAGGGATTATGCGGCGGTGCGGGGACGAATGGGCTCAGGGAGAGGAGGACGGAGCGGGGACGAATGGGCTCAGGGAGAGGAGGACGGAGCGGTATCGTGATTACCGGTGAAGGGTGGGCGGTATCGATCGATAAGTGGGCTGGACCCGTTTACGGAGGGACATGTTTCGTCGTTGATTAAACAAATGCAAGTATCGTTTTCGCTTTATAGCGTAAAGGGATGACGGGTAAAGTTCCCCGAAACAAACACCTCCTGAATGTTAAACTGAAACACCGTCACCAGAGTAATTTGCGCAGAAAAAAACTGTCATGAGAGTAAAGCTGAATGTTGCAACGGTTGACATACTGGCCATCCCAGCCGGGCACACTGGAAGCCATTAGGTGAGCAGTTCGGTTCGGCCAAGTTCCAGCCAAAGCATCTCATTCCCCAAGTTCCAACCAAATTCCCAAAGCATCTCATTCCCTGAAAAATTGCACTCTCTGACTGGTGACACTCATCATTCTCATCATTGTTGCCCTCCTCGGTCCTCGCACACTTGGTTGTGCTTTCTCCCTCTAGCAACTAAACGTGATTCTGCTATACAAGGTACTCCCTCCGTTCGGAATTACTCGTCCAAGAAATGAATGTATCTAGATGTATTTTAGTTGTAGATACATCTATTTTTATCCATTTTTGTGATAAGTAATTCCGAATGGAGGGAGTAGTAGTTATTTATAGAAGGTCGGTGAGTGGACTTGATGTTGCCCAGGCGTCATTTCTTTACTAGATTTCACATGACGGTGGTTGTGCCAATCATTTCTACTCTACCAATGCTACATCCATGTAATGGTTTACGCAAGGTCACGAACTGATCTGACGTGGGACTATTTGATTGGATTAAAGAACAGGGTTAGGCCCACCCCACCTGAAA
>NC_041391.1:35358931-35504730 GCF_002162155.2 Triticum dicoccoides | reverse complement strand
GGGGAGGGGGGGCATGTTTAGTTTAGTTGGAAGTTTTCATAGTACCTACGTAGCCGTTCGTAGGTTTAGGATTTTCGTTTCTACCCCTTGTGAAATTTATTCCGATAGCAGGTGATGTAATTGTTGAAGAATTATTGACGATTTGTGGTGCCTATCTAAACGACTACGAAGTGGAACAACAGAGAAATAAAACTCTTGTTTTTTATGAGAAAGTAGGAGAATATGCTACTGTATACTATTAAAATTTTATAAGTATGTAAAGAAAAACATATTAGTATTGCTTGATTTCCATGGCGATACAGAAAATAAAATTGTGTGCTACCAAACCCTATTCATAAGAGCATCTACAGTCAGACTAAGAAAATCCGCCCCCTAAATATCCGTGGACGTGCCCGGCCACGACTCCGGATAACGTCAGACGCCCTGAAAAGTCCTACCGAACAACCACTCTCCTCATATCAAACCCTCAAATCCATGCAGGTCAATCATATAGCACAAATACATCACCAATTTCAACAATGCAACAAAAGCAAAATGATCCATAACTCAACAATTCAAACATTCCAGAATCAAACTCAACGTCCAGGGCACATCCGTCCAACAAAATGAATCACTCAACGGTCGCCATCTGGGTCACATCTGCGGCTATCGTGGCCGTTCTCACCCCCTCGTACTCAATACGCAGGTTGATCTCCTTCCCCACCTCAAGGCAATTCTTGCCTTCAGGATCCAAGAGGCCTGCGTTTACCAACATTATCCTCAAATTCTACGTGTCCCAAGCAACTTGCAACCTATCCTACAACTTATTCCTCTTCGTCATCCAATCCAACCGACTGTTGGGAGCTTGAGCCACCATTTCTCTTCAACCTCTTGTTGTTCTTGAGGTCATCGACAAGTTGTTGCCACTTTGATTTGCCATTCAATACCAACCAACAATAGCTTAAAGTGATGGCTTCTTATCGACTTGTTAGTAGAAAGTGGCTGCCAACCCCATCTATCAAACAAGAAGTATTCATGAGAATGCAACAAAGCTAGCAATGCAAATGATGGCAAAATGAAGAAAGACAACTTACCTGACCATTGAATCCAACCCCAGTTTGATTACAGCCAACCACAGAAGAATAGTGGTCGACATACTTGTTCACGTCGTCTTGAATGGTGGACCATCTATGTTGGAGAGAGGCCTCATTGTAGGTGGAATGGATAGGGTTCGGCTCCACATATTTCTTATGTTCATCGTACTGCTTGTGATTTTTTTTCCCAGTACGTGTTTCCCTTTTGTCCCGTTCCACATATAGGGTCCATGCTTGTGGCCAACCAAGCTTCAACCAACAGAACTCCTCACGGGTTGTATCGGTAGCTCTAAACAATAAGATTTATGTTACCAGAGGACTCGGACAGACAGACTATTCACCTAATTCTTGGGACACATATGACAAAACCATAGACTCGTGGTGGTCGCGAAAGAACTAGCGCTCACCCCCGACATTGTCAAATTTGTGGCATCGGATGATGAGTTGGTGACCATCCATAAGGCATCTTGGAACATGATGTACTTTGCGGCTACATATGACCCGGGTCGACCAGTCTTGGAGGGCAAGGAGAATGAGGGTCGTTGACGAGACGCTCTACATGCTCGACTAGTCCCTCGGCACCAAGCTGATGATGTGACTAAACGAGACCAAGGAGTGGGTGATGGTTGGCGGGCTGAAGGACAATCTCACACGCCCGCCCTTGCAAGCTCATCGCCATCAGCAGGAAGATCCATGTGATCGGCAGGGGCATGGTGACCATCAACATGTACAGAATGGCCAGGGTGGACGGGTTCCTAGTCTCCTCACCGACAGGCCATCTGGTGGAGCATTACTTCCTGCCAGAGAAGTATAGGGTCATCTGTTGGGGATCGTTGCAGAAAATTAAAAAATTTCCTACGGTTTCACCAAGATCCATCTATGAGTTCATCTAAGCAACAAGTCATGGGAGAGAGATTGCATCTACATACCACTTGTAGATCGCGTGCGGAAGCGTTCAAGGGAACGGGGATGATGGAGTCGTACTCGCCGTGATCCAAATCACCGATGACAAAGTGCTGAACGGACAGCACCTCCGCGTTCAACACACGTACGGAGCGGATGATGTCTCCTCCTTCTTGATCCAGCAAGGGGGAAGGAGAGGTTGAGGAAGAAGGCTCCAGCAGCAGCAGCACGACGGCGTGATGATGGTGGAGAGGCAGTACTCCGACAGGGCTTCGCCAAGCACTCAACGGAGGAGGAGAGGTGTTGGGGAGGGGAGGGGCTGCGCCTTGGATCAGGTGTTCAGCCCTCCCCTCGCCCCTCTATTTATAAGGGAAGGGGGAAGGGGCCGGCCCCCTCTAGATGAGATCTAGAGGGGGGGACGGCGGCCAGGGAGGGGGGCTTGCCCCCCAAGCAAGGGGGGCGCCCCCACTAGGGTTCCCCCCCCCCCAACCCTAGGCGCATGGGCCCAAGGGGGGGGGGGCGCCCAGCCCTCCAGGGGCTGGTTCCCTGCCCCTTGCGGCCCATGAGGCCCTCCGAGAGGGGTGGCCCCTCCCGGTGGACCCCCGTAACCCCTCTGGTGGCCCCGGTACAATACCGATATGCCCCCGAAACTTTCCGGTGTCCGTATGACAACTTCCCATATATAAATCTTCACCTCGGGACCATTCCGGAACTCCTCGTGACGTCCGGGATCTCATCCGGGACTCCGAACAACATTCGCTAATCATATACAAGTCTTCCTTATAACCCTAGCGTCATCGAACCTTAAGTGTGTAGACCCTACGGGTTCGGGAGAAATGCAGACATGACCGAGATGGCTCTCCGGTCAATAACCAACAGCGGGATCTAGATACCCATGTTGGCTCCCACATGCTCCTCGATGATCTCATCGGATGAACCATGATGTCGAGGATTCAATCAACCCCGTATACAATTCCCTTTGTGAATCGGTACGTTACATGCCCGAGACTCGATCGTCGGTATCCTAATACTTCGTTCAGTCTCGTTACCGGCAAGTCACTTTACTCGTACCTTAATGCATGATCCCATGACCAAACACTTGGTCACTTTGAGCTCATTATGATGATGCATTACCGAGTGGGCCCAGAGATACCTCTCCGTCATACGGAGTGACAAATCCCAGTCTCGATCCGTGTCAACCCACCAGACACTTTCGGAGATACCTGTAGTGCACCTTTATAGTCACCCAGTTACGTTGTGACGTTTGGTACACCCAAAGCACTCCTACGGTATCCGGGAGTTACACGATCTCATGGTCTAAGGAAGAGATACTTGACATTGGAAAAGCTCTAGCAAAACGAACTCCACGATCTTATGCTATGCTTAGGATTGGGTCTTGTCCATCACATCATTCTCCTAATGATGTGATCCCGTTGTCAACGACATCTAATGTCCATAGTCAGGAAACCATGACTATCTGTTGACCAACGAGCTAGTCAACTAGAGGCTTACTAGGGACGTATTTGGTCTAAGTATTCACACGTGTATTACGATTTCCGAATAATACAATTATAGCATGAATAAAAGACAATTATCATGAACAAGGAAATATAATAATAATCCTTTTATTATTGCCTCTAGGGCATATTTCCAAGAGTCTCCCACTTGCACTAGAGTCAATAATCTAGTTACATTGTGATGAATCGAACACCCATAGAGTTCTGGTGTTGATCATGTTTTGCTCGCGAAAGAGGTTTAGTCAACGGATCTGCGACATTCAGATCCGTTTGTACTTTGCAAATATCTATGTATCCATCTTGAACATTTTCACGGATGGAGTTGAAACGACGCTTGATGTGCCTGGTCTTCTTGTGAAACCTAGGCTCCTTGGCAAGGGCAATAGCTCCAGTGTTGTCACAGAAGAGTTTGATCGGCCCCGACGCATTGGGTATGACTCCTAGGTCGGTGATCAACTCCTTCACCCAAATTGCTTCATGCGCTGCCTCCGAGGCTGCCATGTACTCCGCTTCACATGTAGATCCCGCCACGACGCTCTGCTTGCAGCTGCACCAGCTTACTGCTCCACCATTCAACATATACACGTATCCGGTTTGTGACTTAGAGTCATCCAGATATGTGTCGAAGCTAGCGTCGACATAACCCTTTACGACGAGCTCTTCGTCACCTCCATAAACGAGAAACATGTCCTTTGTCCTTTTCAGGTACTTCAGGATATTCTTGACCGCTGTCCAGTGTTCCTTGCCGGGATTACTTTGGTACCTTCCTACCAAACTTACGGCAACGTTTACATCAGGCCTGGTACACAGCATGGCATACATAATAGATCATATGGCTGAGGCATAGGGGATGACACTCATCTCTTCTTTATCTTTTGCCGTGGTCGGGCATTGAGCCGAGCTCAATCTCACACCTTGCAATACAGGCAAGAACCCTTTCTTGGACTGATCCATTTTGAACTTCTTCAAAATCTTATCAAGGTATGTGCTTTGTGAAAGACCTATGAGGCGTCTCGATCTATCCCTATAGATTTTGATGCCTAATATGTAAGCAGCTTCTCCAAGGTCCTTCATTGAAAAACACTTATTCAAGTAGGCCTTAATGTTGTCCAAGAATTCTATATCATTTCCCATCAAAAGTATGTCATCTACATATAATATGAGAAATGCTACAGAGCTCCCACTCACTTTCTTCTAAACGCAGGCTTCTCCATAAGTCTGCATAAACCCAAACGCTTTGATCATCTCATCAAAGCGAATGTTCCAACTCCGAGATGCTTGCACCAGCCCATAAATGGATCGCTGGAGCTTGCATACTTTGTTAGCATTCTTAGGATCGACAAAACCTTCCGGCTGCATCATATACAGCTCTTCCTTAAGATAACCGTTAAGGAATGCCGTTTTGACGTCCATCTGCCATATCTCATAATCATAGTATGCGGAAATTGCTAACATGATTCGACGGACTTAAGCTTCTCTACGGGAGAGAAAGTCTCATCGTAGTCAATCCCTTGAACTTTCCGATAACCCTTAGCGACAAGTCGAGCTTTATAGATGGTGACATTACCATCCGCGTCCGTCTTCTTCTTAAAGATCCATTTGTTTTCTATCGCTCGCCGATCATCGGGCAAGTCAGTCAAAGTCCATACTTTGTTTTCATACATGGATTCTATCTCGGATTGCATGGCTTCTAGCCATTTGTTGGAATCTGGGCCCGCCATCGCTTCTTCATAGTTCAAAGGTTCACCATTGTCTAACAACATGATTTCCAGGACAGGGTTGCCATACCACTCTGGTGTGGAACGTGTCCTTGTGGACCTACGAAGTTCAGTAGCAACTTGATCCGAAGTACCTTGATCATCATCATTAATTTCCTCTCCAGTCGGTGTAGGCACCACAGGAACATTTTCCTGAGCTGCACTACTTTTTGGTTCAAGAGGTAGTACTTCATCGAGTTCTACTTTCCTCCCACTTACTCCTTTCGAGAGAAACTCTTTTTCCAAAAAGGATCCATTCTTGGCAACAAAGATCTTGCCTTCGGATCTAAGGTAGAAGGTATACCCAATGGTTTCCTTAGGGTATCCTATGAAGACGCATTTTTCTGACTTGGGTTCGAGCTTTTCAGGTTGAAGTTTCTTGACATAAGCATCGCATCCCCAAACTTTTAGAAACGACAGCTTAGGTTTCTTCCCAAACCATAATTCATACGGTGTCGTCTCAACGGATTTAGACGGTGCCCTATTTAAAGTGAATGTAGCTGTCTCTAGAGCATATCCCCAAAATGATAGCGGTAAATCGGTAAGAGACATCATAGATCGCACCATATCCAATAGAGTGCGATTACGACGTTCGGACACACCATTACGCTGAGGTGTTCTAGGCGGCGTGAGTTGTGAAACGATTCCACATTTCCTTAAGTGTGTACCGAATTCGTGACTTAAATATTCTCCTCCACGATCTGATCGTAGGAACTTTATCTTTCGGTCACGTTGATTCTCTACCTCATTCTGAAATTCCTTGAACTTTTCAAAGGTCTCAGACTTGTGTTTCATCAAGTAGACATACCCATATCTACTCAAGTCATCAGTGAGAGTGAGAACATAATGATATCCTCCGCGAGCCTCAACGCTCATTGGACCGCACACATCGGTATGTATGATTTCCAATAAGTTGGTTGCTCGCTCCATTGTTCCGGAGAACGGAGTCTTGGTCATTTTACCCATGAGGCATGGTTCGCACGTGTCAAATGATTCATAATCGAGAGACTCTAAAAGTCCATCAGTATGGAGATTCTTCATGCGCTTGACACCTATGTGACCAAGGCGGTAGTGCCACAAGTATGTGGGACTATCGTTATCAACTTTACATTTTTTGGTATTCACACTATGAATATGTGTAACATTACGTTCGAGATTCATTAAGAATAAACCATTGACCATCGGGGCATGACCATAAAACATATCTCTCATATAAATAGAACAACCATTATTCTCGGATTTAAATGAGTAGCCATCTCGCATCAAACGAGATCCAGATACAATGTTCATGCTCAAACTTGGCACTAAATAACAATTATTGAGGTTTAAAACTAATCCCGTAGGTAAATGTAGAGGTAGCGTGCCGACGGCGATCACATCGACCTTGGAACCATTCCCGACGCGCATCGTCACCTCGTCCTTCGCCAGTCTCCGCTTATTCCGCAGCTCCTGCTGTGAGTTACAAATATGAGCAACGACATCGGTATCAAATACCTAGGAGTTACTACGAGTGCTGGTGAGGTACACATCAATTACATGTATATCAAATATACCTTTAGTGTTGCCGGCCTTCTTGTCCGCTAAGTATTTGGGGCAGTTCTGCTTCCAGTGACCCTTCCCTTTGCAATAAAAGCCTCAGTCTCAGGCTTGGGTCCATTCTTTGACTTCTTCCCGGCAACTGGCTTACCGGGCGCGGCAACATCTTTGCCGTCCTTCTTGAAGTTCTTCTTACCCTTGCCCTTCTTGAACTTAGTGGTCTTATTGACCATCAACACTTGATGTTCTTTCTTGATTTCAACCTCTGCTGACTTCAGCATTGAGAATACTTCAGGAATGGTCTTCATCATCCCCTGCATATTGTAGTTCAACACAAAGCTCTTGTAGCTCGGTGGGAGCAACTGAAGGATTCTGTCAATGACTGCCTCGTCCGGGAGGTTGATCTCCAGCTGGGACAGGCGGTTGTGCAATCCAGACATTTTGAGTATGTGCTCACTGACAGAACTGTTTTCCTCCATCTTACAACTATAGAACTTGTCGGAGACTTCATATCTCTCGACCCGGGCATGAGCTTGAAAAACCATTTTCAGCTCCTCGAACATCTCATATGCTCTGTGTCGCTCAAAACGCTTTTGGAGCCCCGGTTCTAAGCTGTAAAGCATGCCGCACTGAATGAGAGAGTAATCATCAGCACGTGACTGCCAAGTGTTCATAACATCTTGGTTCTCTGGGATGGGTGCTTCACCTAGCGGTGCTTCTAGGACATAATCTTTCTTGGCTGCTATGAGAATGATCCTCAGGTTCCGGACCCAGTCCGAATAGTTGCTGCCATCATCTTTCAGCTTGGTTTTCTCTAGGAACGCGTTGAAGTTCATGTTGACATGAGCGTTGGCCATTTGATCTACAAGACATATTTTACAAAGACTTTAGACTAAGTTCATGATAATTAAGTTCATCTAATCAAATTATTTCATGAACTCCCACTCAGATTGACATCCCTCTAGTCATCTAAGTGTTACACGATCCGAGTCGACTAGGCCGTGTCCGATCATCACGTGAGACGGACTAGTCATCATTGGTGAACATCTCCATGTTGATCGTATCTTCCATACGACTCATGTTCGACCTTTCGGTCTCTTGTGTTCCGAGGCCATGTCTGTACATGCTAGGCTCGTCAAGTTAACCCTAAGTGTTTCTGCATGTGTAAAACTGTCTTACACCCGTTGTATGTGAACGTAAGGATCTATCACACCCGATCATCACGTGGTGCTTCCAAACGACGAACTTTAGCAACGGCGCACAGTTAGGGGGAACACTTTCTTGAAATTATTATAAGGGATCATCTTATTTACTACCGTCGTTCTAAGTAAACAAGATGCATAAACATAATAAACATCACATGCAATTATATAAAGTAGTGACATGATATGGCCAATATCATATAGCTCCTTCGATCTCCATCTTTGGGGCTCCATGATCATCTTCGTCACTGGCATGACACCATGATCTTCATCATCATGATCTCCATCATCGTGTCTTCATGAAGTTGTCACGCCAACGACTACTTCTACTTCTATGGCTAACGTGTTTAGCAATAAAGTAAAGTAATTTACATGGCGTTCTTCAATAACACGCATGTCATACAAAAATAAAGACAACTCCTATGGCTCCTGCTGGTTGTCATACTCATCGACATGCAAGTCATGATTCCTATTACAAGAACATGATCTCATACATCACAATATATTATTCATCATTCATCACAACTTCTGGCCATATCACATCACGTGACAATTGCTGCAAAAACAAGTTAGACGTCCTCTAATTGTTGTTGCATCTTTTACATGGCTGCAATTGGGTTCTAGCAAGAATGTTTTCTTACCTACGAATAACTACAACGTGATATTGTCAACTTCTATTTACCCTTCATAAGGACCCTTTTCATCTAATCCGCTCCAACTAAAGTAGGAGAGACAGACACCCGCTAGCCACCTTATGCAACTAGTGCATGTCAGTCGGTGGAACCTGTCTCACGTAAGCGTACGTGTAAGGTCGGTCCGGGCCGCTTCATCCCACAATACCGCTGAAGCAAGAAAAGACTAGTAGCGGCAAGCAAGTTGACAAGATCTACGCCCACAACAAAATTGTGTTCTACTCGTGCAATAGAGAACTACGCATAGACCTAGCTCTGATACCACTATTGGGGAACGTTGCTGAAAATTAAAATTTTTCCTACGGTTTCACCAAGATCCATCTATGAGTTCATCTAAGCAACAAGTCATGGGAGAGAGATTGCATCTACATACCACTTGTAGATCGCGTGCGGAAGCGTTCAAGGGAATGGGGATGATGGAGTCGTACTCGCCGTGATCGAAATCACCGATGACCAAGTGCTGAACGGACATCACCTCCGCGTTCAACACACGTACAGAGCAGATGACGTCTCCTCCTTCTTGATCCAGCAAGGGGGAAGGAGAGGTTGAGCAAGAAGGCTCCAGCAGCAGCACGACGGCGTGATGATGGTGGAGAGGCAGTACTCCGACAGGGCTTCGCCAAGCACTCAATGGAGGAGGAGAGGTGTTGGGGAGGGGAGGGGCTGCGCCTTGGATCAGGTGTTCAGCCCTCCCCTCGCCCCTCTATTTATAGGGGAAGGGGGAAGGGGGCCGGCCCCCTCTAGATGAGATCTAGAGGAGGGCGCGGCGGCCAGGGAGGGGGGCTTGCCCCCCAAGCAAGGAGGGCGCCCCCACTAGGGGTCCCCCCCAACCCTAGGCGCATGGGCCCAAGGGGGGGGGGCGCCCAGCCCTCCAGGGGCTGGTTCCCTGCCCCTTGCGGCCCATGAGGCCCTCCGAGAGGGGTGGCCCCTCCCGGTGGCCCCGGTACAATACCGATATGCCCCTGAAACTTTCCGGTGTCCGTATGACAACTTCCCATATATAAATCTTCACCTCCAGACCATTCCGGAACTCCTCGTGACATCCGGGATCTCATCCGGGACTCCGAACAACATTCGGTAATCATATACAAGTCTTCCTTATAACCCTAGCGTCACTGAACCTTAAGTGTGTAGACCCTACGGGTTCGGGAGAAATGCAGACATGACCGAGATGGCTCTCCGGTCAATAACCAATAGCGGGATCTGGATACCCATGTTGGCTCCCACATGCTCCTCGATGATCTCATCGGATGAACCATGATGTCGAGGATTCAATCAACCCCGTATACAATTCCCTTTGTGAATCGGTACGTTACATGCCCGAGACTCGATCGTCGGTATCCCAATACCTTGTTCAGTCTCGTTACCGGCAAGTCACTTTACTCGTACCGTAATGCATGATCCCATGACCAAACACTTGGTCACTTTGAGCTCATTATGATGATGCATTACCGAGTGGGCCTAGAGATACCTCTCCGTCACACGGAGTGACAAATCCCAGTCTCGATCCGTGTCAATCCAACAGACACTTTTGGAGATACCTGTAGTGCACCTTTATAGTCACCCAGTTACATTGTGACGTTTGGTACACCCAAAGCACTCCTACGGTATCCGGGAGTTACACGATCTCATGGTCTAAGGAAGAGATACTTGACATTGGAAAAACTCTAGCAAAACGAACTCCACGATCTTGTGCTATGCTTAGGATTGGGTCTTGTCCATCACATCATTCTCCTAATGATGTGATCCCATTGTCAACGACATCTAATGTCCATAGTCAGGAAACCATGACTATCTGTTGACCAACGAGCTAGTCAACTATAGGCTTACTAGGGACGTATTTGGTCTAAGTATTCACACGTGTATTACGATTTTCGGATAATACAATTATAGCATGAATAAAAGACAATTATCATGAACAAGGAAATATAATAATAATCCTTTTATTATTGCCTCTAGGGCATATTTCCAACATCGGATGATGAGTTGGTGACCATCCATAAGGCATCTTGGAGCATGATGTACTTTGCGGCTACATATGACCCGGGTCGACCAGTCCTGGAGGGCAAGGAAAATGAGGGTCGTTGACGAGACGCTCTACATGGTCGACTAGTCCCTCGGCACCAAGCTGATGATGTGACTAAACGAGACCAAGGAGTGGGTGATGGTTGGCGGGCTGAAGGACAAGCTCACACGCCCGCCCCTGCAAGCTCATCGCCATCGGCAGGAAGATCCATGTGATCGGCAGGGGCATGGTGACCATCAACATGTACAGAATGGCCAGGGTGGACGGGTTCCTAGTCTCCTCACCGACAGGCTATCTGGTGGAGCCTTACTTCCCGCCAGAGAAGTACAGGGTCATCACCATCTGAAGGTCCTTCTACATGGGGGTTGCTTGTACTATGAACTGAAATACCAGTGTATTTTTTTCCTTTTCTTTTGGTTGTATATAGAATTCTTTATTTTGGTGTACATTGTTTGACTTTTAAATGTAACATGTGGAAAGAAAATCTCACGTTGTTATTCCTCGGTGAGTTGTATGTTTGTACTTCTTAAATGTGAATAAATTCTGATAGTAACAGGTTCCCGCTCTGTCCAGTTCACATCATGTCAAAAAAAATTGCTATGTCCCCTCGTGGAAAACTGAAACTATGTCACTATTCAGTTGATAGTATGGATTTTCCCCCAACATGAGAGTAAAGATGAATGTTGCAATAGTTGACAAACATAGCTTCACTGCTTATGACAGCCGTACACTGGAAGCCATTGTTGGGTAACGTAGTAATTTCAAAAAAATTCCTACGCACACGCAAGATCATGGTGATGCATAGCAATGAGAGGGGAGATTGTCGTCCATGTACCCTCGTAGACCATAAGCGGAAGCGTTATACAACGCGGTTGATGTAGTCATACGTCTTCACGATCGACCGATCCAAGTACTGAACGTACAACATCTCCGCGATCTGCACACGTTCAGCTCGGTGATGTCCCACGAACTCACGATCCAGTGGAGCTTCGAGGGAGAGATCCGTCAGCACTACAACATGATGACGGTGTTGATGAAGCTATCGACGCAGGGCTTCGCCTAAGCACCACCTACGATATGACCGAGGTGGATTATGGTGGAGGGGTGCACCGCACACAGCTAAAAATCAATGATCAACTTGTGTGTCTTGGGGTGCCCCCCGCCCCCGTACATAAAGGAGCTAGGGGGGAGGCGGCCGCCCAGGAGGAGGGCGCGCCAAGGGGGGAGTCCTACTCCCACCGGGAGTAGGACTCCTCCTTTCTTAGTAGGAGCAGGAGAAGGGGGAAGGAGGAGAGAGAGAGAGGAAGGAAAGGCCCCCCCTCCATGTCCAATTCGGACTATAGGGGGAGGGGGCGCACGGCCCTGCCTTGGGCGCCCCTCCTCTTCTCCACTAAGGCCCATTATACTCCCCCCCGGGGGGGGGGGTCCAGTAACCTCCCGGTACTCCGGTATATGCCCGAACTTGCCCGGAACACTTCCGAAGTCCAAACATAGTCATGCAATATATCGATCTTTATGTCTTGACCATTTCGAGACTCCTCGTCATGTACGTGATCATATCCGGGACTCCGAACTACCTTCGGTACATGGAAACACATAAACTCATAATACCGATCATCACCGAACGTTAAGCGTGCGGACCCTACGGGTTCGAGAACTATGTAGACATGACCGAGACACGTCTCCGGTCAATAACCAATAGCGGAACCTGGGTGCTCATATTGGCTCCTACATATTCTATGAAGATCTTTATCGATCAAACCGCATAACAACATACGTTGTTCCCTTTGTCATCGGTATGTTACTTGCTCGAGATTCGATCGTCGGTATCTCAATACCTAGCTCAATCTCATTATCGGCAAGTCTCTTTACTCGTTCTATAATACATCGTCCCGCAACTAACTCATTAGTCACATTGCTTGCAAGGCTTATAGTGATGTGCATTAACGAGAGGGCCCAGTGATACCTCTCCGACAATCGGAGTGACAAATCCTAATCTCGATCTATGCCAACTCAACAAGTACCATCAGAGACACCTGTAGAGCACCTTTATAATCAACCAGTTATGTTGTGACGTTTGGTAGCACACAAAGTGTTCCTCCGGTAATCGGGAGTTGCATAATCTCAGTCATAGGAACATGTATAAGTCATGAAGAAAGCAATAGCAGTAATCTAAAACGATCATGTGTTAAACTAACGGAATGGGTCAAGTCAATCACATCATTCTCCTAATGATGTGATCTTGTTTATCAAATGATAACTAATGTCTATGGTTAGGAAACCTTAACCATCTTTGATCAACGAGCTAGTCAAGTAGAGGCATACTAGTGACACTGTATTGTCTATGTATTCACACATGTATTATGTTTCTGGTTAATACAATTCTAGCATGAATAATAAACATTTATCATGAAATAAGGAAATAAATAATAACTTCATTATTGCCTCTAGGGCATATTTCCTTCAGTCTCCCACTTGCACTAGAGTCAATAATTTAGATTACATAGTAATGATTCTAACACCCATGGAGTCTTGATGCTGATCATGTTTTGCTCGTGTCGATGCAGGCACCGTCAGGCGTGCCGGGCTAGCTGCGCTCGCTAGGAAGGAACAAGGTTCCCGTCCAGAACAGGTCTCCAGAAGACGGTGCACCTCGCCCCACGGTGGGCGCCAAATGTCAGCGGTTGGGTGCGACATATGCCAAGGGATGGCTTATCATGGTGGGAGCGAGTAGAACGTCGCCGGTGCCTGGAAGCGGGATGAGGTGTAGACATGAACGCTGGCGTACTTTACCCAGGTTCGGGGCTCTCCTAGGAGATAACACCCCTACTCCTGCTCTGCGGGGTCTTCGCATGATCACTAAGGCACTAGTGAGTACAATGGTGTTCCTCGAGCTGTATGCTAGGGGTTGAAGGAGGCAGGGCTAGCTCTCTTCTTCCTCTATGTGTGAGTCTAGTTCTATTTGATCCGGAACCCTTTGCATGGGTGCCCTGGGGGGCTTATATAGGCCTGCCCTCCAGGGGTACAGTGGTATCTGGTTGGGCGTAGGGCCCGGCTGTCAACGTCTCCGGGTGCCGACTTCTCTGCCGGCTACTGGGGCCCACCGCTTGGCGGGCCCCGCTGGCTGGTCTGGTACGGAGCCGACAACCCGCCTCCGCCACTGGCGGGTCTGGTTGGCTGGTTGCTGTAGCCATAAGGCTAATGAAACATGCTTGGTCGTGGGAAGGGCGTGGCTACAGTCTGCCGTGTAACACCCCAAAAAATTAACCATGATTTATTAATTAAAATTTTTCCTTGGTAAATTAATTTTAATTTCTGGATTTATCTTTTGATTTCAAAGCTACTCTTTTCTTAAATATTGTGGAGTTTTTCCTCCAAATGGAAAACCATTCAAAAATATTATTGGACTTGTATATCTTCCCAAGACCATTTCTTTATATCAGTGGAATTATTTCTATAATTAATTTTCCTGAGCTTTATTTCTTTTAAAATGATTTTTCATAAGCTTTAGAGCCTCTTTTGCACTACAACCCTTTCATATATTCATTTAAAAATTCCACCAAAATTTGGGGATGACATGCGAGGTTACTAAATCACTTTTATGCAAAAACCTCTCTTAATCATTTGAAGATTTTGAGCCCTACCTCAAGTTTTCAAATCTGGATCAGTTTGTGGTGTGCACTGCAACCTATTTAAATATTTCTTGAAAAATTGCAAAATTTTTTTGGAGATGTCAGTAGATGCATATAATTCATTTGCATGCAAAAACCCATGAGTGTTCTTTGAAAAATTTGAGCAAATCATCCCCTTTTGCTCTCTGCCCAGTTTGGTGTTTCCTACTGCAACTCTATTTTATTTTACTCTAGTGCCCATGATCTTTCTCCTGCTTATAAACCACCCTACAAAATCCTTAAGTCCAGGAGATTGGACCCATTGGAATATTTTTGACCCATGCAATTATAGCCTTTAGTTTCTGCCCAGATTTGGTTTTCTCAAAAACTTGCACTAACTAGTTTCTGGATTTGCCCAACTAATCTTACCATCATCACTTGCATCTAAAGAGACTAGGATCTGGAGTTTTTGGCCACCCCAAGAGTTGCCTAGATGCCCTTGGCATTCTGTCAAGCACCTTGTGTGCATGGTCAGTTTTGTCATAGTTTTTAGTTTGCACATTGGACCTGCTTGCTTTGCCTAACTAGCATGTCTCATGGCTCTACCTTAGTCTATAGCCCCACCCTGCTAAACCTCATGTGGATTGGAGCCCCTGGCATGCCTTGGCATTTTGCCGAACATGTAGAGTGTGTGCTCTGGGCGCGCCCAGAGCGCACGTTTTGCACGCGCGCGCAGCCGAGCCGCCGCGTCGCGCCCCTGGACTTTGCTCGCCCGCAGGGCCGCGCCCCGGCCTCGCCCGCTCACCAGAACCCTCCAGGCCGCCCCTGGACTTTGCTCGCCCGCAGGGCCGCGCCCCGGCCTCGCCCGCTCACCAGAACCCTCCAGGCCGCCCCTGGAGCCCCATAGCGCCGCCGTCAGGTCGGCCCTGGCAGCTAGCGGCCGGCTACAGCAGGCTCCTGCCCTGGACGGCGCCGCCCGAGCCACTCTTGCTCGCCAGCTCGCCCCTGGAGCAGTGCCCGCTCGTCAGCTAGCTTCTGCCGCCATCCCCAGCCTCGACACGTCGCGCTGCAAGCTACAGAATGGCAGTTCGCCGATCTTATCCCCGGCCGCCGCGGAACCGACCTAGTCGCGCTATAAATAGGGATCCCCGAGCCCATCTGGACACTCAGGCAACCTCGTACCATCCCCCTAGTGCCCCCACACCCAGCTACCGGTGGAGGGAGGCCGTCTTCCTCGTCTCCGGCCAGTTCGGCCGCCGCCACCCTCCGGTGCCATGCGTCGCGAGCAGAGCCTCCCCCAGCCTTCCAGCGCCACCGTTCGACTCCCCTTGGTCTTGCGGAGCCTCCCCACCTCTCAGCTTCGACGGGGAACCACCGTAGCTCGAAGCCCCAAATCCTCCCGAAGCCACCTCCGCCGCGGAGCTCACCGTCGGCGACTCCCGTCGTCCCCACCAGCCGTTCGGCCACCGGGAGGACCGCCCTGGACCAGCGGATCCATCCCCGCCCTCAGAACCCCGCGAGGAGCCGCCGTTCGTCGACAGCGATCGCCGGAGCCCCGCCTTCGCTCGGACAGAGGAGGAAGGAGGCGGGCGACTGGTCAAACCTGACCAGTGGGCCCAAGGGACCCACTGTCAGTGACCCACGCGCCGGTCCACGCTGGCATAACTGGAAGCGTAAACGCAGAGTACGCTCCCCCCCCCCCCGAACGGTTTTCTTTTTCTGTTTCTTTTATTTATTTATTAAAAACATGATTTTGACTAAACTTTGACTGGCTATATCTTTTTAAATATAAGTCCAAATGAATTGATTCTTTTTCTGTTGTTTCTCAAATTCTGTCTAGTTTATTTTCATATTTATTTGAAAATTTTCCAAACAACCTTTTTGTACTGTTTTGAAAACTATGTGTTGAATTCAAATTTTCTTAAAATAGGATTATGGAGAGAGGAGAAAACTTTCAAAAGTTTTGGAATGCACCCTGCCTCTCCACAACTTGAAGGCAAGCATTCTGAACCCTGACATAATATTGTTGTGTGTTGGTTGATACGATACAACACCACCTTAACACGAAGTATTCGTTATTTTATGTGATGATATGATCATACTCATGAGTGCATAATGAATGTTCCTTGCTGTTGGAACTTGATATGCTTGTGATAGTAATCACCCTCGTATGCCTTTCATGTCTATCGGAAGGAATCCGGGAAATCCTCTGTCTTGGGTAGACACGAGCTTGTCTCCAGTCTTCGTCGAGACGGTTGTGTCCGGTATGGCATAGTGAGGTATGATGAGTGGTGATTCTGTTTGTTGGTTGAAACATGTTTGTTATGCTAATCATGCAGGGAATACTTAAACCTCCTGAGTCGGTCATAGATCGAGTCTTGTTCCAGTAACCCCCATGCTTGTTCCGTACTACCACTTGTCCCTGCCATAGGTAAGGTACGGTTCAGTAAGTTGTCAACCCCTTTCTAGCACACACCGTACAGAGAGGCCATGGTGGAAGATACCGGCTGCATCCGGTAGGCATGCCACCTGGTCCGGGGGCATGGGTGTTCCCGGTTGTAGCCGAGGGGGTAGCTCCCCTAGTTTGCGCGCGTTATAAATTTTGTGATCCCATGCTAATCGAGGTTGTAGCCTCCCCACTTAGAGTTTTGCTTAACAAGTGTCGTGGGTGATTCCAGACACCGGTAAGTCTGGCTGGTGTGTGTGGTCAGGTGTGTTTTCAATTAAAAGACTGTAGACGGAATTAGTCCCGATGGACTAACGGAATCCGTTACTCGTGGGTAAAGAGTACACCCTCTATAGAGATTATATCTATTCGAATAGCCGTGTCCATGGTTAAGGAGAACAATCTGGGATGGGTCAAGTGTCGGTCTTAGTGTCGGTCTTCAGAGGAAAAATTGCTAAACCAGAACATGGATCATGACTTGTGACTCATGATGATTACTATTATTATGGACCAACCATTTACATTATTTGAATTATCGAGTATCCCTGGGATGGCTCTACCTCCTGGATATTCACTGTGATCATTCTCTTATAAGCCCTTTATGTGGTGTCGCTCAGACGCCCGACTGTGGCATGCTTGTCATTTAAATTACTTATAAGCCCTTTATGTGGTGTCGCTCAGACGCCCGACTGTGGCATGCTTGTCATTTAAATTACTTATAAGCCCTTTATGTGGTGTCGCTCAGACTCCCGACTGTGGCATGCTTGTTATTTAAACTACTTATAAGCCATTTATGTGGTGTCGCTTAGACACCCGACTGAGGCATACTTTAAAGTATTATCCTTTCGAGGCGTCGCTTCAGACACCCGATCGATGCATTCTATTTCTACTCCATTATTGCATATTCATGTTGTATATGAATAACCTGCTTGCGTGCATCATGGATTTTATTTTGTGACTGACGTTGTGATCATGAAATATTTTAGAGCATGATTATCATTCGTTATATTATACCTGTGTTTATAATGTTTGCGAGTACATTCAAAACTACTCACTGGCTTGTCCCTGGCTATTGTCTTGGCCAGATTTCTTGCACGGAGAGGAGCGTTGCGATGACAACTCCGGAATCTACGCAATGATGATAGCAGCCTCGCGAAGATAGGAGTTATCCAGGTCAGCTGTTCCCGTGGGAAATGGAGTCCCATAGACGCTGATGAACCACGAACCGCTTCCGCCATCAGCCGCTAGAAACCATTTGTTGTACTCATAGGCCAGAATGGTCTTGTACTACATACTTTGTATGTTGCTTGGAGTTTCTGTATCAAGTTGGTGTCTCATCAGCTAACAGTAATCCTGGGGCTGGTGAGCACAAGGGCCATTTTTTGGGAAATTAATATCCCAAAAATACGGTCCTGACACGCCATCTGGTGGGAGATTATTGTAGCCTCACCGTGTCTCTTCGGGTTAACGGTGCGCGGGCCCCGCGAGAGGGCCCGACCGCCTTTCAGAAGCCAGATCCTCTTAGGTTCGACTGTACAGGCTACACCGCCTTTTGGGCCTTGGCTGCCTGGTAGGGCCCGCCGCCAGCGGGCCATACCGACAGGCCATCGTGGGAGTACGCCCTGCAGGTCAGGGAGGACGTCAAGGACGAAGTGGCGACAGTATTGCGCCGTGCGGAGATCTCCGCCTGTACGGGGCACTATGGCCACGCCAGGCCCGGGATACGGGGGTGATGGGATACACTGTAGCCTCACCCCGTCTTGTCTTCTTAATGGGGTGGCGCATACTCCGAGGGCGCCGTGGGCCACCTTCTAGGAGTCGGCCTCTCCGGAGGCTGATGGCTAGGAGTCAGCCCGTCTTGGTGCCGTCTTCTGGTACTTGGCCATCTTCTAGCAGCTGGCCGCACGAGCCAGCCAGCCCCCAGAAGGCGGCGCTCACTTCGTAGGCTCGTGGGGCGCCGCGAGCCCAATGTCTTAAAAGGCTCATGGACTCGGGTTGGGCTACCCGTGGCCCATTACTCCAACAACCAATCACTGACCTAGTTGTCTGCCCGGACGTATAGGGGCAATATAAGAGGTCTGTCTATAGTAGATGATCTAAGCCAACACAAAATATGAGTACAAAGCATTATCGAATTGTCAATTATTGACGGAACGATGGTGGTCGACTAACCATCACAAGCACAAACTATTACTTATCTTCGATTCTAAAGGACGAGTAATTCTTATTTCATTCTTTTACAAGCTGTACATTGACTTAACAGTAAGATGAGAAAAGAAAAGCTCAGGTTGTTTATTCCTCGGTGAGTTGTATGTTTGTACTTGTTGAATGTGTGGCTCTGTCCTGTTCACATTATGTCAATTGTTTTCACCCTGTCCCCTCGTTCAAAACAAAATGCCATGATTCAATGGATAGTATGGATTTCGCCTCCACATGAGAGTAAAGTTGAATGTTGCAATAGTTGACAAACATTGCTTCACTGCTCATCATGGCCACACACTAGAAACCATTAGGTGAGAGAACACTCACACTCTGGTGAGTAGTCTCAGTAACTCTAGAAGAGGACTGTTCATCAAATCTGGTCCCTGAGTGCGAGCCCTAGGCTTGGATCTAGGAGAAGGAAGACCGCCACCACCACCTGCACCCCGCCGCCAAACGCCAACCGTTGCCACCATAGCCGCAACCCCGACGACCCGTGCATCTACCAGGAGCCCCAAAACGACTGGAGCAGGGCCCCAGCCAGTGCAGCCGACACGGATACTAGCACTGGACCGCCGCCATGGGAGCCCCGCGCCGCCCGCAACACCGACAGCTAGATTTGGCCGAGTGAGGTCAAGCCGGCATAGCCGCCACGGGAGCGCCACGCGCACAACCCTCCATGCCTTGGCAAGTCGCTGGAGGGAGTAGCAAGTCCCCCGACCCGCCACTTCGCCGATGCGACCCGCCGCCAACGCGCCACCACCGCTCGATGGAGAGAGCCCCGTGTCTGCCTCCAACGTGCAAGCGGAGAAGACACCCCGCCGCCACCGAGGCCGACCGGGCTTTGCCCGGCGGCCAGGAGGGGCCGGGGAGGAGGGAGCCTAGGCAGGTGGTGCGGAGGTTGGCACTCTCGGTTGCCACACGGGAGCGAAGCGGGAGGGTGGGTGGAGGGCCGGTTACCAAACAAACTATTTTTGTACCATGCGGCCCTGGTTGAGTGTGGTGTAGGCTACCAAACGCGTCTGTATAGTCCCTGAGCAAAATAAGAATTAACATACAGTCTCGTCATATGTCAATTTTTTCCTTGGATTTTCAAATATGAAAATGATGGGTTTTGAATAGGATTAGTTAGATGAGGGGTTAAGTGATCCGAAAAGGAATGTCATGGGGTTATTCGAACCACCCACGCGATCCCCTTTGTCAGTTCCCACCGGAAGTTTCTCCACTCACCGCTTGCCGCCGCCGCCGCCGTCGCCGTCTGCGCCATGCTCCGTCTCCTGAAGAGCATCCTCACCCAACAGCTCTCTTCCCCCTCCGCCTCCACCATACCACCTTTCTTTGTTTGGACCGAGCACCCCATGTCTCTGCTCCAGACATCATGTGATGCCTTCTAGCGTTCGTGCATGTGTTGTTTCAATCTGTATTCATTCTTCTTCTTCTTCTATTATCTTCTTCTATCAATGAAATGATACGCAACTTTACGTATTCGTGAAAAAAACATAGGATGCGAACCAACCATTTTCTTCTCCATGGATAAAATGGACTTTTCTTCTGTTAAACTGAAAGAAATCACTACGGAACGCGATCCCCTTTGTCAGTTCCCACCGGAAATTTCTCCGCTCGCCGCTCGCTTCTCGTGGCCGCCGCCGCCGCCGTCTGCGCCATGCTCCGCCTCCTGAAGAGCATCCTCACCCAACAGCTCTCCTCCCCCTCCGCCTCCACCATACCCCCTTTCTTCTCCCTCCGCCTCCTCTCAACCGCGGTGCCCCAAGTTCTTGCAAACCCCGGCGCCGGCGGCTTCGCTGTCCAAGACTACCTCGTCGCCACCTGCGGCCTGACCCGAGCGCGAGCGCTCAAGGCGTCCACGAGACTCTCCCACCTCAACTCCCCCACCAAACCCGACGCCATCCTCGCCTTCCTCGCCGGCCTGGGCTTCTCCAGGGCCGACGTCGCCGCCGCCGTGGCGAGGAACCCCAGTTTACTCTGCACCAAAGTGGAGGGGACCCTCTCCCCCATCGTCGCCGGGCTCACCGGCCTCGGCCTGTCGCACTCCGAGATCGCGCGCCTCGCCTCGCTCACCGACTACTGCCTCCGCACCAAATCCGTGGTGGGCAAGCTGCGCTACTACCACCAGCTCTTCGGCTCCTCCGACAAGCTCCTCCGGGTGCTCAAGGTCAGCCCACGCCTTCTCTCCTCGAGCGTCGGGACGGTGGTCGAGCCCAACGTCGCGTTCCTGCGGGAGTGCGGGGTAGATGTTCGACATATTGCCTCGCTGTGCGTCAATGTGCCGAGGCTTCTGACCACCAACCCCGAGCGCGTCCGGGCGATGGCAGCGTGCGCCGAAGCTGTAGGCGTGCCCCGCGGCTCCGGGATGTTTAGGGAAGCGCTGCAGGCTGTCGCGTTCCTCAGCGAGGAGGAGATCGCCGCCAAACTGGACTACTTGAAGAGCACGTTCAGGTGGTCCGATGCCGAGGTGCGCATTGCTCTGTCTAGGTATCCATCATTGGTGAGGAGATCAAAGGGCATGCTCCTGCGTAAGTCCGAGTTCCTTATCTCTGAGGTGGGGTTGGAACCGGCCTACATAGCTCGTCTGCCGGTAATGCTCTGTCTTAGCCTGGAAGGCCGGCTCAGGCCCAGGTACGATGTTGTAATGTTTCTAATGGCAAATGGATTGCTCAAGCGCGTCCCCAAGTACTATCCAGTCTTCAAGGCAACCGAGAAGGCATTCTTTGAGGCGTATATATGCCCTCATAAGGAAGCTGCGCCGCACCTCGCTGAGTACTATGCCACAGCTTGCCGAGGGGAAGTGCCCACTGGATTCACATTGACAGGAACCAAGAATGGGCTATGAAAATTGGGACTGCGTATGGCACAACCAAAATTTCTCTCCGTGTGGTAAGGTGCTAATTCATGTCACGGTGTTCTTTGCCTTAGTGGATGTTGTTTGTCCGCTGTTGGCTGTTATATGTCTTTTTGATACTTATTTGGTCGTTGCTAATTCGTGATGAAACTGATCATTTGATTCCTGAATCCTGATATGTTAATGCCATCATGTGTCTCTGTCTCTCTGAGGTTGATCCAAATCTGAGATGACGTACATGTAAAAGGGCGTGATATATATGTAAATCCTTAGACGACTGCAAGCCTTCTTCTTGCATCTTCTTTTCTTAGCATTCCTGAAGCTAGATGATATACTCCTTTATGAGATGCATGAAGATTGCAATGATAAATGGAATGCAATTCAGCAACTTGTAGGGTGCACTCAATATTTTCATAGCTCTGTACTATGTCCTTATCTCCAAAAGTATTGTGTTAATTCAGCAACTCTGTAGGTTGCAAAGATTTATGTTAACTCGGCGTAAAAAAAGATGATGTCGAGCAAAGTTCAAAGTTCAAAGTTCTGTACCTGTTGAGATGATGTCGAGCAACAACAAGTTGGGTCAGATTCAACAATACGCTAGGTGCCTTTACCTTGCTGGGAATGTTGCATTAGGCTTTAATTCAACAATATCTAATCTTTTTGAGGCGGTCAATGGACAGAAAATCGGGAAAAAAGAAAGAAACGAGGCACATCATGCATTTACGAGCATGACGGCAGTGTGTTTTATGATACAAGTGTAACTGCAAGATGATGCCTGTTGATTTCTGAAAGCATGCACCGCCGCGATGCTCTATGTCAGATGCACCTTGCTGAAACCCTGCAATACCTGTTCTATTTTGAATTTTAAGAGGCAGAAGTGTGTGATCAGCACAGTGCAGATCAATGTCTTGAATGAATCTGCCATGCTGCCCTAGCTACTAGTATACATGCCAAAAACCTTGACTTTTTTTTAGGTGGTGCATATCGTGTTCTGACTAGCCTACCCAACTTGTTTGGGACTAAAGGCTTTGTTGTTGTTGTTGTTGACCTGAAAAGTTCAGATTTACGTATTCCCTCCGTCCGAAAATACTTGTCATCAAAATGGATAAAACAAGATGTATCTAGACGTATTTTAGTTCTAGATACATCTTTTTTTTTGTCCATTTTGATGACAAGTATTTCCGGACGGAGGGAGTATCATTTTACATGTGGCATCTGTTTTGGACTTGGAATAAGAGAAGTCAGTTTTGTCTCTTGGCTTCAACAACCACCATGGAACAGCACCAGAACAAAACTGAGGTAGATATATAGAAGCAGTTGAGCATCAGCCTGTCATCTTGGCTTCAACAACCACCATGGAATATCTCTGAGTGTTGGAAAGCATTGGAAGCTGAGGCAGAAGCAGTTCATTCTCCGCGTTGTTGGCCTGCAGCAATTCAGTTGAAACATACTCATAACCTGTCCTCGTAGTTTGTCCAGGCATTCTTCGGCACTGCACTTCGAAAACAACACATGGTGTGAAAAAAATCTCAAATTCGTCCATCTTTGAATTCGATCCAAGGGATGGCAAAAAAAGAAATATATCAGACCCAGGTTTCGATCCATCTTTTTGTGAAACTGAACGAGAAGTAAAGCGAAGGGCAGTCAAATTTTTCAGAGAGCATTACTTGGATGCCAAAGAAAAAGATGAAAAGTAAATAAATTTATCAGAGCCAGGTTTCGATCCTGGGACCTGTGGGTTATGGGCCCACCACGCTTCCGCTGCGCCACTCTGATGTCGTTGTATTGACTACAATTTTCCTCCTTAAATACATTTGCGTTGGCCCTTTGGTACTAACTTTCCCTGGACGCAGTTGGTGTCTAATAATTTGCCGACCCGCAGGCGCTCGCAAAGTCGCAATCGCAGTGCTTACTAGACGAATCAGGCCCTTCGTGAACCAGTTCAGTGAAAATACTTGAGCAGATCACCCGCAAAACAAAATTTAAAAAAAAAATACTTGGAGCAGATGTAGTAGCAGCAGCTGCTGTTTGCATCACCTTGGCTATTATTGTTTCCAGGATTCGAGGTGTGGCGGCCATGGAGGAGGGCAGCAGTTCCGGACGGTCGTGACGGCGCCTCTCCAGGGGATGATGTGCGGCGGCCATGGAGGGGGTATCGGCTGCCTACGCTCGCATCGTTTAGCTCCAGGGCTCTATGTGCGGTGGCCGGGGAGAGGGGCAGCGGCCGCTGACCGTTGCGGCGGCGCCGCTCGCGCGCCAGTCCCGGACGGGACAGCAAAGTGGCGAAGCCAGGCTATAACTGTGCAGTCGCTTGACTACGGGCAAAATCATTGTTTTGACCTTTTTTGAATACTTTAGCACGATTTGACCCTGTTATCAAAAAATTTCAAATCTGACCTTTTCTCATAGCGCCTGCACATGGGGCGCTATGCACATGTATATAACGCCTCTAGTCATGGCGCTATGCCTCCTACAGCGTGGCTCCACCCGGCCCAGGCTGTTACGTATAGCGCTTATGAATGGCGCTATGTTGAAGAACATAGCGCCCCCATACTTGGCGCTATGCCTGTATGAAAGGTTTGGTGCCATTGTGTACCATAGCGCCGTGTCTTGTGGCGCTATACATGCAGGAGAGTTCTTAAACATCAAAAAAATTCCAATTAAGTGTCCATTTCACAGTGCCCCGTTCAATGGCGCTATGCTTGCCAGTAAACTTTGGCAGGTATTTGATAAGTTTACAACAATGACAAAGAACAATTACAACAATTTCACATTACAAAAAGTTCACAAGTAGTCTACGATTACGAGAAGTTCACAGCTAGCTAACTAAAATGGCAAGTTCATTTCACATTACAGAAACTTCACAGCCAAAAAGTTCACAACAAGTCTAATTACGAGAAGTTCACATCTAGAAGCTAACTAAAGTGACAAGTTCAATTAGTTCACGAATACACCTACTTCTTCCCCCTCGCCTGCCTCACATCCTTCTTCGTCCCCGGCCCTCTTCAACCTCCTCAGAACCTTCTTCGGCGCTGGCTCCTCCTCATCCTCAAACTCGTTCTCGGACTCGACAACAGACTTGTCAACGGCCTCTTTTGTTTCTTGTTTCATGCCTCCGGTGTATAACGGTTGAAGGTCTTCCTAGGCTTTAAGTTGAAGTGGCGACGCTCAGTAGGCTGAATAGGCTGACTAGGCTGAGGTGCATCATCGATAAACCCCCTCAGGGTGATCTCGTCGGGCGCCTGAAAAATAAGGAATGTGTTTGAGTGGAATTGCATCCAACACGAAATTCAACATTCAGTTTGAGTAAAGATGAATCATAAATTGGTAACATATAGCCTGTTTGTGGAACACACATCATAAAATACGAACCATAGCATCAACTTTGTAAGATACAACAAGTGATGTTCAGTTCATCACTCTGTATGGTAATTGGCAATACATGTAGACTGCACTAGCACTACACTTCTACATATATACGAGTGCAAGCATGATGATGGTAACATTTAATTGTGTATGCAATCACAACATGATAAATATTTTATATGCAAAAATTAAAAAATAAATGGTAACACAGATTTCATACCTCCTCTTCAGAAGAAGTGGAACTCGACCGGGTGGGCATGTTGGCCTCGATGGTACGGCAACCAAGAAGATGAACTAAGGAACGTAACCGAGTAGCGCTACGCTGTGACATTGCGAAATAGAGATTTTAGTGGATTTAAACACAACGCATGTAAACAGAAAGCTCTCACGACATACCTTAATAAACTCTCTAAGGACATTCTCAGAATTCCCACCCCGAGGTTGTGCGAGTGCTTGATCGGCTTCACTAACCTGGCGCGAGATCTCAGTGCGCTATGAAAACAAACATGTCAACAAAAGAGCTCTAGTTATGTTGATATGTCGAAAAAACGGCAAAACTTACCATAAAGTTGATCATAGGAGCAAATCCGGTTTGAGTGCCCTCTCTGATGAGCCTATTGTAGTGGAGGTTGGCGGTCTCTTCAAAACCTGTGGGCACCTCCAATATGCTCTCGTCATAAGCCGGCGGGCATAACTTCACACGAGACTCGCTAAGAAACCATTGAAGATATTTGTAAAATGCAGCTTCATCGTGCACTTGGCGATGTACTTGTCTGTTATTATTAGCCACCTTCACCACGTAATTCCACTTCTTGATGTACTTTTCAAGATATGACTCTCAGTTCTTGATCTTCTTCTGCTTCATTTTGTCCAAGCTTCATATTAACAATCATAAGTATTAGCAACCTGAAATAGTTTATAATGCTAAAGACAGAAGATGCACTCGCTCACCCGTGAAGCACGATATTTGTGTCCTTCCAGGCGTCGTAGCGAATCACTTTCGGTCGTCCAACTGAAAAGTGTTCCCACATCCAGACCGAAAGTAGGACTAACGGACCACCAATGCTGGCATCATCTTTGCGCCTACAACACGCCTCATCCAACTGCACATAGAGGCACGCACGGGACAATTAGCCTGTCATCTTGGCCTCAAGAAGCACCATGGAATATCTCTGAATGTTGGAAAGCAATTCAGTTGAACGTATTCATAACTTGTCCTCGTAGTTGGTCCAAGCATTCTTCAGCATCATCTATGGGATTTCAGTGAAGGTCAGTTTTGACCACTCTACTTTGGAAGGAACAAGCAGTGATGGTGTGAAAATCTCAAATTCGTCCATCTTTGAATTCGACCCAAGGGCAAACAGACGGGAGTGACATGACAGGCATTTGTGAACCTGAACGAAAACTAACTCTAGAAAAAGCGAAGGGCAATCAAATTTATTAGAGAGAAGCTGAAAATGAAAAAAATCAAAAATATCAGAGCCAGGTTTCGATCCTGGGACCTGTGGGTTATGGGCCCACCACGCTTCCGCTGCGCCACTCTGATTTTGTTGTGATGTTTTGGCGAGAGAGAGAGAGAGAGGGAGAGAGACAGACAGCGATGGCTGAGTCATCTCCTCTGTTCGACCTCCTGCTTACTAACTTGGTCCTTCGGTACTAATTTTCCGATTACTGGACGAATCAGGCCCGTCGTGAACCAGTTCAGCGAAAATACTTGAGCAGACGTAGTAGCACCTTGGCTATTATTGTTTCCAGCACCGACTGCCTTCCTCATGCAGGTGCTTGTCATCCTGATGCTTCGCATGCTCACATTGCAAGGGTAAAACCACACACACACAAAAGGTACAGATCCTGCATGAAACATTTGGCAGATGTTCAAGAACGAACAACACTGCCTAGAAGGTGTGCAGTGCAAGTGACCCTCCTCTTGGTGCCCGATTTCTCTCACTCTATCGAAGCACAAACCGCTATAACAATCGATGTAGATCCCAATTAGGAATATATACATATTGTTGCTGCATATGGTTTATTTCCTTCCAGATAAAGATATACTCCTTTTATAGCTGGTAGTTGCGAGCCGAGATAGAGTGAACACTAGTAAAGTTATGAACCAAGAACCACCCCCCCACACGCATTTTATTTAGTCACTTTCTTCTAGTATATACCTTTGAACACATGTGCTTTAAATGGCCCTTAAGCTATTAAGGGCATCTCCAACAAGGTTCATCAAAGAGAATCCCACAAATGTCCACGGACATGTCAGGTGTTCGTGTTTGGACGTGTCCGCAAACATCCAGACCGGACGAACACCATCCAACCCTATCTCTCAAACAAGACGGACACGCACACCGAGCCATTCAACGTTGATGCTAGTTCATAGGATTTTTACCATGCAAACTATCCCTAAAACTACTTAAAAACAACTAAATCCCACACCTTCATGTCAGAGGTGAGATCGACATCCCACATGCCCCGCCCACCTCGTCGTCATTGGTCGCTGGCGAGAACCCACCAGAGTCATGGACGTGCGCATCTTTGGCGTCATCATCGTGCTGCTCCGCCTCCTTGTCGTACGCAGCCTCGAGCTCCTTGAAGACCTAGATGTACCGTTCCTCGTCGATGCGGAACTGGCAGTGCTGGCGGTCAACCACGTGGGCACTCTGGACTAGCAAGAGCATTGCCCGATTCTCGTTGACGATCTTTGGGTCCACGAGGAGTGCCAAGATGGCAGTGATATCCGCAAGCTTCAACTCCAATTGTGTAACGCCTCCTCTGAGGACACATCATCCTCATATGTAGGAAGTTACTATAGCACTTTCCAAAGTGGACATGGTAAGTATGGACTGTCGATATCCCAAAAGAGCTAAAGATAGGATACATATCCTTTCATATTCTATCTCTATCTGCCAATGATACAACCTTTCTCACAGTAAACATTTGCTTTACCTAGAATCTCTAACTAGGTCATGACGAGCTTGGTGGTGGCCCTCATGGAGGTGAGCATCTCTGGCTACATTATTTCCAAAGGGGTTTGAACTTCACATTCAGTTGATATCTGTTTATATTTCAAGCGTTTTATTTTGTTTTTGCAATGTTGTCTAAGTTTATGATACATTTAGATGGCTAGACTCAGAGATGAGGTTTGTGAGGATTCCTTCGTTGTCTCCTAACTTGGCTAGGAGTTTTTGCTGACCTTTGAGATACCAAACCAAACCAAGGCAAGCAAATTCAGGCACAATTCAAGTAAAAAAGGATTCAAAGATAGAAATTAGCACGAAAATTGGGGCATCACATTTTGTACTAGATTTTTGACTCATATGGGAATTATGTTCAAGCTTAGATGACAACGTCAATCAGAACTCTAAGCTATTAATCCCTATGTTCCATAATATAAGATGCTATTACATCCGATAGCTGAATGGAGGGAGTAGCTTTTAGGTGCATTTGTTGCTAATAGCAGATTATAGGGCAACCTGGTGCATGTAGCTCCCGCTTGCGCAGGGTCCAGGAAAGGGTCCGACCACTTTGGGTCTATAGTACGCAGCCTTTCCCTACATTTCTGTAAGAGGCTGTTTCCAGGACTTGATCATGGATGTTTTTTAAAAATTATGTCTAGAGTAGAACTAGATCATGGATGTAAGGTTCCATTCCAAATGGAACTCCTAGCCAAATACAAACAAAACCATTAAAAACAATGCAAGTTCACCGATTTTTTTGGTAAGACCACTAGACTATAATGTAATTCACAATCAACCATAAGAGCATTCGCAGGCAGCAATCTCCATGCATGAAAGGTGGAAGAAGTAACAATTCATCACATTGAAAGAGGGAGAGAGAGAGAGAGAGGGAGAGAGAGAGAGAGAGATCCTTAGGTTTGTAGATGCCATATATACTTCCTGCTTCATGGGCACTCTCGAAATAGGCTTTTGCCCCGCTATATTGATATAGCAACCACCCGATACAACATTCCGATCAACGCTAGGGCTAACAACACATGCACGCCCAAAAAAAAATACAAGAGAAAATAAGAGAAAAAATGCCAACAACACCGGATCAACAAAAGCTACGGCACCCCGCGACCTCCGCGCCCACCGAAGATAACCACCACGCTCCAAAGCCATCGAGTTGTCGTGTACCAAGCACCACCTTCAAGAAGGAATGCGACAATGACGACGCTGCTACCCAGACGAATCCTAAGATTTCTCGCGGTACACGGAGGGTAGAGGGGGGAGAGGGTCACCCGACGCCCTTCAAGAAGGATGGCGGCGCCCGCAGGCATCACCGCGTTGGTGCCTGCAAGACCCGACATGGATTTCTCCCGATCCCTCGCGCCCGCCACCCAGGACCAACCTTAGGCTCCACCACACCCGCCACCCACCAACATGCACCACCACAGTCACGAGGACACTGCCGTCGTCTCACCACGGCTAACGAAGCGAGGCCTACCGGATCCAAACGAGACACCCATAGACAAGGACCGGCAGCACCGTAGCCACGAGGGAGGGAACAACCTCCACCGGCTTAGGCGGTAGCAGACCGGGCATAGCAGCAGAGGCACACCAGACCAAATGTCCGGCCGGGCCCAGAACAGGCCCGTGAAGCTCCGCCGCCATGTTGCAGCAGTCGCGGCATAGCAGCAGCCTTCCCTGTCGCGAGGAGCTCGCCAGAACCACCGGAGAACAACGCACCACGGCCCCCCAGCAGGCCCGCCCCGACCCAGATCGGGCCCGTAGGGCCTAGATCTGGGCCAGCCGGGCGTCGCCGGCCACCGCTAGCCATGGGTCGTCTCCGCCCCGATTACTGGACGAATCAGGCCCGTCGTGAACCAGTTCAGCGAAAATACTTGAGCAGACGTAGTAGCACCTTGGCTATTATTGTTTCCAGCACCGACTGCCTTCCTCATGCAGGTGCTTGTCATCCTGATGCTTCGCATGCTCACATTGCAAGGGTAAAACCACACACACAAAAGGTACAGATCCTGCATGAAACATTTGGCAGATGTTCAAGAACGAACAACACTGCCTAGAAGGTGTGCAGTGCAAGTGACCCTCCTCTTGGTGCCCGATTTCTCTCACTCTATCGAAGCACAAACCGCTATAACAATCGATGTAGATCCCAATTAGGAATATGTATATATTGTTGCTGGAAATGGTTTATTTCCTTCCAGATAAAGATGTACTCCTTTTATAGCCGGTAGTTGCGAGCCGAGATTTTTTTTTAGGATTGGAGGAGGACCTCCGGCCTCTGCATCTGGACGATGCATGCAACCACTTTATTAATTATTCACACAAGACCTTACAAAGTCATACAAAAGTAAGACTAAAGCCACCGTCTAGGCAACATCTGTCGCTACTCCTGTCCAGTTGATGAAGGGATGCTGATAGTCTGGGCCTAATACCAAACGGACCTCGTAGCCAAACTTAACATCTAAGACCCGAGGTCCCAACCAGGACACCTGCCGGGTATGGGGCACCCACCAGTCCGGCACACTCCTCAATCTGGACGCCTGCCGGGTATGAGACCACCGCAGCCACCTGCCACCAATCCATCTTTAGTGTTGTACTGCTGCATGTACCTTGCCCGGTCTAGCTGCCGTCGACGCCACCACGACGCCAGACAACACCACCATCCTGCGCTCGTCCATCATCACACGCCCACTGGCGACGCTGCTCCATGCCACTGAGACCCGTCGTTGTCGACGTGTCAGATACCACGCCGCTCCTCCTCTTATCCCCTCCAGCCAACACTTGCTCCAAAACAATGCCCCCATGAGGGAGAACGACATCGAAACATCGCCATCGTCCGATCCGATAGATCCAGATCTAGGGTTTCCCTAGGAACCTCTGCAGTGACGATGCCTCAGAAGGGAACGACGTCCGATACGCCACCATCGTCCGCCATGACCGCAGTCAGGCATAATTTTCATCGGAAGCCACGTCGTCCCGATCTCCCGGTTGGCTGTAACCGAGCGGTGCCCGCCGCAGAACTGGTGACGCCGCCGCCGATCCGGTCACGCCACCGCCGTGCGACGCCCCTGATGGAGATCCCGATCGAGATCGAAGACGACTCCGACCGAAACCCCACCACCAGTGCCGCCGCACCGTGTCACCTCCTCCTAGCCCAGCCGCTGCCGGATCCAGCCGTCCCCGCCTCCGGGAGACAAGCCGGACGAGGCGCCCCTTATCCCCGAACAGCCGACCCGCGCCGCCGCCACGAGGACCAGAGGAAGGAGGGAGTGCCCCGCCGCCGTCCATGTCGCACGGGCTTTGCCCGGTGGGCGCACTCCGGCGGCGGCGAGGGGAAGGAGACGTTGACGAGTGGGAGTCGCCGGCGGCCGATGTAGATCTCCCGAGACGCGCGCGTGGGGCGTGTCGCGGGAGCGGATCGAGGAGAGAGCCCCTGATATCTGGTACATCAGTTACTTAAGTATGTTGGATGGCTCAACTACAGGATGTGAGTAGATTTCATGACGAAATAAACACATCATTACCTCAACCAGCCAATAATAATGATCGCAAAATCTGCACATTATAAAGTGAACACTAGTAAAGTTATGAACCAAGAACCATCCCCACACGCATTTATTTAGTCACTTTCTTCTAGCATACACCTTTGAACACATGTGCTTTAAATGTCCCTTAAGCTATTAAGGGCATCTCCAACAAGAGGACATATCTGATGGAAACCATATATTCAGCGGAAATATGGAAACTGGACCACGGGCCGTTGGATCGGTGCGGGATAAAAAGAGGTACAAAATGCAAATACAACCCCATAGTCATCCTGTACCTCGCTACAGGAACGTCTCCAATGGAAGCTCCATCCCGTTCTTTTGCCGATGGAGGTATTCCAATCTTCATTCGGAAATTTTTCCCATAAACAGCTAGGGCTAGGAGACTTGTGGGAGATGCTGCGTTCCTCCAGCACGACCACCTCGTTCCGCGTAGGGCCAGTGAGCGACAAGCTGTGCGTGCGGCTGATTCCTCTTCGGCAGCTGTATCCTCTCCCGCGGCTGTTTGGCAACCTATGTCAATCAGCGTTCCCGTCGAACGTCATACCGGATCTACTGTAGGTCCCAAGGTATGAGGATTTCTATGACAGTGCACAACTTCTATGCTTTGCCCGTGTGCTTCTTCTCATGGCTCATATAGTGAGGGCTATGTGTTCAGTGACTGGTGTATAATGCGCAGATTTTGCCATCATCATTATTGGCTGGTTGAGGTAATGATGTGCTTATTTCGTAATGAAATCTACTCACATCCTGTAGTTGGGCCATCCAACATACTTAAGTAACTGATGTACCTGTGTATTGAAGTGATGCATTATTGTAAGCGACTGAATCAGATTAGTGCTGCATAATCAGCACTATGTGCAACTGAAGTGTTTGCTTTACTTGGATTTATTCTAGGCAATGGTTTCGGTTCCTGGAATGTGCTATGTGAAGTTTGATTTCCTCAAGTTCATCAAGGACAATGTACTGAAACTGTAGAGGTTGTTCATCGTCATGAAAAAGAGCTAACCTACACCGAGAGGCAAGTGGTGGTTGTTAAACTGAGGAATCTTAGTTCTGCTAGTTGGTACTAGACTGCAAAGTGATATTCAAATGTTCCCTGCATATTTGGACGCCTAAGATTGTCTTTTGATGATCCTTTTTGCTGACTGTGAACTCAAGCATGCCTCTGCATGTTTGGACGCCCAAGATTTTAATTAAACTGCAAGTGTACTGTTTGCAGTATACTTTCCTGTACTTCTCTTTTTTGGGAAGAATTCGGTTGGGGACACTACTAGAAAAAGGATCAAATGTGAAGCACATTAGTGCCGGTTTGATTTTAAGCCGGCACTAATGTGCCCATTAGTGCCGGTTCCAACGGCTAGCCGGCCGCTCTCATTAGTACCGGTTCGTGGCGAACCTTTAGCACCGGTTCGTGCTACGAACCGGTACTAAAGTGAGTGGTGGCAGGATGTTGTCAGTCTGGGCCCCTCCAACACCTTTAGTACTGGTTTGTGTCTCAAACCGGTACTAAAGGTTGTCCTATATAAACCCTTCGTCCACCCGAGCTCGCTCTGTTCTTCCCCTTTCCCCTCTCCTCTCTGTTCTTCCCCTCTTCCTCTCGAGCTCATCCCATATTTTGCCCAAAATTTGTCAAGATTTGAAGGCCTCCATCCATTCAAATGATCACAAAGGTTAGCAACTTTGTCCTTTCATATCTCATTGCAAGATTAGCTCTTGCAATGCTTTATATAGTGATTAATCTAGGAGGAATTATATATGCTAGTATTTGATTTATATGCAATTTGAGGTCAAAAATAACACTTAGTTTGCATATGTAGGTGTGATTTACTTAGTGCCTTCAAAATCTCCGTCGTAACCACCGTCGATCGCCCGCACCGTCCCGCCGCCGGCACCACCTTGTGCTGAGCCTCTTGTTCATGAATGTTTTATATAAAAAATTGATGTTTCTATGATTTGGATATATAGTTACTCGTATAATTATCTTACCCGTATGTTGTTTGTTATACATAGTGCCATGGTTTTGATATCCGTCCCCGTCGGCCCTCGTCCTTGTTATGATTTGGATGTGGTATATTCTCTTATAAAACTAGTTGTTGCATTTCGTGTTTATGACAAATTATGCCCATCAAGTTGACATAGATATTTTTATCTAGGAGGTTTGTGAACCGGAAATTCCAACCGACCCTATTGTCGAGGGGTTAAATTTAGTTGAAAGAGAAAATGAGTATTTGAAAGAAAAATTGAAAAGAATTGAGGGGAGAAGATGGAATTGGAGTTGCATGTTGCCGATGTCGTCGGTGATCACAAGATCAAGATGGAGAAAATGCGCTTGAAGATTAGAAAGATTAAAAAATATGCCATTGATAGTGAGGCTTGGTATCATTATGCTGTTGGATCATACCTTAGTTACGATCTTGATCGTATTTGTTGTTGCATTTAAATGCTTTAGTTAGAGAGTTATTTGTTTGTTGCATTTAAGTGTTGTATGAACTTTATGTATGAACTTGTATTAATTTGGTATTTTTGGTGTTGTGTAATGAAGATGAGCCGACAATGGATGTACGATGACCGATGCTCTCCCGAGTTCATTAATGGTGTGCAAACTTTTCTGCTTGCGGCTGAGGCAAACAAGCGGGCGGATGGTTTTATGCCTTGTCCATGTGCTGGCTGTAAGAATGATCACAATTACTCTAAGTCAAGAACCATTCACGTCCACCTGTTTGAGTCCAGTTTCATGCCCCACTATAATGTTTGGACCAAGCACGGAGAAAGAGGGGTTATGATGGAAGACAATGAAGAAGAAGAGGACAACGACAACTATCCTGGCCATGGGTTCCCTGAATACGATGATACAACAACGGGGGAAGAAGTTGAGCCGGCAATGCGGGAAGAAGCTGAAGAAGAGGCATCAGATGAGCCCGCTGATGATCTAGGTCGGGCCATTGCCGATGCAAAGAGAAATTGTGCAAGTGATTTGGAGAAGAAGAAGTTGCAGCACATGTTAGAGGATCACAAGAAATTGTTGTACCCGAATTGCGAAGCTGACAAGAAAAAGTTGGGCACCACACTGGAATTGCTGCAATGGAAGGCAGAGAATTGTGTATCTGACAAGGGATTTGGAAAGTTACTGGTAATAATAAAGAATGTGCTTCCAAAGGACAACGAATTGCCCGAGAGTACGTACGAAGCAAAGAAGGTTGTCTGCCCTCTAGGGTTAGAGGTGCAGAAGATACATGCATGCCCTAATGACTGGATCCTCTACCGCAGTGAGTACGAGGATTTGAATGCTTGCCCGGTATGTGGTGCATTGCGCTATAAGATCAGCCGTGATGACCCTGGTGATGTCGAGGGCGAGCGCCCCAGGAAGAAGATTCCTGCCAAGGTGATGTGATATGCTCCTATAATACCACGGTTGAAATGTTTGTTCCAAAACAAAGAGCATGTCAAGGCGATGCGATGGCACAGAGAAGACCGTAAGAAAGACGGAAAGTTGAGAGTACCCGCTGACGGGTCGCGGTGGAGAAAAATCGAGAGAAAGTACGAGAAGGAGTTTGCAGATGACGCAAGGAACGTATGGTTTGGTCTAAGCACAGACGGCATTAATCCTTTTGGGGAGCAGAGCAACAACCATAGCACCTGGCCTGTGACTCTATGTTTGTATAACCTTCCTCCTTGGTTGTGCATGAAGCAAAAGTTCATTATGATGCCAGTGCTCATCCAAGGCCCTAAGCAACCCAGCAACAACATTGATGTGTACCTAAGGCCATTAGTTGAAGAACTCTTACAGCTGTGGAATGGAACAGGTGTACGTGCGTGGGATGAGCACCGACAGGAAGAATTTGACCTAAAGGCGTTGCTATTCGTGACCATCAATGATTGGCCTGCTCTCAGTAACCTTTCAGGACATACAAACAAGGGATACCGCACATGCACGCACTGTTTGGATGATACCGACAGTATATATTTGGACAATTGTAGGAAGAATGTGTACCTAGGACATCGTCGATTTCTTTCGAGCAGGCATCCCGTAAGAAAGAAAGGCAAGCATTTCAAAGGTGAGGTGGATCACCGGACAAAGCCTCGCCACCGTACTGGTGCTGATGTACATGATATGGTCAAGGATTTGAAGGTAGTCTTTGGAAAGGGTCCTGGCGGACAACCTGTTTTGAATGACGCTGACGAACGCGCACCCATGTGGAAGAAGAAATCTATATTTTGGGACCTGCCCTATTGGAAAGACCTAGAGGTCCGCTCCGCAATCGACGTGATGAAGAATCTTTGCGTGACCCTGCTTGGCTTCTTGGGCATGTATGTGAATACAAAAGATACACCTGAGGCATGGGAGGACCAGCAACGTATGCACGGAAAAGACGGCATACATCAGGGTCATGCCAGCTACGCTCTTAACAAAGAAGAGAAGGAAATCTTCTTTGAATGCCTGCTCAGTATTAAGGTACTGTCTGGCTTCTCGTCGAATATAAAGGGAATAATAAACATGGCAGAGAAAAAGTTCCAGAACCTAAAGTCTCATGACTGCCACGTGAATACATGATTATGACGCAACTGCTCCCAGTTGCATTAAGGGGGCTTCTACCGGATAACGTTCGATTAGCCATTGTGAAGCTATGTGCATTCCTCAATGCAATCTCTCAGAAGGTAATCGATCTAGAAATCATACCAAGGTTAGAGAATGATTTGGTGCAATGTCTTGTCAGTTTCGAGTTGGTGTTCCCACCATCTTTCTTCAACATCATGACGCACGTCCTAGTTCACCTATGTGAAGAGATTAACGTTTTGGGTCCTGTATTTCTACACAATATGTTTCCCTTTGAGAGGTTCATGGGAGTCTTAAAGAAATATGTTCATAACCGTGCTAGGCCAGAAGGAAGCATCTCCAAGGGCCATCACAATGATGAGGTCATTGAGTTTTGTATTTACTTTATTCCTGACCTTAAGCCGATTGGTGTTCCTGAATCGCGGCATAAGGGCAGACTGGATGGAAAAGGCACGCTAGGAGGGAATCAACTAATATGTATGGACGGACATTCTCTCACTGAAGCACACTACACAGTTCTACAGAATTCCGCCTTGGTGGCTCCGTATGGATGAACACAAGAGTTTCTATGCTCCAAACACCTGGAGCGGTCTGATGACTGGATTACACATGAACAAACCAGGAGTTTCGCCGGCTGGTTGCAGACACGTACCATGCATGACGCCTCTATTGAAGATGACATGTACTCGCTGTCCCAGTTACCATCTTCGAATATAATGACTTTCAAAGGGTATGAGATAAATGGTAAGACATTTTACACGATCGCCCAAGATAAGAAGAGCACCAACCAAAACAGTGGTGTCCGCTTTGATGCAACAACCAAGACGGGAAAGGAAACATATTATGGTTACATAGAGGACATATGGGAACTTGACTATGGACGTGGTTTGAAGGACCCTTTGTTTCGGTGCAAATGGGTCAATATGACACGAGGCGGGGTAACGGAAGACCCGCAGTACGGAATGACAACAGTGGATCTCAACAATCTTGCGTATGCAGACAAACCATTCGTCCTAGCCAATGATGTGGCACAGGTTTTCTATGTGAAGGACATGTCTACCAAGCCGAGAAAGAGAAAAGATAAGGAAGCGAATGCATCATATGATGGGCCAAAGCACCACATAGTTCTTTCTGGGAAGAGAAACATCGTGGGAGTGGATGACAAGACATACATGTCAGAAGATTATGAAAAGTTTGATGAAATTACTCCATTCACAGTGAATATTGACCTGAGCATCCAGTTAAATGATGAAGATTTTCCATGGCTACGGCACAAAGGGACACACGCGAAGAAAAAGTTTCACACCCAAAGATCTGGGATGTGATCGGCTTCACTATCATCACTTTCTTCTGTGTTTCACACCCAGGAGGGAATCTCTATAATAGTTAGGGTAGTTATGTGTTTTGGCATTTGAAACGTGAAGAAATTTTATGTGTAAACAAATTCTTTCATGCATTTACTAATTTTTTCAGCTAAATGACCCTGAAATTAAAAAGCATTTCAAATGAACTCAGAAAAGGTTGAAAGTTGGCATGGTATCATAATTTCACCCACGTAGCATGTGGCAAAAAGTAGAGAGGGTTACCGCAAAAACTGGATGCACTTCGTGTACAAAATGGACAATCTCTTTCGAAGTATCAGGGTTTGGGACGAAAACTCATCTGTTACAAAGGCATTTCATTTTTTAAATAACCTAAGTATTATCAAATTGAATATATTGATAAAACACACTAATATTAAACATAAGAAAAAAATCACTGAAAAATCTATTTTCAAAGTTAAGTTATTCACAAACTAGTGATTCACACAAATTTCAAATAATTCAAAATTTAAACTATTCAAATTTGAAAACTACCGGCACTAACAGAAAGTTTGTAATTTTTTGTATGTAAAGCAAAAATATTCACAAAGAAACTCTAAATACAGCAAAAAACAACTCAAAGATAAATAAAACAAAAATAAATAAAGCAAAAAAAAAATAAGAAAAACAAAAAGCCCACCTACTGGACCAGAGCGGCCTGCATACGACTAGAAACCAAATGTGTTGTTGGACCAGGATGCAGGCCAACAAAGGCCCAGTAGCCCCACAGGGTAGCACAGAATAGGTAGGCCCAGTAGGCCTGCTTTGGAGAGGAGCTCGAGAGAGCTACCACACTGGGGCTTATAAACCAGTGCAGACGCCCCTCGGGTAGCGAGGTGGGACTAAACTTGCCGCCGCGCACCTGCGCCAGCGCACCCCTTTAGTACCGGGTCGTTGCTCCAACCGGTACTAAAGGGGGGGGGGGGGTCTTTAGTACCGGTTGGTGCCACCAACCGGTACTAAAGGGGTGCGCTTCCCACCGCTTGGCCTGGCCAAAACAGACCTTTAGTAGCAGTTGGTGGCTCCAACCGGTACTAAAGGGGGGTTCTATATAAGAAAACACTTCAAAATTTCGTCAGTTTCTCATCTCTCCCTCTGCTTCTCCTCTGCCCCGTCGCTGCCGCCCCCATCTCCGTCAATCACTATCCCCATCACCTTCCGTCGTTGTCCCCGTCACCGTCCGTCGCCGTCGCCGCCCCGGCCGCGTCCCCGTCCCCGTCGTCCCCGTCGCTGCGCCGCGCCCCGTCGTCCCGCGCGTCGTTTGATACGTCTCCAACGTATCTATAATTTTTGATTGTTCCATGCTATTATATTATGTGTTTTGGATGTTTATGGGCTTTATTATGCACTTTTATGTTACTTTTGGGACTAACCTATTGACCTAGAGTCCAGTGCCATTTCCTGTTTTTCCCTTGTTTCAGTGTTTCGAAGAAAAGGAATATCAAACGGAGTCGAAACGGAATGAAACCAACTGGAAAAGTTATTTTTGGAAGGAAAGCTACCAGATAAACTTGGAGTGCACGTCAGGAAAGAAACGAGGGAGCCATGAGGTAGGGGGTGTGCGCCCACCCCCTAGGGCGCACCCTCCACCCTGGGCCCCTCGTGGCTCCCCAGACGTACTTCTTCCTCCTATATATACCCATATACCCTAAAACGATCGGAGAATAGAATAGATCTGGAGTTTCGCCGCCGCAAACCTCTGTAGCCACCAAAAACCAATCGGGACCCTGTTCCGGCACCTTGCCATAGGGGGGAACCCTCACCGGTGGCCATCTTCATCATCCCGGCGCTCTCCATGACGAGGAGGGAGTAGTTCACCCTCGGGGCTGAGGGTATGTACCAGTAGCTATGTGTTTGATCTCTCTCTCTCGTGTTATTAATTTGGCACGATCTTGATGTACTGCGAGCTTTGCTATTATAGTTGGATCTTTTGTTTCTTCTCCCCCTCTACTCTCTTGTAATGGATAGAGTTTTCCCTTTGAAGTTATCTTATCGGATTGAGTCTTTAATGATTTGAGAACACCTGATGTATGTCTTGCGTGGGATAACCGTGGTGACAATGGGTTATTCTATTGATTCACCTGATGTATGTTTTGGCGATCAACTTACGGGTTCCGCCCATGAACCTATGCATAGGGGTTGGCACATGTTTTCGTCTTGACTCTCCAGTAGAAACTTTGGTGCACTCTTTGAGGTTCTATGTGTTGGTTGAATAGATGAATCTGAGATTGTGTGATGCATATCGTATAATCATACCCACGAATACTTGAGGTGACATTGGAGTATCTAGGTGACATTAGGGTTTTGGTTGATTTGTATCTTAAGGTGTTATTCTAGTACGAACTCTAGGGATGTTTGTGACACTTATAGGAATAGCCCAATGGATTGATTGGAAAGAATAACTTTGAGGTGGTTTCGTACCCTACCATAATCTCTTCGTTTGTTCTCTGCTATTAGTAACTTTGGAGTGACTCTTTGTTGCATGTTGAGGGATAGTTATATGATCCAATTATGTTATTATTGTTGAGAGAACTTGCACTAGTGAAAGTATGAACCCCAGGCCTTGTTTCCTAGCATTGCAATACCGTTTGTGCTCACTTTTACCATTAGTTACCTTGCTGTTTTTATATTTTCAGATTACAAAAACCTATATCTACCATCCATATTGCACTTGTATCACCATCTCTTCACCGAACTAGTGCACCTATACAATTTACCATTGTATTGGGTGTGTTGCGGACACAATAGACTCTCTGTTATTTGGTTGCAGGGTTGCTTGAGAGAGACCATCTTCATCCTACGCCTCCCACGGATTGATAAACCTTAGGTCATCCACTTGAGGGAAATTTGCTACTGTCCTACAAACCTCTGCACTTGGAGGCCCAACAATGTCTACAAGGAGAAGGTTGCGTAGTAGACATCAAGCTCTTTTCTGGCACCGTTGCCGGGCGGGCTAGGTAAGCGGCATTCACACCCCGTCAACCAAGATCTTTTATGGCGCCGTTGCCGGGGAGGTGAGTGCTTGAAGGTATATCTTTAGATCTTGCAATCGAATCTTTTTGTTTCTTATTTTATCACTAGTTTAGTTTATAAAAGAAAACTACAAAAAAATGGAATTGAGTTTGCCTCATACGCTTCATCTTTTTAATATCTTTCGTGAGTATGATGGAAAGGAAAATTGTGCTCAAGTGCTAGAAGAAGAAATCTATAGAATGTTTGGCACTAGATCTTTGAATGATGAGCATGATTGCAATGTTGTTAGTATGAACTCCTTGAATATCCATAGTACTAATGATGATTGCACTGGTTATGATGAAAATGTCTCCTATAAACATGTCAATTTTTGTGGAGTACATTGGGTTTGCAAGTACACATCAAATAGGGAAGATAGATATTGCAAGAGGCATAAGTACTTGGAAACTAAATGGTTGCAAGAAAGGCTAAATGCGAGTGCTGAAAATTTAAAATATCTTTACCGTACTTGTGAACTTTGCAATGAACATGGTCATTTAAATATCAATTGCAAATTGTTTCATGATTGAATCGTGTCCAAAAATTGTGATGACTTGATTTCCCTTGCACATCATAATGAACTTAGTTTGCTTTTGGGTTATGAAGAAATGAAATGTCAAACTAAGCATATTCCAGGATATAACCTTAAGAAATTCCTCGATATTGATCTAGAAGAGATTTATATGTATTGCGCGGTGAATTGCATTGAAAATCCTTATATTGCCTATTACATAAAGAGAAGAAAACAAATAGAAGATGGAGAGAATGCTAACGAAAGGGAAGAGACTTCCCAATATCCTCCTATTATTTCTTATGATGAATCAGGTAACGAGGAGGAGCCTTCTATTCAACCAATCTCATTAATAAGGAGCTCCAAAAAGAGGATTGAACCCACACATGATGTGGTGAAGAAAAAGAAAAGAAAAAGGAAGAGAGGTAAAAAGATATCTCTTTCAAATAATGTTGCTCCTATTATTGTTGTGCCTCATGAAAATGAATCAAAAATAATTGTGGAAGATGATGCACTTGATGATGATCTCGTTATGCCTATTGCTTGTTGTGATGATTATGATTGGGAAGATAATGATACTTCTTATGATCTTGAAAATCTATTTGGCCCTTGCTTGGAAGAATATGATAATAATGGTTGCTATACTATTGGTGCTATCCATACTATTAATGATGAGAGTGATTATGCTTATGATATGAAAAGGCCCAAGCTTGGGGAAGCTATGTTTGATGAGGATGACATATTTGAGAATATATTTGCTGAAATTAATGTTTGTCCCAAGCTTGGGGATTCTATGTTTAATAATGATCATATTTTTAGCCTTTCAAGTTTCGATATGCAAATTTATAATGATGATAGCATGCCTCCTACTTATGATGATTATATTGATGAAAGTGGGTTTGGAAGAGTGTCAACTTTAGGAAGTAATGATCCAACTATTTTGGAGGATGTTGAATCTTATAATATTTATGAAAGTGGATTTGGAGAGGTCATGACTTTATTTAGTGATGTATCCACTATTTCGGAAGAGGTTTCAATCGATTATGATGAGAACAAAGTTGCTACTTATGATGATTATTGTGATGAAACTTATGCTATAAAAATTAGTGACGATTATATATATAATACTTGTCATGATTATGAGTACCCTTGCTCTTAACATTACTCTTTTAATGTGGAAACAATTTATAGTATTCAAGTCTCTTATGATACTCCCACTATTCCGAATGAGAAGAATTTTGCTTATGCGGAGAGTAGTAAAGTTTCTGTGCAAGTAGATCATGAAAAGAATGCTTTAGGTGCTGGTTATATTGTTGAATACATTCATGATGCTACTGAAAATTATTATGAGAGAGGATCATATGCTTCTACATATTGCAATAATATCAAGTTTCCTCTCTATGTGCTTAAAATCTTGAAGTTATGCTTGTTTTACCTTCCTATGCAAGTTGATTCTTGTTCCCATAAGTTGTTTTCTCACAACATCCCTATGCATAGGAAGTGGGTTAGACTTAAATGTGCTATTCATATTCTTCATGATGCTCCCTTTATGTTTCAATTCCTATCTTTTATGTGAGCATCATTGAAATTATCATGCCTAGCTAGGGGTGTTAAACGTTAGCGCTTGTTGGGAGGCAACCCAATTTTATTTTAGTTTATTGATTTTTGGTTCTCTTTAGGAATAAATAATCCACCTAGATTATTTTTAGATGTGGTTTTATGTTTTAATTAGTGTTTGTGCCAAGTAGAACCTTTGGGAAGACTTGGGTGAAGTCTTTATGATCATGCTGTAAAAAACAGAAACTTTAGCGCTCACGAGATTAGCTTCAACTTTTTACTGGAGAGTGATATTTAGTTGATTATTTTTGCAGATGATTACTAGACAAATTACTCATGTCCACCAATTTATTTTAGAATTTTTGGAGTTTCATAAGTTTGCGTTTGATACAGATTACTACAGACTGTTCTGTTTTTGACAGATTCTGTTTTCATTGTGTTGCTTGCTTATTTGGATGAATCTATGGCTAGTAAAATAGTTTATAAACCATAGAGAAGTTGGAATAAAGTAGGTTTAACACCAATACAAATAAAGAATGAGTTCATTACAGTACCTTGAAGTGGTGTTTTGTTTTCTTTCGCTAATGGAGCTTATGAGTTTTTTGTTAAGTTTTGTGTTGTGAAGTTTTCAAGTTTTGGGTAAAGATTCGATGGGATATGGAATAAGGAGTGGCAAGAGCATAAGCTTGGGGATTCCCAAGTCACCCCAAGGTAATATTCAAATATAACCAAGAGCCTAAGCTTGGGATTCCCCGGAAGGCATCCCCTCTTTCGTCTTCGTTCATCGGTAACTTTACTTGGAGCTATATTTTTATTCACCACATGATATGTGTTTTGCTTAGAGGGTCATTTTATTTTCTTTAGTTTTGCTTGCTGTTTGAATAAAATACCAAGATCTGAAATTCTTAAATGGGAGAGTCTTCACATATTTGTATAATTATTCGACTACTCATTGGTCTTCACTTATATCTTTCAGAGTTGTTTGTCATTTGCTCTAGTGCTTCACTTATATCTTTTAGAGCACGGTGGTGGAATTTTTTTTAGAAACTATTGATCTCTCATGCTTCACTTAGATTATTTTGAGTGTCTTAAATAGCATGGTAATTTTCTTAAATAATCTTAATATGCTAGGCATACAAGATTTGTAGGAATTCTTATGAGTGTGTTGAATACTAAGAGAAGTTTGATGCTTGATGATTGTTTTGAGATATGGAGGTAGTGATATTAAAGTTGTGCTAGTTGAGTAGTTGTGAATTTGAGAAATACTTGTGTTGAAGTTTGCAAGTCCCGTAGCATGCACGTATGGTAAACGTTATGTAACAAATTTGAAACATGAGGTGTTCTTTGATTGTCCTCCTTATGAGTGGCGGTCGGGGACGAGCGATGGTCTTTTCCTACCAATCTATCCCCCTAGGAGCATGCGCGTAGTGCTTTGGTTTTTGATGGCTTGTACATTTTTGCAATAAGTATGTGAGTTCTTTATGACTAATGTTGAGTCCATGGATTATACGCACTCTCACCCTTCCATCATGCTAGCCTCTTCGGTACCGTGCATTGCCCTTTCTCACATTGAGAGTTGGTGCAAACTTCGCCGGTGCATCCAAACCCTGTGATATGATACACTCTTTCACACATAAACCTCCTTATATCTTCCTCAAAACAGCCACCATACCTACCTATTATGGCATTTCCATAGCCATTCCAAGATATATTGCCATGCAACTTTCCACCATTCCGTTTATCATGACACATTCATCATTGTCATCTTGCTTAGCATGATCATGTAGTTGACATAGTATTTGTGGCAAAGCCACCGTTCATAATTGTTTCATACATGTCACTCTTGGTTCATTGCATATCCCGGTACACCATCGGAGGCATTCATATAGAGTCATACTTTGTTCGTGTATCGAGTTGTAATCATTGAGTTGTAAATAAATAGAAGTGTGATGATCATCATTTGATAGAGCATTGTCCCAAAAAAAGAGAAAGTCCAATAAAAAGGGAAGGCCCTAAAAAAGAGAAATAAAAGGGGCAATGCTACTATCCTTTTTTCCACACTTGTGCTTCAAAGTAGCACCATAATCTTCATGATAGAGAGTCTCTTGAGTTATCACTTTCATATACTAGTGGGAATTTTTCATTATAGAACTTGTCTTGTATATTCCAATGATGGGCCTCCTCAAGTGCCCTAGGTCTTCGTGAGCAAGCAAGTTGGATGCACACCCACTTAGTTTCTTTTGTTGAGCTTTCATACATTTATAGCTCTAGTGCATCCGTTGCATGGCAATCCCTACTCCTTGCATTAACATCAATCGATGGGCATCTCCATAGCTCATTGATTAGCCTCGTTGATGTGAGATTTTCTCCTTTTTTGTCTTCTCCATATAACCCCCATCATCATATTATATTCCACCCATAGTGCTATGTCCATGGCTCGCGCTCATATATGGCATGAAAGTTATAGGTTTGGCATTACTAAAGTATGAAACAATTGCTTGGCTTGTCATCGGGGTTGTGCATGATGAGAGCATTCTTGTGTGACGGAAATGGAGCATGACTAAACTATATGATTTTGTAGGGATGAACTTTCTTTGGCCATGTTATTTTGAGAGGACGTAATTGCTTAGTTAGTATGCTTGAAGTGTTATTATTTTTATGTCAATATGAACTTTTATCTTGAATCTTTAGAATCTGAATATTCGTATCACAAGTAAGAAGAATTACATTGAAATTATGCCAAGTAGCATTCCACATCAAAAATTCTGTTTTTATCATTTACCTACCCGAGGACGAGCAGGAATTAAGCTTGGGGATGCTGATACGTCTCCAACGTATCTATAATTTTTGATTGTTCCATGCTATTATATTATGTATTTTGGATGTTTATGGGATTTATTATGCACTTTTATGTTACTTTTGGGACTAACCTATTGACCCAGAGCTCAGTGCCAGTTCCTGTTTTTTCCTTGTTTCAGTGTTTCGAAGAAAAGGAATATTGAACGGAGTCGAAACGGAATGAAACCAACTGGAGAAATTATTTTTGGAAGGAAAGCTACTGGATAAACTTGGAGTGCACGCCAGGAAAGAAACGAGGGAGCCACGAGGTAGGGGGGCGTGCTCACCCCCCTAGGGCATGCCCTCCACCCTCGTCGGCCCCTCATGGCTCCCCTGACGTACTTCTTCCTCCTATATATATACCCATATACCCTAAAACGATCGGAGAACATAATATATCTGGAGTTCCACTGTCTCAAGCCTCTGTAGCCACCAAAAACCAATCGGGACCCTGTTCTGGCACCTTGCAGGAGGGGGGAACCCTCACCGGTGGCCATCTTCATCATACCAGTGCTCTCCATGACGAGGAGGGAGTAGTTCACCCTCGGGGCTGAGGGTATGTACCAGTATCTATGTGTTTGATCTCTCTCTCTCTCTCTCTCTCTCTCTCTCTCTCGTGTTCTTGATTAGGCACGATCTTGATGTATCGCGAGATTTGCTATTATAGTTGGATCTTATGTTTCTTCTCCCCCTCTACTCTCTTGTAATGGATTGAGTTTTCCCTTTGAAGTTATCTTATCGGATTGAGTCTTTAATGATTTGAGAACACTTGATGTATGTCTTGCATGGGATAACCGTGGTGACAATGGGTTATTCTATTGATTCACTTGATGTATGTTTTGGTGATCAACTTATGGGTTCCACCCATGATCCTATGCATAGGGGTTGGCACATGTGTTTGTCTTGACTCTCCAGTAGAAACTTTGGGGCACTCTTTGAGGTTCTATGTGTTGGTTGAATAGATGAATCTGAGATTGTGTGATGCATATCGTATAATCATACCCATGAATACTTGAGGTGACATTGGAGTATCTAGGTGACATTAGGGTTTTGGTTGATTTGTATCTTAAGGTGTTATTCTAGTACGAACTCTAGGGCTGTTTGTGACACTTATAGGAATAGCCCAATGGATTGATTGGAAAGAATAACTTTGAGGTGGTTTCGTACCCTACCATAATCTCTTCGTTTGTTCTCCGCTATTAGTAACTTTGGAGTGACTCTTTGTTTCATGTTGAGGGATAATTATATGATCCAATTATGTTATTATTGTTGAGAGAACTTGCACTAGTGAAAGTATGAACCCTAGGCCTTGTTTCCTAGCATTGCAATACCGTTTGTGCTCACTTTTACCATTAGTTACTTTGCTGTTTTTATACTTTCAGATTACAAAAACCTATATCTACCATCCATATTGCACTTGTATCACCATCTCTTCGCCGAACTAGTGCACCTATACAATTTACCATTGTATTGGGTGTGTTGCGGACACAAGAGACTCTTTGTTATTTGGTTGCAGGGTTGCTTGAGAGAGACCATATTCATCCTACGCCTCCCACGGATTGATAAACCTTAGGTCATCCACTTGAGAGAAATTTGCTACTGTCCTACAAACCTGTGCACTTGGAGGCCCAACAACGTCTACAAGGAGAAGGTTGCATAGTATACATCATCGTCCCCGCCCGGCTCGTCCCCGTCCCCGCCGTCGCCGCCCCGTCCCCATCGATCCCCGTCACTACCGCCCATCACCCGTCCTCGTCGCCGCCCCCCGTTGCCTCGCCTCGCCGCCGGTGAGCTCCTGCCCACCGCCATGTCCACACACACACGACACATTATTTTTTAGTTTTTTATTTAGAAATTTAAGTTATAGAAATTTTTCTGTTTTTTAGTTATAGAAATATCTATAGAAATGTTAGAAATTTTTTCTGTTTTTTAGTTATAGGAATATTAGAAATGTTAGTTATATAGAAATGTTATAATTTTTTCTGTTTTTTTGTTATAGAAATATTAGAAATTTTAGAAATTTTAGAATTAGTTTTAGCTAGATGAATTAGATTAATGTCAAATTGTTAGACGATGATCAATGTTATAATTTTAGTTATAGAAAAATTTAGAATTTGCATATAGAATTTTAGTTATCACAACCCAATCATTTAAAAAAGGTTACTTTTTGCGGGCATATAGTATTTGTTCTTGACGATGCCCGGCTCACATCCTCACCGTCGACCTGTTCGCGACGACGTCCGGCTGACCCATGTACGGGACTGGGCTCCGCCGGGCTGGCACTGGGAGGTGCTACCTGGAGGGGCGCGCCTCTTGGTGAGGAACCCGGCCTCGGGTCCCGTCGTCGACCCTGATCTCCTTTGGTGGCGTTCACGTGGGCCATATTCGGTGCAGAGGGAGTCGGCCCCGTCGGAGGTGGTGCGTCGCCGTGTCAGGGAGGAGGACGAGCACGTCCATCGCTACATGGCTGCTATGGACGTCAGGTTCTCCAATACCTAGCAGGTTCTTTGGGCAGATGACCGGAGATATGATCCTGTGATGGTTCCTTCTCTTTGGGTGTCCACCGCCCGTGCCCCAGGAACCGCGAGTGGCCTAAATTCTTCTATAGTATTCGATCTTTATTAGCTAGCTAGCAAGTGATGTATTCGATATATAATATTCAAGATGACGTATTCGAGATTATATATATTATTAGAGATGATGTACTCGAGATTATATATTATTCGAGACAATGTATTCAAGATTATATATTATTCGAGAGATGTATTCGAGATTATATATTATTCGAGATGATGCATATTATGTACTATATGATTCAGTTTTTCCTTATTGATTGCATCCATGCATTGTAATTTGAATACTAAATTGTTTTATATTTCTTCTGTATTAGTTAAATAAAAGCTATGGCAGACAATACCGGCAGAGAGGGAGAAGAGGCCCTGTTCGAGATCATACGCAACCCTAACAGGCCAGATGATCTGAATGAAGCAGATGACGGCTCCCAATATCTGAACAATACCGGGGAGGGTGATGATAAGATATTCGATCGCTACGACCGAGCTAATGAAGTCATGAACTATGATTATGATTATGATGACGCAGACAATGATTATGATGACGAATACAATGTTGATCTTGAAATAACAAAGACTACCGGTGAGGTATATTTATATAAGTAGGCATCTAGTGATCATCACATGTTTTTTTTATTTGAAGATATATTAACAAATCGATCTTTCTTCTTTCAGCCCTCCGGATCGAGCAAATCTGCTTCTACAGACAGCAGGAAAAAGCGAGGCCCGGGAATTTTTTTTAAGGAGAGTGTAAAGTACAACATCGATTCCAACCAAGCTAGTGGCGAATCCCTCACGCCTAAGAACATTGCGAACAAGTTTGTTCATCAGTGCGGAGTTCTTGTGAAGGACCAACTCCCGATCTCCATTCAAGAATGGAAAGAGCCAAAAACTAAATGTCCAGATGTTACTTGGGTCAACGACAGAGCAAAAGAAAAGCTTTGGGAATCTCTGATGGAATATTTCACCCTACCAGATTATTTCACTAATATAGATGTGCAGAAAGTCAAGGACGCTGCTCTTAAGAAAATGGCAATTGCATTCAACACCCACAAGAAAACTGTATGGGCCTACTACGTCGCTGCAGAAAGGAAGACTCCATAATTCAAAGGAACACTGGAGAAGCAAAGAGAACAATGGCCCGCTTTCGTGAAATTCAAGGAATCAGAATTATCTAAGGAATGGTCGAGAAAAAACAAGGCCAATGCCGCAAAAATTCGTGTCTTGGTTGATAATTTCTTTGCTTCAAGATTGGTTGATAAATTCGTGTCTTGGTTGATAAATATTTTCTTGTAGAGAAATTAATGAGGAACATACAAGATTGTACTTTGGTTCAAACATATTTTGTCGGTGTACGAAAGAAGGGGCGCATCTTTGTACCCCTTACTTGTGCATGGGCAGTCGGAGCCGCGCCCACGGCCACACCAAGCAGAACAGGGGAGGTGAACCAAGGTAAAACCGAAGACCAAAACAATCAAGACGACGCCAAGGCCAAGAACGCAAAGAATCAGAGGGACGGAGCAGCTTCCCCCAGCAAGACCCTTGCCGGGGACGGCCTCAGTAGTCCCGGTAAGACCCTTACCGGGGTAGCATGCCTAAGGGAGTCCTGGATTAGGGGGTATCCAGACAGCCGGACTATATCCTTTGGCCGGACTGTTGGACTATGAAGGTACAAGATTGAAGACTTCGTCTCATGTCCGGATGGGACTCTCTTGGCGTGGAAAGCAAGCTTGGTGATACGGATATGTAGATCTCCTTCTGTTGTAACCGACTCTGTGTAACCCTAGCCCCCCTCCGGTGTCTATATAAACCGGAGGGTTCAGTCCATAGGACAAGAACAATGATACCATAGGCTAGCTTCTAGGGTTTAGCCTCTACAATCTCATGGTAGATCAACTCTTGTAATACTCATATTCATCAAGATCAATCAAGCAGGAAGTAGGGCATTACCTCCATAGAGAGGGCCCGAACCTGGGTAACATTGTGTCCCTTGCCTCCTGTTATCGTCCACCTTAGACGCATAGTTCGGGACCCCCTACCCGAGATCCGCCGGTTTTGACACCGACATTGGTGCTTTCATTGAGAGTTCCACTGTGCCGTCGCCATAAGGAAGGATGTCCCGTCGTGTTCTCAAGGACAGTGTCACCTCTGGAGGAGCCCTGGCTGTCGGCCAGACTGTCCGGCTAGGCGAGTTCGTCATGACCACCCGTTCGGCTGCTGCGCCGATGATGACTTCTCGGGTCATCAAAAACAGCCTCCACGTCGTCTCGGAACTTGTCGAGCAGATGGATCTGACGGAGCTCTCTTCCCTAAACGAGCTCTTCGACCGCATCGCCGCTTTGGGAGTCGCTACGGACTATGATCGAATCGGGCTTAAACCCGACAAAAGGGAGATTAACTCTCCGCCGGTCACCCATCAGATAGCGGTGGTGGAGGAACAATGCTGTAATTTTCCCTCAGTCTTGAGGACAAGCTATGTCCGGATTACAGAGCTCTCTGAGCCGGATACCTGTACACAAAAAGACATCCCCAAGCCTTGAACGTAGAATCAGGCAGTGGGTCAGACCTATCGGGCGATATCCCGGAGCCCGAACCTCCAAGATCGGAAACTCCCACGCCCCCGGGTCGCAGACCGGGTCAGGGTTCGGACTTAAATCCGCCCACCCACCTAGATACAAGCGATCTCTCCCACATTAGACAAGAGCCCCAGGAAACAGTACATCACTATTGGGCCAGATTCCTCCTTGTAATGAACAAGGTCAAGGGCTGTCGAGAGGAAGACGCAATTTCATTCTTCTGCAATAATTGCACGGACAAGGGAATCCTTAAGGCCATAAGCCGCCGCAACTTAGCACACTTTAGTGACTTGGCGGCCATAGTACGGAAGTACTGTGCAATGGAGAGCGCCTGGAAAACCGAAACATAATTTTGGGACAATCCAGCTTTGGCTAAATACCCAGTCCGAACCAAAAGGGTGCACCCCCATAAGTCACCCGATTCAATCACAAAAAAGCAAAAGCCCACTAGAGGGCACAGAACTGTATTGGAGGGATGGCTTAACGGACCCTGCAAAATTCACAATATGGTGGATACCACACCAACACACAGCCTTAGAGCATGTTGGGTACTTCGGCAGGTTGCTAAGAGCAGTGAGGATCTCCTCATTCAAAACACCGCAGAGCAACATCCCGTGAATTACAATACGGTCTTAACAGTCTTCGAGACATTCGCCTCAAATAATAGGCGCAAGCGAGCACTCCGCAGCCTTGCCGAGATCTGCCAGGTGGCAGCAATAAATCCATGGAGCGACACGACTATCACCTTCAATTCCAGTGACAAACCCAAATGCCGAACAGCCCGAGCACCAGCCGCACTAGTCCTTAGTCCAATTGTGGACGGCTTTCGGCTCACTAAAGTGCTCATGGACGACGGTAGAGGATTAAACCTCATTTACGAGGAAACTCTTAACAAAATGGAAATAGACTGGAACCGCATTGAGCAAAGCAGCACAACCTTTAGAGGAATCATCCCCAGTCGGGAGGCACGTTGCGCTGGGAAAATCACACTAGATGTGGTATTCGGGACACCAGAAAATTACAGGTCCAAAGAAATAACATTCCAAGTGGCCCCGTTCAGTTGCGGATACCACGCCCTTCTAGGGCGGGAGGCGTTTATGATCTTCCAAGCTATACCCCATTACGGGTACATGAAGCTCAAAATGCCTGGGCCCAACGGAATCACCACTCTAGCTAGTGATCCGGACATAGCACTCCGCGCCGAAAACAAAACATCCGCATTAGCCCTCGAAGCACTATCCGAAGCCCTAGCGGCAGAGGAGTTAACCGCGCTACGCTCGACCGTGGACAGGGACGACGTGATACTCGACAAGAGATCCAAGTCCACCTCTTTCAAAGCAGCGGACGAAATAGTCAAATTCCATGTCCACCCAATGGACTCTACAAAAACAGCCTCAATTGGGGCACAGTTAAGCCCCGATGTGGACGCCGCACTACAGGAGTTCCTGCGCGAGAACTGGGATATATTTTCCTGGCACCCATCAGATATGCCAGGAATCCCATGCAAGTTGGCCGAGCATAGCCTTAACATTTAAAAGGGTTCAAGCCGGTCAAGCAGACTCTTCGGCGCTTCTCCAAACCTAAGCGACAAGCTATGGGCGAGGAGCTAGCCAAGTTATTGGAGGTCGGATTCGTAAGAGAAATAAAACACCCGGACTGGCTAGCAAACCTGGTGATGGTATCAAAGAAGGACAAATCCTGGCGCTTATGTGTCGACTTCAAAGACCTCAATAAAGCTTGCCGAATGGATCCCTCCCCCCGCATCGATCAAATTATCGACGCCACCGCAGGACACGACTCATTGTGCTTCCTCGATGCATACTCCGGCTACCACCAAATCAAGATGGCCGAGTCCGACCAAGCCGCAACGGCCTTTATCACGCCATACGGCCCCTTCTGTTTCAACACAATGCCTTTTGGGCTTAAGAACGCCGGTGCAACGTATCAACGCATGATTCAGACATGCCTGCAAAAGCAAACCGGCAAAACAGTGGAACCATACGTAGATGATGTGGTTGTCAAAACCAGACACGTCGACTCTTTAATACACGACTTGAGGCTGACGTTCAACAACAACAGTGAATCCGGAAAAATGCGTCTTCGGCGTGCCCGCTGGAAAGCTCCTAGGCTTCATCGTCTCCAATAGAGGGATTGAAGCAAACCCGGCTAAAATCCGAGCCCTGTCACAATTGGCCATCCCAACAGACCTCAAGCAAATCCAGAAGTTAACTGGATGCATTGCAGCCTTAAGCCGCTTCATCTCCCGATTAGGAGAAAAGGCACTACCCCTTTATCGCCTTCTTCGGTGCACCGAACACTTCGAGTGGACGGATGCAGCCACGATCGGACTGGAAGAAATAAAAGCCATACTGTCCACCAACCCAATCCTGGCTGCGCCAAACATCGGCGAACCGATGCTGCTATATATAGCAACGAATCATCAAGTCGTAAGCGCATCACTCGTCGTCGAACGAGAAACGGACGGACATAAATTCCCCCTTCAAAGGATGGTATATTATGTATCTACTGTCCTCACCCCATGCAAATCACGATACCCGCATTATCAAAAGATAGCATCCCAAAAACTAAGACACTCCTTTCAAGAGTGTTCAATCACAGTGGCCTCTGAAGTACCACTGAACGGCATAATAAACAACCGCGATGCCACATGACAGATTGCCAAATGGGCCATAGAGCTCCTCCCGTTCGACATAACATATAAACCTCGGCAAGCTATTAAGTCGCAGGTATTGGCCGATTTCGTCGCTGAATGGACAGAAGCCGAACTCCCTAAGGAATACGGCTCATACTCCAATTGGATTATGCACTTTTACGGCTCTAAAATGTTGGCCGGTCTAGGGGCCGGCGTCGTCTTGACGTCCCCTACCGGAGATACAGTCCAATATGTACTCCAAATACTATATACAGACTCCAACAATGCCGCTGAATACGAGGCCCTGTTACATGGTCTCCGGATGGCAGTCTCCATGGGCATCCAACGACTGGAGGGGCGCGGGGATTCGAACCTCGCAATATCCCAAATAAACGGAGACTTCGACGCTAAAGATCTGAAAATGGCGGCTTATCGCAATGCCGTCATCAAGATGTCAGCTCAGTTCGAGGGACTCGAATTCCACCATGTAGCTCGAGAAAACAATCAGGCGGCGGACGTCCTTACCCGTATCGGCGCTAAGCACGATCCAGTCCCACCCAACATATTCTTGGAAAGGCTGTTTAAGCCATCCGTGGCATGGGAAGTCAAAACAAGCAACAACAGTCTGGACCCGGCTACAACGCCAGATGCCGAACACTCTGACATAATCGGCGGCTCCGCAACCGAAATAACACCTTCATCCCACGTAATAATGGCCGTCATCGCCCCATGGACTGAACCATTCCTGGCCTACCTAACCAGGTAGGAACTTCCCAAGGACCAAAATGAGGCATGCTGCATTGTGCGATGATCTAAAGCCTACATGGTCCACGAGGGAGAGGTCTATAAGAAAAGCACTACCGGAGTCCTTCAAAGGTGCATCTCCGAAGAGGAAGGGCGGAAGCTTCTGGCGCAAATTCACGCCAGACTCGGTGGCCACCACGCCGCAGCCCGGGCCCTCGTAAGTAAGGCCTTCCGTACATGATTTTATTGGCCGACGGCCCGAGCAGACGCACAGGACTTAGTCCAACGCTGCGCCGGTTGCCAGCTCTTTGCAAACCAAAGCCATATGCCACCCGTCGCCCTACAAACCATCCCCATTACCTGGCCTTTTGCGGTCTGGGGGCTGGACATGGATGGACCCCTTAAAGGGGGAACCCATAAGAAAAAATACTTACTGGTAATGTTGGATAAATTCACCAAATGGATAGAAGCCAAACCTGTTAAAACAGCCGAATCTGGACCAGTGATAGACTTTATATCCGGGGTTGTACACCGTTATGGTGTCACCCATAGCATCATCGCTGACAACGGTACGAACTTCACTGCCGATGAGGTGAAACTTTGGTGCAGCAATATGGGCATTGTTGGGGAACGTAGTAATTTCAAATTTTTTTCCTACGCACACGCAAGATCATGGTGATGCATAGCAACGAGAGGGGAGAGTGTGTCCACGTACCCTCGTAGACCAAAAGTGGAAGCGTTAGAACAACGCGGTTGATGTAGTCGTACGTCTTCACGATCCGACCGATCCAAGTACCGAACGTACGGCACCTCCGAGTTCAGCACACGTTCAGCTCGATGACGATCCCCGGACTCCGATCCAGCAAAGTGTCGGGGATGAGTTCCGTCAGCACGACGGCGTGCTGACGATGATGATGTTCTACCGGCGCAGGGCTTCGCCTAAGCTTCGCGACGATATGACCAAGGTGGAATATGGTGGAGGGGGGCACCGCACACGGCTAAGGAACGATCACGTAGATCAACTTGTGTGTCATGGGGTGCCCCCCTGCCGCCGTATATAAAGGAGCAAGGGGGGAGGAGGCCGGCCCTAGGAGGGGGCGCGCCAAGTGTGGAGTCCTACTAGGACTCCCTAGTCCTAGTAGGATTCCACCTCCCTTGTTGGAGTAGGAGAAGGGGAAAGAGGGGGAGAGGAAGAAGGAAAGGGGGGCTGCGCCCCTTGTCCAATTCGGACCTGAGGGGGGGCGCATGCCTCCTTCCTTTTGGCCTCTCGCCCTATTCCCGTATGGCCCAATAAGGCCCATATACTCCCCGCGGAATTCCCGTAACTCTCTGGTACTCCGAAAAATACCCTAATCACTCGGAACCTTTCCGAACTCCGAATATAGTCGTCCAATATATCGATCTTTACGTCTCAACCATTTCGCGACTCCTCGTCATGTCCCAGATCTCATCCGGGACTCCGAATTCCTTCGGTACATCAAAACTCATAAACTCATAATATAACTGTCATCGAAACCTTAAGCGTGCGGACCCTACGGGTTCGAGAACTATGTAGACATGACCTAGAACTATTCTTGGTCAATAACCAATAGCGGCACCTAGATGCCCATATTGGCTCCTACATATTCTACAAAGATCTTTATCGGTCAAACCGCATAACAACATACTTTGTTCCCTTTGTCATCGGCATGTTACTTGCCCGAGATTCGATCGTCGGTATCCAATACCTAGTTCAATCTCGTTACCGGCAAGTCTCTTTACTCATTACGTAATGCATCATTCCGTAACTAACTCATTAGCTACATTGCTTGCAAGGCTTATAGTGATGTGCATTACTGAGAGGGCCCAGAGATACCTCTCCGACAATTGGACTGACAAATCCTAATCTCGAAATACGCCAACCCAACATGTACCTTCGGAGACACCTGTAGTACTCCTTTATAATCACCCAGTTACGTTGTGACGTTTGGTAGCACCCAAAGTGTTCCTCCGGTAAACGGGAGTTGCATAATCTCATAGTCATAGGAACATGTATAAGTCATGAAGAAAGCAATAGCAACATACTAAACGATCAAGTGCTAAGCTAACGAAATGGGTCAAGTCAGTCACATCATTCTTCTAATGATGTGATCCCGTTAATCAAATGACAACTCATTTGTCCATGGCTAGGAAACATAACCATCTTTAATAAACGAGCTAGTCAAGTAGAGGCATACTAGTGACACTATGTTTGTCTATGTATTCACACATGTATTATGTTTCCGGTTAATACAATTCTAGCATGAATAATAAACATTTATCATGATATAAGGAAATAAATAATAACTTTATTATTGCCTCTAGGGCATATTTCCTTCAGTCTCCCACTTGCACTAGAGTCAATAATCTAGTTCACATCATCATGTGATTCAACACCAATATTCACATCTGTATGTGATTAACACCCATAGTTCACATCGTCATGTGATCAACGCCCAAAGGGTTTACTAGAGTCAATAATCTACTTCACATCGCTATGTGATTAACACCCAAAAGGGTACTAAGGTATGATCATGTTTTGCTCGTGAGAGGAGTTTAGTCAACGGGTCTGTCACATTCAGAGCCGTATGTATTTTGCAAATATTCTATGTCTACAATGCTCTGTACGGAGCTACTCTAGCTAATTGCTCCCACTTTCAATATGTATCCAGATTGAGACTTAGAGTCATCTGGATCAGTGTAAAAAGTTTGCACCGATGTAACTTTTACGACGAATTCTTTTATCACCTCCATAATCGAGAAACATCTCCTTAGTCCCCACTAAGGATATTCTTGACCGCTGTCCAGTGATCTACTATTAGATCAAAATTGTATTCCTTTGCCAAACACAGAGCAAGGTATACAATAGGTCTGCTTCACAGCATAGCATACTTTATAGAACCTATGACTGAGGCATAGGGAATGACTTTTCATTCTCTTTCTATTTTCTGCCATAGTCGGGTTTTGAGTCTTACTCAACTTCACACCTTGCAACACAGGCAAGAACTCTTTCTTTGACTGTTCCATTTTGAACTACTTCAAATTTTTTAATCAAGGTATGTACTCATTGAAAAATTTATCAAGCGTCTTGATCTATCTATATAGATCTTGATGCTCAATGTGTAAGCAGCTTCACCGAGGTCTTTCTTTGAAAAAACTCCTTTCAAACACTCCTTTATGCTTTCCAGAAAATTCTACATCATTTCCAATTAATAATATGTCATTCACATATACTTATCAGAAATGCTGTAGTGCTCCCACTCACTTTCTTGTAAATACAGTTCTTTCCAAAAGTCTGTATAAAACCAAATGCATTGATCAACTCATCAAAGCGTATATTCCAACTCCAAGATGCTTGCATCAGTCCATTGATGGATTGCTGGAGCTTGCACACTTTGTTAGCATCTTTAGGATTGACAAAAACTTTCTGGTTGCATCATATACAACTCTTCTTTAATAAATCCATTAAGGAATGTAGTTTTGACATCCATTTGCCAGATTTCATAAAATGTGGCAATTGCTAATATGATTCAGTCAGACTTAAGCTTCGATACGAGTGAGAAAATCTCATCGTATTCAACACCTTGAACTTGTTGAAAACATTTCGCAACAAGTCGAGCTTAGTAGATAGTAACACTACTATCAGTGTCCGTCTTCCTCTTGAAGGTCCATTTATTTAACACGGCTTGCTGATCATTGAGCAAGTCAATCAAAGTCCATACTTTGTTCTCATACATGGATCATATCTTAGATTTTATGGCCTCATGCCATTTTGTGGAATCCGGGCTCATCATCGCTTCCTCATAGTTCGTAGGTTCATCATGGTCTAGTAACATGACTTCCAGAACATGATTACCGTACCACTCTGGTGCGGATCTTACTCTGGAAGACCTACGAGGTTTGGTAGCAACTTGATCTGAAGTTTCATGATCATCATCATTAACTTCCTCACTAATTGGTGTAGGAATCACTGGAACTGATTTCTGTGATGAACTACTTTCCAATAAGGGAGAAGGTACAATTACCTCATCAAGTTCTACTTTCCTCCCACTCACTTCTTTCGAGAGAAACTTCTTCTCTAGAAAGGATCCATCTTAGCAACGAATAACTTGCCTTAGGATCTGTGATAGAAGGTGTACCCAATAGTTACCTTTGGGTATTCTATGAATACGCACTTCTCCGATTTTGGTTCGAGCTTATCAGGTTGAAACTTTTTCATATAAGCATCGTATCCCCAAACTTTTAAGAAACGGCAACTTTGGTTTCTTGCCAAACCACAATTCATTAGGTGTCATCTCAACGGATTTCGATGATGCCCCCCTTTTTTTAAAGTGAATATAACAGTCTCTAATGCATAACCCCAAAAATGATAGTGGTAAACTGATAAGAGACATCATAGATTGCACTATATCCAATAAAGTACTTGTTATGACGTTCGGACACACCATTAAGCTGTGGTGTTCCAGGTGGCATGAGTTTGTGAAACTATTCCACATTGTTTTAATTGAAGACCAAACTCGTAACTCAAATATTTGTCTCTGTGATCAAATTGCAGAAACTTTATTTTCTTGTTACGATGATTCTCCACTTCACTCTGAAATTCTTTGAACTTTTCAAATGTTTCAGACTTGTGCTTCATTAAGTAGATATACTCATATCTGCTCAATTCATCTTGTGAAGGTCAAAAAATAACGATACTTGCCACGAGCATCAACACTTATTGGATCTCATACATCAGTATGTATTATTTCCAATAAATCTGTTGCTCGCTCCATTGTTCCGGAGAATGGAGTCTTAGTCATCTTGCCCATGAGGCATGGTTCGCAAGCATCAAGTGATTCATAATCAAGTGATTCCAAAAGCCCATCAACATGGAGTTTCTTCATGCTCTTTACACCAATACGACCTAAACGGCAGTGCCAAAAATATGTTGCACTATCATTATTAACTTTGCATCTTTTGGCATCAATATTATGAATATGTGTATCACTACGATCGAGATCCAACAAACTATTTTCATTGGGTGTATGACCATCAAAGGTTTTATTCATTTAAACAGAACAACAATTATTCTCTGATTTTAAATGAATAATCATATTGCAATAAACATGATCAAATCATATTCATGCTCAACACAAATGCCAAATAACATTTATTTAGGTTCAACACTAATCTCGAAAGTATAGGGAGTGTGCGATGATGATCATATCAATCTTGGAACTACTTCCAACACTCATCGTCACTTCCCCTTCAACTAGTCTCTGTTTATTCTGTAACTCCTGTTTCGAGTCACTAATTTTTAGCAACCGAACAAGTATCAAATACTCAGGGGCTACTATAAACACTAGTAAGGTACACATCAATAACCTGTATATCAAATATACCCTTGTTCACTCTGCCATCCTTCTTATCCACCAAATATTCAGGGTATTTCCGTTTCCAGTGACCATTTCCTTTGCAGTGTAAGCACTCAGTTTCAGGCTTTGGTTCAGCTTTGGGCTTCTTCGTGGGAGTGACAACTTGGTTGTCATTCTACTTGAAGTTCACCTTTCTTTCCCTTTGCCCTTTTCTTGAAACTAGTGATCTTGTCAACCATCAACACTTGATGCTCTTTCTTGATTTCTACCTTCGTCGATTTCAACATCACGAAGAGCTCGGGAATCGTTTTCATCATCCCTTGCATATTATAGTTCATCACGAAGTTCTACTAACTTGGTGGTGGTGACTAGAGAATTCTGTCAATCACTATCTTATCTGGAAGATTAACTCCCACTTGATTCAAGTGATTGTAGTACCCAGACAATCTGAGCACATGCTCACTAGTTGAGCGACTCTCCTCCATCTTTTAGCTATAGAACTTGTTGGAGACTTCATATCTCTCAACTCGGGTATTTGCTTGAAATATTAACTTCAACTCCTGGAACATCTCATATGGTCCATGACGTTCAAAACGTCTTTGAAGTCCCGATTCTAAGCCGTTAAGCATGGTGCACTAAATTATCAAGTAGTCATCATATTGAGCTAGCCAAACATTCATAACGTCTGCATCTGCTCCTGCAATAGGTCTGTCACCTAGCGGTGCATTAAGGACATAATTCTTCTATGCAGCAATGAGGATAAACCTCAGATCACGGATCCAATCCGCATCATTGCTACTAACATCTTGCAATACAATTTTCTCTAGGAACATATCAAAATAAACATATGAAAGCAACGACGCAAGCTATTGATCTATAACATAATTTGCAAAATACTACCAGGACTAAGTTCATGATAAATTTAGGTTCAATTAATCATATTACTTAAGAACTCCCACTTAGATAGACATCCCTCTAATCCACTAAGTGATTACGTGATCCATATCAACTACACCATGTCCGATCATCACGTGAGATGGAGTAGTTTCAATGGTGAACATCAATATGTTGATCATATCTACTATATGATTCACACTCGACCTTTCGGTCTCCGTGTTCCGGGGCCATATCTGTTATATGCTAGGCTCGTCAAGTTTAACCTGAGTATTCCGCGTGCAACTGTTTTGCACCCATTGTATTTGAACGTAGAGCCTATCACACCCGATCATCACGTGGTTCTCAGCACGAAGAACTTTCGCAACGGTGCATACTCAGGGAGAACACTTCTTGATAATTTACTGAGAGATCATCTTAAAATGCTACCGTCAATCAAGGCAAGATAAGATGCATAAAGGATAAACATCACATGCAATCAATATAAGTGATATGATATGGCCATCATCATCTTGTGCTTGTGATCTCCATCTTCGAAGCACCGTCATGATCACCATCGTCACCGGCGCGACACCTTGATCTCCATCGTAGCATCGTTGTCGACTCGCCAATCTTATGCTTCTACGACTATCGCTACCGCTTAGTGATAAAGTAAAGCATTACAGGGCGATTGCATTGCATACAATAAAGCGACAACCATATGGCTCCTGCCAGTTGCCGATAACTCTGTTACAAAACATGATCATCTCATACAATAAAATTTAGCATCATGTCTTGACCATATCACATCACAACATGCCCTGCAAAAACAAGTTAGACTTCCTCTACTTTGTTGTTGCAAGTTTTACGTGGCTGCTACGGGCTTAGCAAGAACCGTTCTTACCTATGCATCAAAACCACAACGATAGTTTGTCAAGTTGGTGCTGTTTTAACCTTCGCAAGGACCGGGCGTAGCCACACTCGGTTCAACTAAAGTTGGAGAAACTGACACCCGCCAGCCACCTGTGTACAAAGCACGTCGGTAGAACCAGTCTCGCGTAAGCGTACGCGTAATGTCGGTCCGGGCAGCTTCATACAACAATACCGCCGAACCAAAGTATGACATGCTGGTAAGCAGTATGACTTATATCACCCACAAGTCACTTGTGTTCTACTCGTCCATATGACATCTACGCATAAAACCTGGCTCGGATGCCACTGTTGGGGAACGTAGTAATTTCAAAAAATTTCCTACACACACGCAAGATCATGGTGATGCATAGCAACGAGAGGGGAGAGTGTGTCCACATACCCTCGTAGACCAAAAGCGGAAGCGTTAGAACAACGCGGTTGATGTAGTCGTACGTCTTCACGATCCGACCAATCCAAGTACCGAACGTACGGCACCTCCGAGTTCAGCACACGTTCAGCTCGATGACGATCCCCGGACTCCGATCCAGCAAAGTGTCGGGGATGAGTTCCGTTAGCACGACGGCGTGGTGACGATGATGATGTTCTACCGGCGCAGGGCTTCGCCTAAGCTTCGCGACGATATGACCGAGGTGGAATATGGTGGAGGGGGGCACCGCACACGGCTAAGGAACGATCACGTAGATCAACTTGTGTGTCATGGGGTGTCCCCCTGCCCCCGTATATAAAGGAGCAAGGGGGGAGGAGGCCGGCCCTAGGAGGGGGCGCGCCAAGTGTGGAGTCCTACTAGGACTCCCTAGTCCTAGTAGGATTCCACCTCCCTTGTTGGAGTAGGAGAAGGGGAAAGAGGGGGAGAGGAAGAAGGAAAGGGGGGCTGAGCCCCTTGTCCAATTCGGACCAGAGGGGGTGGGGGGTGCAGGCCTCCTTCCTTTTGGCCTCTCTCCCCTATTCCCGTATGGCCCAATAAGGCCCATATACTCCCCGGCGAATTCCCGTAACTCTCCGGTACTCCGAAAAATACCTGAATCACTCGGAACCTTTCCGAACTTCGAATATAGTCGTCCAATATATCGATCTTTACGTCTCGACCATTTCGAGACTCCTCGTCATGTCCCCGATCTCATCCGGGACTCCGAACTCCTTCGGTACATCAAAACTCATAATATAACTGTCATCGAAACCTTAAGCGTGCGGACCCTACGGGTTCGAGAACTATGTAGACATGACCTAGAACTATTCTTGGTCAATAACCAATAGCGGCACCTAGATGCCCATATTGGCTCCTACATATTCTTCGAAGATCTTTATCGGTCAAACCGCATAACAACATACTTTGTTCCCTTTGTCATCGGCATGTTACTTGCCCGAGATTCGATCGTCGGTATCCAATACCTAGTTCAATCTCGTTACCGGCAAGTCTCTTTACTCGTTACGTAATGCATCATTCCGTAACTAACTCATTAGCTACATTGCTTGCAAGGCTTATAGTGATGTGCATTACCGAGAGGGCCCAGAGATACCTCTCCGACAATCGGAGTGACAAATCCTAATCTCGAAATACGCCAACCCAACATGTACCTTCGGAGCCACCTGTAGTACTCCTTTATAATCACCCAGTTACGTTGTGATGTTTGGTAGCACCCAAAGTGTTCCTCCGATAAATGAGATTTGCATAATCTCATAGTCATAGGAACATGTATAAGTCATGAAGAAAGCAATAGCAACATACTAAACGATCAAGTGCTAAGCTAACGGAATGGGTCAAGTCAATCACATCATTCTTTTAATGATGTGATCCCATTAATCAAATAACAACTCACTTGTCCATGGCTAGGAAACATAACCATCTTTAATAAACGAGCTAGTCAAGTTGAGGCATACTAGTGACACTATGTTTGTCTATGTATTCACACATGTATTATGTTTCCGGTTAATACAATTCTATCATGAATAATAAACATTTATCATGATATAAGGAAATAAATAATAACTTTATTATTGCCTCTAGGGCATATTTCCTTCAGGCATCAAGCTCGATTACACTTCTGTCTATCATCGACAAACTAACGGTCAAGTCGAACGAGCAAACAGTATTATCATGAGCGGCATCAAACCCAGATTAGTGCGGTCCTTAAAGGAATCTAACACGCACTAGGTAGAGGAGCTCGACTCCATACTCTGGGGGCTGTGAACCATGCCGAATCGCACTACCGGATACAGACCATTCTTTATGGCGTACGGCGCAGAGGCGGTCCTGCCCTGTGTCATAATTCATGACTCACCTCGAGTGCGCATGTATGAAGAAAGAGAGGCCGAGCTCGATCAGCAGGACAGTTTTGGACGCTCTCGAAGAGGAGCATGACATGGCAAAAGCTCGTTCCGCACTCTACCAGCAACAGGCTAGAAGATACCAAAGGAGAGAAGTACGGGCCAAAACTTATAATGTTGGCGAACTCGTTCTACGCCTACCGGAAAAGAAAAAGGACAAGCTCAAGCGCAAATGGGAGGGTCCCTTCATTATTGACCAGGTCTTAACCGGCGGAGCGTACCGTCTACGGGATGCATCGAACAACCGCCTCGAGCCAAATCCATGGAACGCAGCGAGACTCCGAAGATTCTATGCCCAGTGCCGGACTCCATGTTCGTCTCCTTACCTCTGTCAAATTTTTATACATTCGTTATCTGCCTTTTCTTCCTTTCTTTCTTCCCCTTTTCTTTCGAGACCTTGAAGGGATAAAATGTGTTTTGACTACACAATCTTGATGCACCAGCTGTGCTCATTATACCTGGGGGCTTCCTATACAGAAGCTTAAATATTTTATGGGCTTCACGCCCCGCACATGTGTTATTCTTCCACATGTACCTTTTTTTTGCCACTATATGCATCGATATGACTTAAGTTTTGGCCAAGCTGGGTTGCCTGGCTCTTGTATTTATGCCCTACGTCTCGTTAATTCGGCTAGGGCATAAGGGGAGCACCTCTGCGATTATTACTGCCAGTTCAGCCGGATGTGTACCTCAGACTGGGTGAAGCTAAAAGCTAGCGTTCTTAAGGGAATATTCGGTCGGTGAATAAAAGATGACTTTTTGTTTTTTCCACTTGCCCCCAGATGTTTTCGCCTGCGTCTATGCTCGCAGTTCGAACATGCACAATAGGGCATGCGTACCTAGGGAAAGGACCCCGTAAGGGAACTATTCTCCCTGGAAGATGTTTCTTACTACCCATGTAATATAACATAACTAGTTGGGTACTTGTCTGTTCAAGCACTTATGACCCCTACGCCTGGTTTCCACGCATACCCCGGTTTTTACAATACTGCGCTGGTATTCGGATACACTCCGGACTATCAGGTCCAAAGGTTGAAGCGAAAAGGTCCGCCATGACAAATGATTTACAATCCGGCTAGAGACATTCTACATGTCATTCAAATTACATAGTCACTTAGACTGATTAAATTCTTCTTCTATGCCATCCAACAGGCTGTCTAGCCTACAATCCTGTTGGGAATACTTGGCGCCTAATTCTACTTGGTGATACACCAAACTGACAGGGATTTCTTTCCCATCGGGCCCCACAGGTCCGACCTCGGCCATGTGGTTTGGGTCAGCCTTGGTATACCGTGTCTTCACCATGGCCCAGGCTTCCCTGGCACCTTGACGGCAGGTCGATATCTTCCATAATGGGAAGTGCCGCCGCGCTCCCTTGAGCTTCTCTGCAAGTCCTCCAAGGCCTTCGGGTAGGGAGACGGATGGCCACAAGGCCTGGGCAATACCTTGCATCACCTGCCGAACTTGTTCGTGCAGTTGGGAGAGCTCTGGTAGAAGATCACCCGCAGACCCGGGCATCTCGTTCGTGGGACGACCTGTCAGCATACCTGCAGACATAACTCTGTTATCGGGCTTCCTCGCCAAACTCTTTTTTGAAGTTCGTTCAAGCACTTACTGAAAATGCCGCGTCGAAGCCACTTGTTCTCCTTCACGGAGTCTGACAGCTGGGCGCGAACATCCTTTAGTTCCACGCTCAGCTGGGTATTGGCATCTTGGAGATTGTTTTTCTCCTGCCCAACCTTTGTAAGCATGCGCTCGCCAGCCTTTAGCCGCCGTATGACGTGTTGCTCATCCGGATTCACTCCGGCGTCATCTGCAATATTTATTATCAGAATTTCATGCATGTTGCATCCTATGTGGTACCTGTCACTCTTTAAAGCAGGTGTTACCAGAGGGGGCCTTCTCGGACTCCTTCAATGCGGCCACTGCAGCCCGTAGCTGGGCCTTGCACTCTTCCAGCTCTTGAGACAATTGGGTATTCTTCTCTGTAAGAACCTGCACATATAACGATCCATAAATCAGTTGTGCCAACTGTTTCAAGTCTCGGGGGCTACAGATATATGTAATCATAAAATTCTCTTACTCGTATATCCTTTACATACTGGTCCATGGCTCTGGCAAGACCATTTTGAGCAGCACGGATGTACGCGTCTCCCGAATTGAAGGCATCAAATGCCTCTTGGGAGAAACAAGCGTCACAGAGTATGGCCCGGCGGTGCCTGTGATTCATGGCGCTCTCCACTTCGGAATTTGTAGCGGAGATTTCATCCGCATCCTCTATAGGAGGAACGTCCGATGCGTGCCCCGCCTCTGTGTCCGGCCCTGGAGCCCGGCTAGTGGAGGCGTGATCGGCGACTTCTCCGGATATAGTCCGGCGAGTATTTTTCCTTCTGGGAAACATGGGTGTTATTATGTTTTCAAAGACAAACCCACGGAGCAAGGTTTTATATCATACCTCTGCGCAGGCGTCTCAGTCCGAACCGCTTTTCTTTTCAGCCTGCCTGGCCTCGATACCCCTTGCTGATAACTCGCCACGGGCTCGGCATGGCGTCCGGAGGACCTTCCCTGTAAGACACCGTGCAAATAGAGAAGGTAAGGTGCGTGGAAAGGGATATTTCTCAAAGGTTAGGCCCCTAGTCTCGCCTACCTGCGAGGCAGGCAGTAGCCCCGGATAGTTGGGTGTAATAGCCACCATGGCCCCATCACGGCTTGATTAATAAAATATCCTATCGATCAGCTCCACGAATATGCCCGGATCCTCTTGAAGACCAGGGTCGAGGGACCATTCAGGTTCCTCTGGTTGTGGAGGTGGGCTATTTATCTCCCTCACTGCCTTACGCAGCTCCTGCGGTGAACGGGCAATGTAAGACATTTATTGTGGAAATGCGGAAGGGAAGGGCATGAAAAGTGGCAGCTTACCCAGCTCGGAGGATTGTGCATGGAGAATCCGTCTCGCGGTTTGATGCGGAGGAACTCCTCTTCCCGTCCCTTGTACAGACCGGACAGAGTTTTTGCCAGAGCGGCAACGAAGTCCGGCCCCTTACGACCGCAGCTGGTGGCATCGTCTTCCCCGTTAAAATCCCACATTGGGTGGACTCGGTATTGAAGTGGCTGCACCCCTCGTATAATGCATATTGACATAACTTCGGTTGTAGTCAGTCCTGATAGAGCTAGCACCTTTATCCGGCTCATCAGGTAAGAAATGTCTCTATCGTCTTCCTCCTGAGGGCTCCTTGGTCGCCAGCTTAGGCATTTCTTCAGAGGAGCATTATTGAACTCAGGAAGGCCAATCCGAATAGGATCCGGAAGAGGGACGTCCTCTATATAGAACCACTCTGAAGGCCAGTCTTCGAATGCCTTCTTTGGGGTGCCGGACATGTATCCAGTCCCGGCGATGCGCCATATTTCGGCTCCGCCCACTTGAAACAGCGACCCCCCTGTGTACGAGGTACGAGGCAGAATAGCCTCTTCCATAGCTCGAATTGAGCTTCGCAGCCCAGAAACAGTTTGCAAAGAGCGACATAGCCAGCAATGTGCAATATGGAGGCAGGAGTGAAATTATGGACCTGGAGGCCATAGAACTCCAGGAGCCCGCGAAGGAACGGTTTGGATTGGAAATCCCAGTCCCCTTAATAAATAAGGGACAAGGCATAACCGTCCCCCTTTGGAGGGATTGGGGAAGCTCTCTGCTTGTTCTCTGCCATTATAGGTGGCAAGCCCGGCTCGAACGGGGACCATATACGCTGGGGGGAGAAATCCCTGGGTCTGTAGTCTCACTAGTTGGCTATGCGGGACGGAACACTTCTTCCAATCACCGGGCTTAGGGCTACGGGGGCGAGAGGAGGGGCCGCGGCGACTGGCCATGTTGGAATGGATTTTTTCCAGGCGTACTCCGATGGATACTCGCTATGGGAGGATAGTATGATATGGATCTGTGAATCCCCGTCTCTTTAATAGGCGATTTGCCTACATGGCTAGGGTGGCAATTGTAAAACTGCCCCGGCTTCTCGCATCCGCTCGATGCGTGGAGGATCTCCATTATTGGGCGCAGAAGTCAAGGAGTGTAACATTTATGGGAAGCCGGACACTATTCAAACAAGTATTCAGAATTTGGAGAAGAACCCGCCTTGCAATGCCTAAGACAATCTGCGCGCCGGACTCATCGTCATTGAAGCCTGGTTCGGGGGCTACTGAGGGAGTCCTGGATTAGGGGGTATCCGGACAGCTGGACTATATCCTTTGGCCGGACTGTTGGACTATGAAGGTACAAGATTGAAGACTTCGTCTCGTGTCCGGATGGGACTCTCTTGGCGTGGAAGGCAAGCTTGGCGATACGGATATGTAGATCTCCTTCTGTTGTAACCAACTTTGTGTAACCCTAGCCCCCCTCCGTGTCTATATAAACCGGAGGGTTCAGTCCGTAGGACAAGAACAATGATACCATAGGCTAGTTTCTAGGGTTTAGCCTCTACGATCTCGTGGTAGATCAACTCTTGTAATACTCATATTCATTAAGATCAATCAAGAAGGAAGTAGGGTATTACCTCCATAGAGAGGGCCCGAACCTATGTAAACATCGTGTCCATTGCCTCCTGTTACCATCCACCTTAGACGCACAGTTCGGGACCCCCTACCCGAGATCCGCCGGTTTTGACACCGACAATGCCCCAAACACCAATAGATCGAGCCACCCTTGAGCCCACGGTCTCCAACACCATCAACCATGTTGAGCCAGGGCTCGGGAGGCACCTCTGTGGTGGCATGTAGATATTTGTGAAGACAACGAGTATTCAAGATCAGATGAGGATTAAGAGACAACGATCCTCAGCAAGATCCTTGCCGAGGAGAGCCACAAGACCCCCGGCAAGATCCTTGCCGGGGACGATAGCGCACCACGGTAAGAGCCTTGCCGGGCCACCCGGCAAGGCCCTCACCAAGGGCGTCAGTGGGGCCAGTGCCAGACCCACGCCAGCCAAGTCTCCACCGCCGTTCGCATGCAGCTGCCAGCCCAACTAGCTGGGCAGGCACCTGCGTGGCAAGATGCAGCTTCCAGGCCAACTCAGCACACGCCTGCATGGCGGCATGCAGATCTTCATGAAGGCTCCACTACCGTGACACCTTAGCTGCCTGCCTGCCTACATGGCGCCGCATGCATCGCTGGCCAGGTCGCGTGTCGAAGCGAGGAGGAGCGGCGACGCACGGGACGGGCCTCACTCCCGTCCCCAATAAAGCTAGGGGACACCTCAGCGACGCATTAAATGTGTCTTGTCCTGTAATGCAAGCGATAAGCTCGTAACACTATACACCTTTCCACCTCCTGTGTGCCATTGTGGCAGCCCCTTTCGACTATAAAAGGAGGCCCATGGCATACTGGAGAAGGATTCAGGCTCGTTCGAACCACTCAGCTACCATAGCTAGTTCAAGAGCTCAAGAACACTCAATACATCCACCAAAGCAGGACTAGGGTGTTAAGCATCCTCGCGGCCCGAACCTGGGTAAACGACCCTTGTGCTGATTACTAATCTTGCTCTTCTCGCAACCCCGTGCCCCAGCAACCGTAGTAGGGATTCTTGTGATCCCATAGGTATCGTTCCACACCGACATCTTTGGCGCGCTAGGTAGGGGGGCGCAATTGTGAGAATCTTGTCTAGTAGTTATCCTAGCGCTTCTTCATCCCCATGGCTCCCAAGAAGAAGACGACCACGGCGGTCAGCTCGTTGGGAGCCGAACGACCCGTGCCAGTGCGGACAAGCAGCGGGCCGGCCGCGGACAGGACCCAGGCCGCAGTTTGCGAGCACCAGCATCGCCCTGGCAGTCAGAGCCTGGCGAGCGGCGTCGTTCGCGCGCCAGACGACAGACCACATGTCACCAGATCCAAAGACGGAGCTGGGCCCCTGCAGGCGGCGCGGTGCCCTCCAGGAGTGTCGTTGTGCCGCCCACGGGTGGCACATCATCCTCCAAGATGCCCACGCCGGCGACCACTGCGTGCTCTTCTCACGGTGTGCGCGACGAGCAGCGTCACCACGCTGAAGGCCCCGGACACCGCAGTGGGAAGAGCCCTGTGCATCTTCCGCGGGACGAAGGAGTCCAGCATGCCCGCCGAGGCGCTGACGAAAATGGCGCGCAGCCGCTGGGTCATGACAGAGCTCCTTCTAACATGGTTAGAAGACGAAGCGCGCCACGATCCACGCAGCTGTCGCGGCCACCCACGCCAGCAGAAGCTTTGGCGTGCAAACAGCTGCTCCTCGACTTCCCTCCTGCTACGGAGAAGCTCGATGTCGCCAACAAAGACGATTCGCGACCAGTGGGACCCTCGGGTCGACGCTCCACCGAGCCACCATGCGCTGGCGCTGGGAGGACCGGGGGAGCTGCGGCCACGGTGCACTCTCCTCCTCCTCGCCAGCCGCCGCGGGCATCTGCCCATCGTGACGACGCTTGTGATAACATCTCTATAGCGTCATCCGACCCGCGGACCCACCGCAACCAGCGCCAAGTTCTCCAAGAACGAGCTCACGAAGATGCTCGAACCACTATTGAGCGCTAGCGTGATACACGCGACTAGTCGGACAAGCAGGTGGGACCCACTATGGACCACCCAGCACCGAGGGGCTCCGGCGGCCTACCTTACGAGGTGGGCTGCCCGGCCTTTACCCTTGAGCTGCGGTAGTTCCAGTGGCCATCCCACCGCATGTTCAAGCCCGATGTCAGCGAGAAGTACACTGGCAAGACCCATCCGTCTGAGTTCCTTAGCATCTACACCATCGCGATGCAGGCCGCCGGAGCTCGCGACGACAAGGTGCTTGCCAATTATTTCCCGCTGGCGCTGAAGCCCAATGTTATGTCTTGGTTGATGCACTTGCCGGAGGATTCCATTTCTTCTTGGTCGGATATGTGCCCTGAGTTCGTTGGCGCCTCCACAGGAGGCCACCAAGCTCATGGCCAGGCCAGTGATCTACATATCATTCCCAAGAAGGAAGGGGAAACCCTGCACAAGTACATCCAGAGGTTCAGCCGGGTGCAGTACAACATCCCCGACGTTCATCCCGCCGCTGTGATCAGCGCGTTCCATCAGAACATGCGCAACCATAAGATGCGCGAAGAGCTGGCGATGACCAAGGTTAAGGATGTGGCCGAACTCTACGTTTTGGCCGATAGATGCGCCCGGGCTAAAGAGGGAAGGAAGTACCCCGGTGAAGACACCGGCGCGGAAACCGACTCTACCGAGGAAGACGCAGCCACCCCGACGAAGAAGGGACGGCGTCGCAACAAGAAATGCAAGGGCAAGGCCGTGCTTGCCGTTGAGGGATCTGACGACACCGGTGCTGCCAAGAAGGTCAAGGCAGTCGGCCCCAGCAAGGAGATTGCCGGGTGCGCCGCCTGCTGGGCCTTAGCAGCTGCCGACAAGCCAGGGGGCTCCGGCAAGCAGTACTGCAAGATCCACTACACCAAGGGCCACGACCTCCAGAACTGCTGGCAAGCTCGAGCTGCTTGCTGAAAAGCAAAAGGCCGAGTATGAAAGGTGGGACAAGGAGAAAGTTCAGGACGGTGCCGAGGGATCCGGCAAGAAGCGTGGCGGACAAGGAAGTCGCCCTGGCAAGTACAACCAGCAAGAGAGGCCTGCCCGGTGCCGTGACAAGAAACAAGAAGATGATGATCACGACGAGGACGATGAGTCCAGTGAGCAAGAGTTACAGAAGGCTACGGAGGCCATGTGCGTCGATGGTGGCACCTCGCTGCATACTTCTCACCGCCAGCTCAAGCAGCGGGCGGGTGAGATTATAGCAGCGGAGCCGTCGTTTGACGCTCAGAGGCCGCTGAAGTGATCCAGCACGCCCCTCATCTTTGACGCCGAGGACCACCCTGACCGCACAACCGCGGTCGAGTGTTTGCCATTGTTGGTCTCACCAACGATACGCAACCTCAAGGTGAACAAGATGTTGGTTGACAGCGGGGACGGCCTGAACTTGATCTCGCCCGTCGTGATCAAAAGGCTGCAAATCCTTGATGGAGACCTCGAGGAAACAGGCACGTTTCAAGGGGTCAATCCGGGGAGGAGCCAGCCGAAGGGGAAGGTCACGCTGCCCGTGACATTTGGAGGGGAGTTGAACCACAGGACGGAGAGGATCCTCTTCGACGTGGCCGAGATCCCCTTGCCCTACAACTAGATCCTCGGCCGCCCGGCATTAGCCAAGTTCATGGCGGCGTCGCACTACGCCTACAACGTGCTAAAGATGCCCAGGCCATTGACCATCATCTCTGTCGCCTCCGACAAGAAGGACGTGCTGATTTGCGCCGACCAACTCTACCGGGAAGCAGTTGCAGCAGCTACCGCCAAGGCGCTTGCTCTTGCCGCTGAAGCCCCGGGAGGGAAGAAGAAGCCCGACAAGACCTCTCTCACCCACTCCGGCAAGCGCACCTCCTCGGAGTGTTGTGCTACCATTGTGGACGTGCCAGAGAGCTCTACCGGCAAGAGCAAGAAATCCAGAGCCGAGCCACCGCAGACCAAGAAGGTGTCCGTCAGGGAGGATGGCATGGGAGGGGCCTTCACCATAGGCTCCACCCTCGACAGCAAATAGGAAGGCACACTCTTCACCTTCCTGCGGGCGAATGTCGATGAGGGAGTCCTGGATTAGGGGGTGTCCGGATGGCCGGACTATAACCTTTGGCCGGACTCCTGGACTATGAAGATACAAGATTGAAGACTTCGTCCCGTGTCTGGATGGGACTTTCCTTGGCGTGGAAGGCAAGCTTACCGATATGGATATGTAGATCTCCTCCCATTGTAACCGACTCTGTGTAACCCTAGCCCTCTCCGGTATCTATATAAACCAGAGGGTTTTAGTCCGTAGGACGAACAACAATCATACCATAGGCTAGCTTATAGGGTTTAGCCTCTCTGATCTCACTGTAGATCTACTCTTGTACTACCCATATCATCAATATTAATCAAGCAGGAGTAGGGTTTTACCTCCATCGAGAGGGCCCGAACCTGGATAAAAACATCATGTCCCTTGTCTCGTGTTACCATCCGCCTAGACGCACAGTTCGGGACCCCCTACCCGAGATCCGCCGGTTTTGACACCGACATTGGTGTTTTCATTGAGAGTTCCTCTGTGCCGTCTCCATCAGGAAGGATGCCTCATCCCATCTTTAAAGATGGTATTGTTGCTAAAGGAGCTTTGGCTACCGGCCAAACTCTCCGGCTAGGAGGTTTTCTTATGACCGCCTGTTCGGCCGCCGCGTCGACGATGACTTCTTGGGTCATCAAAAGCAATCTTCACGTCAACTCGAAACTCGCCGAGCAGTTAGATCCGATGGAGCTCTCTTCCTTAAACGAGCTCCTGGATCGCATCGCCGCCCCGGGAGTCGTTACAGACTACGATCAGATTGGGCCTAAACCCGATCTGAGAGAGATTAACTCTCCACAGGTCACCCATCACGTTGCTGTGGTGGAGGAACAATGCGGCGACCCTTCATCTATCTTAAGGACTACCTATGTCCGGATTCCCGATCCCTCCAAGCCGGATACCCGTGGAGGGGAGGACGTCACTCAAGACCTGAACTTAGAGTCAGGCAATGCGCTAGATTCATTGGACAACATCCAAGAATCCAAACTTCCGAGTTCGGAAACTCCTTGGCTCTTGAGTCTCAGATTGGGTGAGGTTTCGGATTTAATTCCGCCCACCCACCCGAACATATGTGATCTATCCAAAATTAGGCAAGAGCCCGAGGAAACAGTACATCATTGCTGGGCCAGATTCCTCCTAGTTATGAACAGGATAAAGGACTGCCGCGAGGAAGACGCAATTTCATTCTTCTTCAATAATTGCACGGACAAGGGAATCCTCAACGCCATAGTTCACCGTGAAATTACACACTTTGCTGACTTGGCGTCCATAGTACGAAAGTACTGTGCGATGGAAAGTGCCTGGAAAACCGAAGTAAGATTTTGGGAAAATCCGGCCCAGAATACAAACCCAGTCCGAAATAAAAGGGTGCATGATCGACAGTCACCCGGGTTAAACATCAAAAAACAAAAAAACCCTACAGGGCATGGAACCGTACTGGAGGGATGGCTCAATGGACCCTGTAAAATTCATAGTACAGAGGGCGCCACACCAACTCATAGCCTTAGAGCATGTTGGATACTCCGGCAGGTGGCCAAAAGTGGCGAAGAGCTTCTAACCCCAGAATCCACAGAGCACCAGCTAAGGGATACCAGTACGGTATTAACAGTCTTCGAAACTTTCACATCAAATAATATGCGGAAACGAACACTCTGCAGCCTTGCCGAAGTCTACCAAGTAGCAACGATAAACCCATGGAGTGACACAGCTATTACCTTTAATGCCAGTGATGAACCTAAATTCCGAATAGCCCGAGCACCAGCCGCATTGGTCCTCAGTCCAATAGTGGACGACTTTCGCCTTACCAAGGTACTCATGGACGGTGGCAGCGGATTGAACCTCATTTACGAGGAAACCCTTCGAAAAATGGAAATAGACTAGAGCCGCATTGAGCGAAGCAACACAACCTTTAGAGGAATAATCCCCAGTCGGGAAGTGTGATGTACAGGAAAAATCACACTGGATGTGGTGTTCGGCATGCCGGATAATTACAGGTCCGAGGAGGTCACGTTCCAAGTGGCCCCGTTCAGCAGCGGATACCACGCTCTATTAGGGAGAGAGGCATTCACAATTTTTCAAGCTATACCCCATTACGGGTACATGAAGCTCAAAATGCCCGGGCCCAACGGAATCATCACTCTTGCTAGTGACCCGGACATAGCACTCCGCGTCGACAAATAAGACAGCCGCACTGGCCCTTGAGGCACTATCCGAAGCCCTAGCGGCCGAGGAACTGACTACGCTGCGCTCCACGGTGAACACGGACGACGTGATACTCGATAAAAGATCCAAGTCCACCTCCTTTAAACCGGCAGACAAAATAGTCAAATTCCAAGTCCATCCAACGAACCCTACAAAAATGGCCTCCATCAGGGCGAAATTAAACCCTGATGTAGATGCCGCATTACGAGAATTCCTACGCGAAAATTGGGACATTTTTGCCTGGCACCCTTCAGACATGCCAGGAATCCCACGCCGGCTGGCCGAGCACAGCCTAAACATCCTAAAAGGATTCAAGCCAGTCAAGCAGGCTCTTCGGCGTTTCTCTCTCTGAACCTAAGAGACAAGCCATGGGAGAGGAGCTAGCCAAACTATTGGAGGCCGGATTCATCAGAGATATAAAACATCTGGACTGGCTAGCAAACCTGGTGATGGTACCAAAGAAGGACAAATCCTGGCGCCTATGTCTCGATTTCAAGGACCTCAACAAGGCTTGCCCAAAGGATCCTTTCCCCCTCCCCCGCATCGATCAAATTATTGACGCTACCGCAGGACACGATTCATTATGTTTCCTCGACACATACTCCGGCTACCATCAAATTAAGATGGCAGAGCCTGACCAAGACGCAACGGCATTCGTCACCCCATACGGCCCATTCTGCTTCAACACAATGCCCTTCGGGCTTAAAAACGTCGGCGCAACATATCAGCGCATGATTCAGACATGTCTGGCAAACCAGATCGGCAAAACAGTGTAGGCATACGTAGATGATGTGGTCATCAAAACCAAGCATGTCGAAACTCTAGTAGACGACTTGAGGCTCACATTCGATAACCTCCGAACATATGACATCAAGCTTAACCCGGAAAAATGCATTTTAGGTGTACCAGCCGGAAAGCTCTTGGGCTTCATTGTATCCGATAGAGGAATTGAAGCAAACCCAGCCAAGATCCGAGCTCTGTCACAATTGGATATCCCAAAGGACCTCAAACAAATACAAAAATTGACTGGATGCGTGGCGGCTCTAAGCCGCTTTATCTCCCGCTTGGGAGAAAAGGCATTACCCCTTTATCACCTCCTCCGGCGCACCAAACACTTCGAGTGGACGGATGCCGCCACGGCCGGACTCGAAGAAATAAAAGCCATATTGGCAACAAACCCGGTCCTGGCTGCGCCTAACATGGGTGAACCAATGCTATTATACATCGCGGCAACTCATCAAGTTGTAAGCGCGGTGCTCGTTGTCGAACGAGAAACGGACGGGCACAAGTTCCCCCTTCAAAAACCAGTTTACTACGTGTCCACTATCCTCACTCCATGCAAGTCATGGTATCCGCATTATCAAAAGATAGCATATGCGGTGTTTATGGCATCCCGGAAGCTGCGACACCACTTTCAAGAGTGTTCGATAATAGTAGCCTCCGAAGTACCTCTTAACGACATTATAAACAACCACGACGCAACGGGCCGGATTGCCAAATGGGCCATTGAGCTCCTCCCATTCGACATAACCTATACGCCACGACGAGCTATTAGTCGCAAGTTTTGGCCGACTTCATCGCCGAATGGACTGAAGCCCAACTCCCTAAAGAGTACGGCACATATTCCAACTAGATCATGCACTTCGACGGCTCCAAAATGTTGGCCGGTCTGGGGGCTGGCGTTGTTCTGACGTCCCGAACAGGAGATATAGTTCAATACGTACTCCAGATCATGTATACGGACTCCAACAATGCAGCCGAGTACGAGGCCCTTCTACATGGTCTCCGGATGGCAGTCTCCATGGGCATTCAACGCCTAGAGGTGCGCGGGGATTCGAACCTCGCGATATCCCAAATAAATGGAGACTTTGATGCCAAGGATCCGAAAATGGCAGCTTATCGCAATGCCATCCTAAAAATGTCAGCTCGGTTCGAAGGGCTCGAATTTCACCATATAGCTCGGGAAAACAATCAGGCAGCAGACGTCTTGGCACGCATCGGTGCAAAGCGCGATGCCATCCCCCCCAATATCTTCTTAGAGAGGCTGTTCAAGCCATCCGTATTATGGGAAGGGGAGTCCGGAAATAACGCCCGGACCCAACCGCACTGCACAACACCAAACATTCTGACACAACTGGAGGCTCTGCCAACGAAGTAACATCTTCAGCCCACGTAATAATGGCAGTCTTTGCCCCGTGGACAGAGCCATTCCTAGCCTATCTAATTAGGCAGGAACTTCCCGAGGACCAAAACGAGGCACGCTGCATAGTGCGGCGATCTAAAGCCTATAAAGTCCATGAGGGAGAGCTTTATAAGAAAAGCACCACCAGAGTCCTTCAAAGGTGTATCTCCGAAGAGGAAGGGCGGAATCTCCTGGCTGAAATTCATGCCGCACTCGGCAGGCACCATGCCGCAGCCCGGGCCCTTGTAAGCAAGGCCTTCCGTATAGGATTTTATTGGCCGACGACCCGGGCAGATGCTCAGGACTTAGTCCAACGATGCGTCGGCTGCCAGCTCTTTGCTAACCAAAGCCACATGCCACCCACCGCCCTCCAAACTATACCCATCACCTGGCCCTTCGCGGTCTGGGGGCTTGACATGGTTGGACCCCTTAAAGGAGGAACCCACAAGCAAAAATACCTACTGGTCATGGTGGATAAATTCACCAAATGGATAGAGGCCAAGCCTATTAAGACGGTCGAATCCGGACCGGTGATAGACTTCATATCAGGGGTCGTACACCATTACAGCGTCCCCCACAGCATCATCACTGATAACGGCACGAACTTTACGGCCGACGAGGTCAAACTCTGGTGCAAAAACATGGGCATCAAGCTCGACTATGCTTCAGTCTATCTCGCACAAACTAACGGTCAAGTCGAGCGAGCAAATGGTCTAATTATGAGCGGCATTAAACCTAGATTAGTGCAAGTCCCTCAAGGAATCTAACACGCACTGGGTAGAGGAGCTCGACTCCATACTCTGGGGGCTGCGGACCACGCCGAATCGCACCACAGAATTCACACCATTCTTTATGATATACGACGCAGAGGCAGTTCTGCCTTGTGACATAATTCATGACTCACCTCGCATGCACATGTACGAAGAAAGAGAAGCCGAACTCGATCGGTGGGACAGTTTGGACACCTTGGAGGAGGAGCGTGTCGTGGCAAAAGCCCGTTCCGCATTCTATCAACAGCAGGCTCGAAGATATCAAATCAGAGAAGTACGGGCCAAAACTTACAATGTTGGCGAGTTAGTTCTACGCCTGCCGGACAAGAAAAAGGACAAACTCAGGGCCAAATGGGAAGGTCCCTTTATTATTGACCAAGTCCTGACTGGTAGAGGGTACCGTCTGCAAGATGCATCGGATAACCGACTCGAGCCGAACACATGGAATGCAACCCGTCTCCGAAGATTCTACGCCTAGCGCCGGACTCTGTGCTCGACTCCTTCCTCTGTTTATTTTTTTAAACATTAGCTGTCTTATATTTCTCTCCTTCTCCCTCCCTTTCTCTTACAGCCTTTAAGGGCTCGTTCGTGCCTTGTTCGCACACAATTGACGCGCTATCCGTGCTCGTTATACCTGGGGGCTTCCTTAACAGAAGCTTACTTATGCAGGCTTCACGCCCAACACATGTGTCACACTTCCGCATGTACCTTTTATTCACCATTATATGCATCGATATGACTTACGTTTTGGCCAAGCTGGGTTGCCTGGCTCCTGTGCTTACCCCTACGTTCCCGATTGTTCGGCTAGGCGGTAAAGGGAGCACCTCTGCGATTGTTACTGCCGGGTCAGCCGGATGTGTACCTCAGACTGGGTGAAGCCAAAAGCTAGCGTTCTTAAGAGAATATTCGGTCGGTGAACTAAAGATGATTTCTCACTTGTCTATTTATCTGCCCCCAGATGCTTTTCCGCTTTTTTCGCAGTCCGGACATGCACTTTAGGGCATGCCTCCCAGGGAAAGGAACCCCTAACGGAACTATTCTCCCCGGAAGATGTTTCTTACTAACCATGTAATATAGCATAACTAGTTGGGCACTTGTCTGTTCAAGCACTAATGACCCCTACGCCTGGTCTCCATGCATGCCCCGGTTCTTACATAACCGAGAGGGTATTCGGACACACTCCGGACTATTGGGTCCCGAGGTTGAAGCAAAAAGGTCCGCCAAGACAAACGTTCTACAATCCGGCTCGAAGGCATTTTACATGTCATCTTAAATTACATAGTCAATTTGACTGAGCATATTCCTCTTCAATACCATCCAACATGCTGTCTAGTTTACAGTCCTGTTGGGAATATTTGGCGGCCAACTCTACTTGGCCGTACACTAAGCTCACAGGGATCTCCTTCCCATCGGCCCCCACAGGTCCGACCTCGGCCATGTGGTTTGGGTCAACCTTCATGTACTGCGTCTTCACCATGGCCCAGGCCTCCCTGGCACCTTGACGGCAGGCCGATATCTTCCATAATCGGAAGAGGCGCCGCGCTCCCTTAAGCCTCTTTGCAAGCTCTCCAAGGCCTTCGGGCATGGAGACAGATGGCCACAAGGCCAGGGCGACGCCTTTCATCACCTGCCGAACTCGTTCGTGCAGTTGTAAGAGCTCGGGAAGAAGGTCACCCGTAGAACCAGGCATTTCCTCTGCAGGACGACCTGTGAGCATACCTACAGACATAACTCTATTAGTCGACTTCCTCACCGAACTCTTTTTCAAAGTTTTATCAAGCACTTACTAAAAATGCTGCGTCGAAGCCGTCGATTCTCCTTCACGGAGTCCGACAGCTGGGCACGAACATCCTTTAGTTCCTCGCCCAGCTGGGTGTTGGCATCTTGGAGATTATTCTTCTCCTGCCTCACCCTCGTAAGCACGCTCTCGCTGGCCTTTAACCGGCACAAGAGTTGTTGCTTGTCCGGATCTACTCCGGCGCCATCTGCAATGGTATTGTCAGATTTGCACACACGCCGCACTTCACAACATACTTATCTTTCGAAGCGTATATTACCAGAGGGGGTCTCCTTGGCCTCCCCTGCCGTGGCTAGTGCGGCCTCAAGTTGGGCTTTGCACTCTTCCAGCTCCTGGGACAGTTGGGTATTCTTTTTTGTAAGATCCTGCATAACAAATGATCCTTAAATCAGTTATTCTAACTGTTTCAAGTCTCGGGGGCTACTGACATATATAACCATCAAATTTTCTCACCCGTATGTCTTTCACATACTGCTCCGTGGCTATGGCTAGACCATTTTGAGCGGCACGGACGTACGTATCTCCCGAATTGAAGGCATCCAATGCCTCTTGGGAGAAACAAGCATCACGAAGAACTGTCCGGTGACGTCTGTGATTCATGGCACTCTCCACCTCGGAATTGGTGGCGGACAGTCTGTCCGCATCATCTGTCGGAGGAGTGTCCGATGCACGCCTCGTGTTCGCCTCTGCTTCTGGACCTGGCTTTGGAGCCTGGCTGGTGGAGGCACGATTGGCAATCTCTCCGGATATAGTCCGGCGAGCCCTCTTTTTCCTAAAAAAAGGAGAGCACGGGCGTTAGTATGCATCGTAAGAATAATACCTTGGAATAAGGCAGCGTGCCTTACTGCTGTGCCGGTGCCTCGACCCAGACTGCATGTCTCTTTAGCCTACCCGCCCTCGCGGTTCCCTGTTAGCTAGTCACCGCAGGTTCGGCATTCCGCCTCGGGATCCTCCCCTGCGAAACATCATTGGTATACGGTGATAAAAAATAAGCACGGATGGATCATCTTTCAAGTATTGGGACTTCGGTCTCGATTACTTGTTATGCGGGGAGCAGTCCAGGATAATCAGCTGTAATAGCCACCAAGGCATTGTTGATGCTCAGTTGGTGAAATACCCCATCGATCAGCTCCACGGATATGTCCGGATCCTCTTGGGAGGCCGGATCGAGGGACCGTTCCGGATCCTCGGGTTGTGGAGGAGGGATGTTTATATCCTTTACGGCCCGGCGCAATTCTTGCGTCGAAATCACAAGATAAGGTACTTAACTATGGGAATATGGAACGGATAGGCAAAAAGAAGTGTCCGTTTACCCAGCTTGGAGGATTGTACATAGAAAATCCGCCCTGTGGATTGACGTGGAGGAACTCCTCCTCTTCTCCCTTGTACAATGCGGACAAGATCTTCGTCAGAGCGGCAACCGATCCCGCCCCCTTACGGCCACAGCGGGTTGCATCATCCTCCCCGTTGAAATCCCACATGGGGTGGCCTCTATACTGAAGCAGTTGCACCCCCCGCATAATGCATGTGGCCATGACCCCGATCATGGTCAGTCCGGAATGAGCTAACAACCTTATCCGGCTCATCAGGTAAAGGACGTCCTTGTCATTTTCCCTCTGAGGGCTCTGTGGACGCCAGCTTAGGTGCTTCTTCAAAGGAGCATTATTGAACTTGGGGAGGCCGATCCGAATAGGGTCCGGCAGGGGGACGTCTTCTATATAAAACCATTCTGAAGGCTAGTCTTCGGACGCCTTCCTTGGGGTTCCGGATAGATATCCGGTCCCGGTGATGCGCCACAGTTCGGCTCTGCCCACTTGATATATCGACCCCTCCTGAGAACGGGGCACAAGGCAGAACAGCTTCTTCCGCAACACGAAATGAGCCTCGATGCCCAAAAACAGCTCACAAAGGGATACGAAGCCCGCAATATGCAATATGGAGGTAGGCGTAAGGTTGTGCAACTGGAGGCCGTAGAACTCCATGAGCCCCCGGAGAAACGGATGAATTGGGAATCCGAGCCCTCTTATCAGATAAGGGACAAGGCATACCCGCTCTCCTTTGGAGGGACTGGGGACGCTCTCCGCTTGCTCTCCGCCATTATAGGTGGCAAGTCCGGCTCGAACCGGGACCATGAAGGCTGGGGGAAGGAATCCCTTGGTTTGGAGCGTCACTAGCTTGCTGTGCGGGACAGAACATCTCTCCCAACCTGCAGGCTGAGGGCTGGGAGGGCGAGAGGAGGAGCTGCGTCGACTGGCCATTATGGAATGGATCTCTGTCGGATGCGCTCCGATGAATACTCGCGAAGGGAAGATGGTGTGATTCGGATCTAAATCCTCATCTCTTTTATAGGCAGCTCATTTGTGCAGCTAGGGGGGTAAATGTAAAAACACCCTGGCTTTTCGCATTCGTTTGACACATGGAAGACGGCCATTATTGGGCATGGAAGCCAAGGAGCGCAATATTCACAAGAAGTCGGACACTATTCAACAGGTACACAGAATTTGGAGAAGAACCCGCCTTGCAATGCCAAAGACAATCTGCGCGCCGGACCCATCGTCATTGAAGCCTAGTTCGGGGGCTACTAAGGGGTCCTGGATTAGGGGGTGTCCGGATGGCCGAACTATAACCTTTGGCCGGACTCCTGGACTATGAAGATACAAGATTGAAGACTTCGTCCCGTGTCCGGATGGGACTTTCCTTGGCATGGAAGGCAAGCTTGGTGATACGGATATGTAGATCTCCTCCCATTGTAACCGACTCTATGTAACCCTAGCCCTCTCCGGTGTCTATATAAATCGGAGGGTTTTAGTCCGTAGGATGAACAACAATCATACCATAGGCTAGCTTTTAGGGTTTAGCCTCTCTGATCTTGTGGTAGATCTACTCTTGTACTACCCATATCATCAATATTAATCAAGCAGGAGTAGGGTTTTACCTCCATCGAGAGGGCTCGAACCTGGGTAAAAACATGGTGTCCCTTGTCTCCTGTTACCATCCGCCTAGACGCATAGTTCGGGACCCCCTACCCGAGATCCGCCGGTTTTGACAGCATCACCGAAGACAATCTGCGCGCCGGACCCATTGTCATTGAAGCCTGGTTCGGGGGCTACTAAGGGAGTCCTGGATTAGGGGGTGTCCGGATGGCCGGACTATAACCTTTGGCCGGACTCCTGGACTATGAAGATACAAGATTTAAGACTTCGTCCCGTGTCCGGATGGGACTTTCCTTGGTGTGGAAGGCAAGCTTGGTGATACGGATATGTAGATCTCCTCCCATTGTAACCGGCTCTGTGTAACCCTAGCCCTCTCCGGTGTCTATATAAACCAGAGGGTTTTAGTCCATAGGATGAACAACAATCATACCATAGGCTAGCTTCTAGGGTTTAACCTCTCTGATCTCGTGGTAGATCTACTCTTGTACTACCCATATCATCAATATTAATCAAGCAGGAGTAGGGTTTTACCTCCATCGAGAGGGCCCGAACCTGGGTAAAAACATGGTGTCCCTTGTCTCCTGTTACCATCCGCCTAGACGCACAGTTCGGGACCCCCTACCCGAGATTCGCCGGTTTTGACACTGATAGTCGACGTGTTTGCGTGGCAAGCATCCGACATCCCCGATGTTCCCTGGGAGGTGATTGAGCACCACCTAGCTATCTATCCTCATGCACAGCCCGTCAAGAAGAAGATCAGAAAGCAGGCTCTGGAGAGGCAGGAGTTCATCACAGAAGAGATCAGGATGTTGGAAGCAGCGGGTCTGGTGAGAGGAGTGCTCTATCCGACGTAGTTGGCCAATCCGGTAGTGGTGCGCATGGCAAATGGGAAGTGGAGGCTATGTATTGATTAAATAGATATCAATAAGGCCTGTCCTAAGGACCCCTTCCCGTTGCCGCGCATCGACCAGATTGTCGACTCCACGGCCGGGTGTGATCTGCTGTCATTCCTCGACGCCTACTCGGGCTACCACCAAATCTTCATGACAAAAGAAGATGAAGATAAGACGACATTCATCACCCCATGTGGTATGTATTGCTTTTTACGGATGCCTTTCGGGTTGAAGAGTGCTGGCTCGACATTTGCAAGAGCTGTCCAAATTAGTTTTGAGCCCCAGCTCCATAGAAATATGGAGGCATACATGGATGACATAGTGGTCAAAACCAAGGATGGGGCAACTCTTGTGGAAGATCTGGAGGAGACATTTGCCAACCTATGCAAAATCAACCTTAAGTTGAGCCCTGAGAAGTGTATCTTCGGTGTTCCGTCCGGCAAGCTTCTCGGATTCTTTGTGTCGCAGTGCGGGATTGAGGCAAACCCGGACAAGATCAAAGCCATTGAACAGATTGAGGCGCCCAAGCGGATTAAGGATGTGCTATGGCTCACCAGCTGCGTCGCCGCCATGAGTCGGTTCATCTCCAAGTCCGCCGAGCACGCCCTCCCCTTCTTCAAAATATTGAAGAAGGCAGGCCCGATGGAGTGGACCGCAGAAGCCGAGGTGGCGTTACGGGATTTGAAGAAATACCTTTCCTCCAGGCCAATACTGGTTGCGCCTAAACCACAAGAACCGCTGCTGCTATATCTAGCGACAACAAATCAAGTGGTTAGCGCCGCACTGGTGGCACAGAGGGAGGTCGACGAGGAGGCAGTGGTGATGGCAGAACCAGCGGACGGCGAGCCAAAGATTCCCCCGGCAGGGCCTGGTGTTGACAAGGCAAGGCCCCCGGCAGAGTCTGACGCCATCAGGGCAGCGCCCGCACAGTCAAGCGAAGTGGCGCAGAAGAAGAAGATGATGCAGCACCCGGTTTACTTTGTCAGTTCCCTCTTGCAAGGGGTTAGATCGAGGTACTCCGGTGTGCAGAAATTGCTCTTGGGCCTCCTTATGGCCTTGAGGAAGCTGCGTCACTACTTCCAAGCCCACGAGATCGCTGTCGTCACCCGCGTCCCACTACAATGGATACTGCACAAACCAGATGCAACCGAAAAGATTGTGGAATGGGCTTTGGAGTTGTCGAGCTTTGGGTTCAAGTTTGAAAGTACCTCAACAATCTAGAGAAAAATCTTGGCAGAGTTCATTGCGGAATGGACCTCAACACCTAACAAAGAAATCCGAGAGACCGCTCTCCCCGGCAAGGAAGCGGACCGCGACTGGATCATGTGCTTTGATGGGGCTTTCTCGCTGCAAGGCGTCGGTGCCGGTGTGCTGCTTGTCGCACCCACCAGAGAGCATCTCAAGTACGTGATCCAGATGCACTTTCCCAGGGAGATGTCCACAAACAACACCGCTGAGTACGATGGGCTGCTTGCCGGTCTCAGGATCGTGACAGACCTCGGGGTGAAGAAGCTCATCGTCAGGGGTGACTCGCAGCTTGTCGTCAGACAAGTCAACAAGGATTACTAGAGCCCGTTGATGGAGGTCTACGTAGATGAGGTGAGGAAGCTGGAGGAGCTATATCCAAGTGGAGCACGTTCCCTGAGTGGAGAACGACATCGCCGATTACCTGTTGAAGCGTGTTGCATTCAAGCTACCTATGGAACCAGGTACCTTTTTTCTCCTGTTAACTCAGCCATCCATCGAACCATCAATGGGGCAGAACAAGCAGAGGAAATCAGGTCCCGACAAGAACTTTCCTACCAAGCCCCCTGGGGCTACCGGCAAGGATGCTGCCGTGGACACTGAGCCAGCCGAAGAGCAACTGGCTCCGGCGGGGTGTCAAGCCCTGGCCATGGAGACAACCGCTCCCATGGCAGAGGAAATGCCTTTGTTCCCTGCCGTCGAGCCCCAGGCTCCGGCGTGGGCACAACATACCGTCCGATTCCTCCAAACAGGGGAACTTCCTGAGGAGCAGGAAGAAGCGGAAAAAGTAGCCCGTCGGTCTGCCATGTACATGTTCGTCGATGACGTCCTGTACAGGAGAAGGCCGAACGGTGTGAAATTGAAGTGCATCCCCCGGGAGGAAGGACTGGAGCTGTTGGCAGAGATATATGGATGCATATGTGGCTCCCACATAGGGTCGAGGGCCCTTGCCGGCAAGGCGTTCCGGCAAGGTTTCTTCTGGCCACCGCCCTCCAGGATGCAACAACACTAGAACCAAGTGTGAAGCGTGTCAGTTCCATTCAAAGAAGCTTCATCAACCAGCTCAAGCCCTTCAAATGATCCCTCTCTCCTGGCCATTCTCGGTCTGGGGGCTCGACATACTGGGCCCCTTCCCCCATGCTGTCGGGGGCTTTGAGTACTTGTACGTTGCCATCGACAAGTTCACAAAGTGGCCAGAGGTGAAACTAGTGAGGAAGGTGACAACACAGCCAGCCATCAAGTTCTTCAAGGGACTAGTCTGTCATTTTGGTGTGCCAAACAGAGTCATCACCGACAACGACACACAGTTCACAAGTCACACCTTCATGCAGTACATTCAGGACCTCAGCAGCAAGGTCTGTTTTGCTTCTGTGGCACACCCCCAGAGCAACGTCCAAGCAGAGAGGGCGAATGGTGAAGTGTTGCGAGGCCTGAGAACGAAGACCTTTGACAGGCTTCACAAGAGTGGAAGGCGCTGGATTGATGAATTGCTGGTGGTTCTTTGGTTGATGAGGACGACGCCAAATCGAGCCACCGGTCAGACGCCCTTTGCCCTAGTCTATGGCGGGGAGGTAGTTCCCCCCATGGAACACATATACGGGTCACATCGAGTGCTCGCTTACGATCAGCTTGAGCAAGAGTAGTTGCGGCAAGATGATGCGACGCTCCTTGAGGAAGATCATCTTCAGGCGGCTGTGAGAGCAGCGCGCTACCAGCAAGCCTTGTGCCCCTACCATAGCCGCAAGGTTCATGCCCGAAGCTTTGAGGAAGGCGACCTTGTTCTTCGGCGCGTTCAGTTGGCCAAGAATTCCAACAAGTTGACGCCGAAGTGTGAAGGCCCTTATCGGGTAATACGAGTCACCAGGCCTGGCACAGTCCGCTTGGAGACCGAAGAAGCTGTTCTAGTGAGCAACTCCTGGAACATCGAGCATCTTCGCAAATTTTACCCATAAGGCCCGGCTTGCCCCCCCCCCTGAAAAGCCACCTTTTGTACAAGCCTTGCCGACAAGGCATGTAACCCTTTGTACAAAGCCAGGCATAGACCCTGAGCACAAATAAATGAAGCGCTGGCGCCCTAAGTTATAGCATGCATGCTAGGTCGAGTCTCTTCCTTGGTTAGGGTTGATAGTGCTTAGCAGTGACTAACCCCTAGCCTAGAGGTCGAGTGCGCGTCTCTCTATTCTTTTCTGTCCTCCTTTGGTCCGCAGGGCACATGGACACTCCTGCTGAGCTACTTGGAAGAAAGGGAACGGACCGGCGGCCCGACCCCGGCGAACCAGGGTTGCTGGGGGCTGCAAGTACAAGGATCCAACCGCGGCAAGACAAGGTTGCCTGGGGCTACAGATCCAGATAAGTCTTTCATCCTCTGTCATGCATTTCGGAACAGAACTGGGGCATGTGAAACCTCATTTTATCTCCGGGCTACCATGCTCCACTTTTTCCTACACCTAAGGATTATCTCCTAGGTCCGGATTTGGTTGTAGCCATGGCGGCAAGGAGGTAAAGTGAGGAGCCTAAGCCCACTTCATCCCTGCCTCCGCCGAGAGCGCGAGAATGTCGTGTAAAGTGAGGGGACGGCAAGGCCTATTGCCGGGCGAAAAACGTTTATCTTAAATAGTATCAAGGATTCGCTCCTTGTCGCGGGGTCTACCCACGAACGAAAAATCCGGCAAACATCCCTTTTTCATTAAAACATCCCATACAGCTGGTATAGTTCATACGGAATGAAAAACATGAGCAAGACGATTATAAGTTCTAAATTTAACAAAGGCCCGAAGGCTTACAAACTAAAAAGAGACAAAGTGCCTGTAATCCCTTTCTTGTCCCTCTCCTCAGGGAACAGAGCAAGATGGCAGAAGGGCAAAAGGGGCGCCTAGATGAGGTACGAGTGGCAGAAGACACCAAGAGAACGTCTTGGGGGCCGCCCCGTAGGGAGGCTGGTAATAATGATGGGAGGATAAGAGCTGGAAGACGAGGCGGCAGGACCGGCAATACGCGATGAAGGCGTCGGTGCCCGCGTACTCCGAGTTGACGGCCTTGCTGCCCGCCCTCTTCCTCTTCCGTAGCCTCCTAACGCCAGCCGCCCAAGGAGACGGCCCCGAGAAGTTCGAGGAGCTGGCCCCTGCCCCGGCGAAACTCCGCCCGGAGGAGCGGCTAGGTGCAGATGCTGCTGCTGCCGCACCCACCTGGGCGCGGGGAATTCGACGCCTAGTCGAACTCGTCCCCGTCATCTACCCCGCTGTCCTCCTCGTCACTCTCGCTCGAGGAAGAGCTTCCGTCGTTGGAGTCTCCATCGGAGGAGCTCTCCACGCAACACTTTAGGCGAGTTCCAAAATCTCCGAAGACCTTGACGGAGAGCAACCCACCCTCCATTAATTTGAAGTAGAGGACGAGCCCCGATGTCAGGCTATGGATGCGAGCGAACATCTACCATCCACGGTGAAGGTACATGACCCGAGGAGCCGGGAAGTCGACGTTGAGCCGCGTGCCCCCATTCCCGCAGCCCCTCATGTGCAACCTGTGGGTCTGGGGCGGGTCACGCTCCATCTCCCGAGCAAACAGGGCAGAAAGACGAAGACAACGAGGCGAAGGACAGCGCAGCCTGATGAAGAACTCACAGGGCTGGTCTCCGACATGGCCCTTTGTTGGGAAAGGCATCATTGGCAGGGGCGGGGACGGTGCGCCGTCCCGTCCTCCTCTTCCCCGAGCACCACGACCTCTACCACGGCCTCGCCCATGGCCTCGCCCCCTCCCCTTCCCCTTGCGGCCGACTCTACCACCGCGGGCTTAGGAGGAGGAGGGACGCGCTGTCGAGCGGCGACCCTTGCCGCCACCGTCGAGGGACCAGGATTCGCTTATGAAGGGGCGGGGTCGGGGCTCGGCCACCCCGCTCAGCCAATCCAGCTACCAGAGGCGCAGGGAATCAGGACCGACCCGCTGCCCCAACCAGCAACGACCCGGTTTCCCGTCTCCACCGCTTGCCACCCCAAGCGCATGGAGGATGCGTGGCGAACGTGCAGAATCGATGGGACGGGTGAAGCGACCTCTATCCACCCCGTGATCATGGGGTGTGTACGCCTTGAAGACCGCGATTCGGCCCCATTCAGTAAATGAGCCGCACCTCCACGCCTCCCTCTTTTTACGGGGAAGGCGCGAGCTGCCTCTTTACTGAGATGTGAAGCATGCGTGCGGGAACCACCCCACGCATGCCGCCCATGTCACGCGCACCGCACCATGTCGGACGTGGGTCGTGGGAAACGCAGCGCGCGAAAAGTTTTACCGCGGTAAAAACCTCCCCGTATGCCCACGCACCGTTTTGGGCCTGGCCCAAAAACGTGTCGCGCTTATGTGGGGGCCAGGTCCAGGGGCTCCTGTCGGTGTACGAAAGAAGGGGCGCATCTTTGTACACCTTACTTGTGCACGGGTAGTTGGAGCCGCGCCCACGGCCACGCCAAGCAGAACAGGGGAGGTGAACCAAGGTAAAACCGAAGCCCAAGACAGTCAAGACGACGCCGAGGCCAAGAACGCAAAGAAGCAGAGGGGCGGAGCAGCTTCCCCCGGCAAGACCCTTGCCAGGGACGGCCTCAGCATTCCCGTCAAGACCCTTGCTAGGGCAGCACGCCCCAAACACCAACAGACCGAGCCACCCTTGAGCCCACGGTTTCCAACACCATCAACCATGTTGAGCCAGGGCTCGGGAGGCACCTCTGTGGTGGCATGAAGATCTTTGTGAAGGCAACGAATATTCAAGATTAGATGAGGATTAAGAGACAATTATCCTCGGCATGATCCTTGCCGAGGAGAGCCACAAGACCTCCGGCAAGATCCTTGCCGGGGACGACAGCGCACCACGGCAAGAGCCTTGCCGGGCCGCTCGGCAAGGCCCTCACCAAGGGCGTCAGCGGGGCCACTGCTAGGCCTGCACCAAGCAAGTCTCCACCGCCATTCGCATGCAGCTGCCAGCCCAACCAGCTGGGCAGGCACCTGTGTGGCAGCATGCAGCTTCAAGGCCAACTCAACACACGCCTGCGTGGCGGCATGCACATCTTCATGAAGGCTCCACCACCGCGCCACCTTAGCTGCCTGCCTGCCTACATGGAGCCGCATGCATCGCTGGCCAGGGCGCGCGTCGAAGTGAAAGGAGCAGCGACGCACGGGACGGGCCTCGCTCTCGTCCCCAATAAAGCTAGGGGACACCTCAGCAATGCATTAAATGCATCTTGTCCTGTAATACGAGCGATAAACTCATAACACTGTACGCCTTTCCACCTCCTGTGTGTCACTGTGGCAGCCTCTTTCGACTATAAAAGGAGGCCCATGGCATACTGGAGGATGATTCGGGCTGTTTCGAACCACTCAACTACCGTAGCTAGTTCAAGAGCTCAAGAACACTCAATACATCCACCAAAGAAGGACTAGGGTTTTACGCATTCTCGCGGCTCGAACCTGGGTAAACGACCCTTGCGCTGATTACTAATCCTGCTCTTCTCGCAACCCTGCGTTCCGGCAACCGTAGTAGTGATTCTTGTGATCCCATAGGTGTTGTTCCACACTGACATATTTGTTGCAGCAGCCCTTTGGGATAATATTTCCCTAAAAAAGCCCTTTGGGATAATACATATTTTATTTTAAACAAATGTATGGTTGCAGTCCTTTGACAAATATATCCATATACCATTACCAAAATTAAACCCAACAAATGATAAAACAAGCTTTATGTTAAGCGAAACAAGATCTGAATACCTTAATAAGAGAAGAGAACTAGAAGAGAAAGAACATAGAACATACAAACAGAAGCGGAAGGGGCCTCCTCCTATACTCTTGGTGCACTTGTCGATTGCTGGAGGTACAACTACGGAGAGTTGGAAGGCTCAAGTATATATATGAGGAGCCTATGTTACTCGCTGTTTATTTATCAATGGTGTAAGCAGACCTGGTTATCGTGCCAAATTGTTGTGTTGGCGCTTGAATACACAACCTTAACATGACTACGCCACTACCGTCAGGGCTGTTACGGGTGACCTAGTTGTTAGCGGTGTCGACGAGGAAGAAGAAAAAGTCAGCCATGAGGGCGACATCGCTCGCTGTCAATGCAGAGGGGTATGCCGCGACATTGAGGTGGAGGATTTTGTCAGTCTCGAAGAAGCTGATAGGGTGGGACATGGAGCTAGTGGTATTCCTAGAGGAAGGAACGGTTGGCGACGACATGGCTTGGTGAGGAGACAACAATGGGGATTCTTAACACACAACTAACCTTCCTATATTTTTTCGGAAAGGAAGACTACCCTGGCCTCTGCATCTTTTGATGCACACAACCATATTATTAAAAATCTAGATTCCAAACAAGGCCTCGAAAAGAGAAGATAGGCATGCGTGCATGGACTGTAAGGTGATACTTGGAGAGAGTGTTGTACCTCAACATAAACTGGTGGTTGTTGACTTCCACTTTCGGATTCGGGTCCAGCAGGATAAGCATACCAAAGTCGCTAGAACGAAGTGGTGGAAGCTCAAGTGGGAGGTAGCTTAGGCATTCAAGGAGAGGGTCATTAATGAGGGCCCTTGGGAGGAAGGAGGGGATGCAGATAATGTGTGGATGAAGATGGCGACTTGCATTCATAACATAGCCTCGAAGGAGTTTGGAGTGTCCAGGGGAAGGAGAAGCGAAGATAAGGATACCTGGTGGTGGAATGATGATGTCCAGAAGGCGATCAAAGAGAAGAAAGATTGCTTCAGACGCCTATACCTGGATAGGAGTGCAGATAACATAGAGAAGTACAAGATGGCGTAGAAGGCCGCAAAGTGAGCTGTCAGTGAAGCAAGGGGTCGGGCATATGGGGACCTCTACCAACGGTTAGGCACAAAGGAAGGTGAAAGGGACATCTATAAGATGGCCAAGATCCGAGAGAGGTAGACGAGGGATATTGTCCAAGTCAAATACATCAAGGAAAGAGCAGACCAACTCTTGGTGAAGGATGAGGAGATTAAGCATAGATGGCAAGAGTACTTCGACAAGCTGTTCAATGGGGAGAATGAGAGTTCTACCATTGAACTGGACAATTCCTTTGATGAGACCAACATGCGTTTTGTGCGGCGAATACAGGAGTATGAGGTCAAGGAGGCTTTAAAAAGGATGAAAGGAGTCATGGTGATGGGCCCTGATTGTATCCCCATTGAGGTGTGGAAAGGCCTCGATGAGATAGCGATAGTATAGCTAACCAAGCTTTTCAACCTCATTTTTCGGGCAAACAAAATGCCAGAAGAATGGAGACGGAGTATATTAGTACCAATCTTCAAGAACAAGGGAGATGTTCAGAATTGTACTAATTACCGTGGAATTAAGCTGATGAGCCATATAGTGAAGCTATGTGAGAGAGTCATTGAGCACCGCTTAAGAAGAATGATAATCGTGAAAAAAAATCAGTTTGGTTTCATGCCTCAGAGGTCAACCATGGAAGTCATTTTCTTGGTACGACAACTTATGGAGAGATACAAGGAGCGAAATAAGGATTTGCATATGGTGTTCATTGACTTGAAGAAGGCCTATGGTAAGGTACTGCGGAGTGTCATGTGGTGGGCCTCGGAGAAACACAAATTTGGAGGAAAGTACGTTACCCTCATCAAGGACATGTATGATAATGTTGTGACAAGTGTTCGAACAAGTGATGTCAACACTGATGACTTCCTGATTAAGATAGGACTGCATCAGGGGTCAACTATGAACCCTTATCTTTTCGCCTCGGTGATGGATGAGGTCACAAGGGATATACAAGGAGATATCCCATGGTGTATGCTCTTTGTGGATGATGTGGTGCTAGTTGATGATAGTCGAACAGGGTAAATAGGAAGTTAGAGTTATGGAGACAAACCTTGGAATCGAAAGGGTTTAGGCTTAGTAGAACTAAAACTGAGTACATGATGTGCGGTTTCAGTACTACTATGTGTGGTGAGGAGGAGGTTAGCCTTGATGGGCAGGTGGTATCTCAGAAGGACACCTTTTGAGATTTGGGGTCAATGCTGCAGGAGGATGGGGGTATTGATGAAGATGTGAACCATCGAATCAAAGCCAGATGGATGAAGTGGCACCAAGCTTCTGGCATTCTCTACGACAAGAGAGTGCCACAAAAGCTAAAAGAAAAGTTTTATAGGATGGCTGTTTGACACGCTATGTTGTATTGCGCTGAGTGTTGGTCGACTATAAGGTGACATGTTCAACAATTAGGTGTGGCGGAGATGCGTACGTTGAGATGGATGTGTGGCCACACGAGGAAGGATCGAGTCAGGAATGATGATATACGAGAGAGAGAGTTGGGGTAGCTCCAATTGAAGAGAAGCTTGTCCGACATCGTCTGAGATGGTTTGGGCATATTTAGCGCAGGCCTTCAGAAGCTCCAGTGCATAGCGGACAACTAAAGCATGCGGAGAATATCAAGAGAGGTCGGGCTAGACCGAATTTGACATGGGAGGAGTCAGTATAGAGAGATCTGAAGGATTGATGTCATCTGCATATTGTAGAATGGATACCCCACCATCACAAAATGTGGGATAAGATCACCTACCTGGCCGTCTTTTTCGCTCTATTGATGAGAACGACCAACATATCGACGACAACATTAAAAAGGATAAGAGACATCAGATCACCCTATCTCAATTCTTTTTGCGTTTGAAAGTAATGACCTAGATCATCATTTACCTTGATTCCAACGCTGCCTTCTTGTACAAAAGATTTGACTTGCTTCCGCCCAGCTGCATCAAACCCTTTCATATGCAAGGTATATACATCATGTATGCTGGTTCGGTTTGCAATCCCACCAAAACTCTATGGTTGCCATAAATATCGCACATGCAGTGCGCCATCACCATGGGAGGTGGGAGTGAATTTTGCAAGAGGTACCCCTTAGCTAGTGATTTCGTTGTTTTACTAGAGATGAATGCATGATCGAACTTCAAAGTAAATCTATAAGTGGACCATAGAGGTGAACACTTCATCAATGTTCCTATCAAATTCCCAATGCATCTCACTTCCCAGGGAAATTGCACTATCTGATTGATAGCACTCATCATGCTCACCATTGTTTTGCTCCTCACACACACTTGGTCATGCATCCTCCCTCCAGCAACTAAACGTCATTCAGCCATACAAGAAAGGCAACTATTTATAGAAGGTTAACGAATGGACAAGGTGTGTGGCCAAGACATCATTCCTTCACCAAACTTCACATGGCAGTTGTTGTGGCCATTTATTTCTTCCCCTTGTGACCTTTATTCTCGAATAGAAGGTGCTGTAATTGTTGATGAACTATTGACGCTTTGTGGTGCCCATCCACAATTAAGCAATCCAAAACTGAATACTACAACAAACAAGGACAAAGCAATGAGTGCGAAGTGGAACAACACACAAGAACGACTCCCGTGTTGCTCCCGCTGCAGGCGACCCGGGGTGAAACCTAGCCGCCGCACCTCCCCCAGACACCTCTGTTCCAATCCCCGCCGCCATCGACGGACGCCGCCGGGCAAAGCTCACGCAGCATCGACGGCGACGGGCCCTTTCTTTCTCCCTCTCGTGAGGCAGGCAGTGTCGTGGGGCCACATGGCGAGCAGAGGTACAGCCGGTGCGGCGCTCGGCATGGCAGCCACGGCCAGGGGTGTGCGTGGCGCGGCGGTCGCGACCTGGGATGTGCGCGGCGGGGCGGCCATGGCCAGGGGTGTTGTGACGCTACCGTACCACATTGCTGCTATGTGTGCCGCGGATCTGGAGCGAGGGGTGGGGCTTTGGCTCGCCCGTGCGTGCAGGGGAATGTCTACGGTGTGTCGTGCGGCGGTGCGTGAGGCGTGGCCGGGGCGCGCAAGGGGCCGGGCAGGGCGGTGTTGCGTCGGTGGCTGATGTCGGCTAGGACTACGTCGGTATTTCTCCACAAAGGAAGGAATGATGTAGCACAACGACGGTAGGTATTTCCCTCAGTGATGGAACCAAGGTTATCGAACCAGTAGGAGAACCAAGCCACACAACGTAAACAGCACCTGCACACAAATAATAACTACTCGCAACCCGATGTGTTAAAGGGGTTGTCAATCCCTTTCGGGTAACGGCCCCTCAAGATAGGCAAACAGACGTGAAATAAATTGTAGTAGATAGATATATCGAATGCCAAATAAAATAAATAAGAATAAAATGCAGCAAGGTATTTTTGTATTTTTGGTTTAATATATCTGAAAATAGATGCCAAGGAAAAGTAGATCACAAAGGCAAAAAATATGGGACAGAGACTCGGGGGCCGTAGGTTTCACTAGTGGCTTCTCTCGAGAAAAATAGCAAACCGTGGGTGAACAAATTACTGTTGGGCAATTGATAGAAGTTCAAATAATCATGACGATATCCAGGCAATGATCATTATATAGGCATCACGTCCAAGATTAGTAGACCGATTCCTGCCTGCATCTACTACTATTACTCCACACATCGACCGCTATCCAACATGCATCTAGTGTATTAAGTTCATGGAAAATGGAGTAATGCAATAAGAACGATGACATGATGTAGACAAGATCTATCGATGTAGAGATATACCCCATCGTTTTATCCCTAGTAGCAACGATACATACATGTCAGTTCCCCTTCTATCACTAGGATCAAGCACCGTAAGATCGAACCCACTACAAAGCACCTCTTTCCATTGCAAGATAAATAGATCAAGTTGGCCAAACAAAACCCAAATGTCGAAGAAGAAATACGAGGCTATAAGAGATCATGGATAAAAGAGATCAAAGAAACTCAAATACTTTCATGATCACATCCCAACATACACACGGCAAAAAGAGTTACATCATATGGATCTCCAAGAGACCATTTATTGAGAATTTAGCGAGAGAGAGGAAGCCATCTAGCTACTAACTACAGACTCGAAGGTATACATTAGCAGCAGCACAGTTTTCCTTGGAGCACGCTACTACTAAATGGTTTTCACCCTGCCTTCGTAACATGTCATAGTAATAGCGAGTTGTATAAAAACCATGCTACTACTAAGTTAATAGTAGTAGCCCGAGTGTATCGCCCCATACTATTACTATGGATAGACGGGGTCAGCTGGTGTATCCCCTTTAGTAGCAGCGTTGCACTCGTCCCCCCCCCCCCCGCGCTACCATTCAATTGCACTGCACCGCGTGTGTTCTCTCTCCTTTCCCTTGTCCCTCTCAATCCCACACCCCACCCAATCTTTCCCACACCGTCACTCCTCCCAATCCCACCGCCGATGCCTCCTCCGCCCCGGAACGACAGCGGCAGGGACACTGACGCCTTCACCCGCCTTCCACCTCCCCCAGCTCGTCTTCTCGCCGGTCGATTTGGAGGAGCCTCCTTTCACGCGCCACCGTGGTCGGGCTGCGACGACCACCAGAGGTCCACCGCCGGTAGGAGCTCCATCCTTCTCCACCATGAGGCACCAGCAGAGGAGGATGACTCCTCCTTCCAACCCTAGCCACGGCATCCAACCACTAACGCCGCCAGAAACCCTAGCCCGAATCCGGCAGAGGTGCAGCAGCACGGGATCCCCTCCAAAAGTAACACCTTCTTCCTCTGGTTCTTCTTCCCCGGATCTGATGCGTGTGCATGTTCTCATGGTTTTGTGCAGGCAGTTGAAGGAAGGGGCGGGCCATGGAGAAGCTACAAGGGCAGCATCGAGCGCGCACACACCGCTGTCCCTCGGAGGGCGCCTCGCTGCTGGGGCTCGCCAACTACACGGATGAGGAGGAGGATGAGCACGGGGGCCCGAGGGGGCGCGCGAACGGCCGGCCCTGCGCGGAGGAGGAGGAGGAGGACGAGAGGAGGGCTCTGGAGAGGCGACCCAGGCAGGTCGAGCTGCGCCGGGACTGCCTCTACCTCGACACCGTCAATCGACTGGTATGAAATTCTTTGGCACTGGCATTTGACATGTCGATTCAGTTGCAATTGCCTGCTGTTTGATGGGGATAAGGCTGGTCTGAGGCTTCTGGTTCTATGCACAGCTCTAGAATCATCTAAGATCTGTCAAACGTGCTCACGGTAGTTTAAGTATTAGCTGTTAATATGGTGTGACTATATACTCAGCTCAAGAACATGTAGAAATGTAGAGCTGGAGCTTGGCGCTTAGGCATTTAATTTGTTATACTACCTTCCCAGTGAATTCCAGTAGCGGTGATGTAGCCCGTATTGGTTAACTAGTGCTTTGTGTGTGCTAGTACCTCACGATGACATCCTTTTTATATGCACAAAAGAAATTATTCACCCTGCTAATGTGTTGATATTTGAAAGGGGAACATGGCAATGTGTTTCTAGGGGAGCTTCGCTACCGGTGTGTCTTTGTGCGGGTGTGCAACATACCTTCCTGCTTCCGCGGTTGTTTCATCGGCCAGGCATCCTGACAGTTTCTTTCCCATCATTTGATCTTGTTTGATGCATTCTTTAATGAGGCTGCCGGTTTCAACCTCCTTAAAAAAACTGAATCTTTTGTTGTTTATGTTTGATGCAGAGGCCGCTTGAGAAGAGGCAGTTTGGGGCGTTTAGGGATTGTATGTATGGGGGCATTGAAGGCGTTCCTCTGCTCGCTAACTGCAGGAGGCTGGCAAAGCTTCAACTGATTGGCAGATTAACACTTGCCTCTCCAAGCAACAAAATCAGTTCAGCGGAGCTCTTGGTTCCACTTCCTTGCTTATTGGTCAGATTCTGAATCTAGCTTCTGCTATTTTGGTTCATATTCCATTGATTTGGTACGCTGCATCTACATTGATGTATCAACTCTGCTCCATAAATATGGATACAAATTGTTTGCTGGCTGTTTTCTTTGATAGTTTTGTGTTGCCATTGCTCCCAGTCACCAGATTTCAAACTTAATGGTCAATACTTATCCATTAAATTAAAAATTTCTACAAGTGTTGCAATCTCTATGCAAAGATAAATAATGTCTGCATGAGATTTGGATGTCTCTGATCTTAAATTATTTGGATTCCAGTAGTACGTTATTGATGTACTGATTCTCCTACTGGAGTTAGCATATATTGTTGTAAAAATTTAACTGTTTAAGAGCACATTAATTGTGCTAATGAAGAAATTAGGATAGAGGAATTCAGAATTTATTAAAGTTTGAAAAAACTGCATGATGGTTTCTTCTTTTTGTTGGTCTGAAATTGCTGCTCCAGTTTGATTGTTTACCCATTTTGATCCCCATGCACATGCCATTATTTGATACTAAAACACCAGGGAGAAACCAGCGTTGCAAAGCACACGATCTCTTCTAGTTTTATTGTTAATCATGCTATGTTCCAAACTCCTTTTTATTCTTCTCATATGATATTGTTCATCTTTTGTTTTCTGTCCTGATGCTGATGTATTTACAGTAGTAATGTTCTAAATTTAGTGTTTCTTGAACATGGTCAGGAACTCAAGCATTGGATGCTGGAAAAATAGAAGTTCCTTCACCAAAGGAAGAAAGTAATTCCACTGATTCCAGGATTTGTGAGTTCCGAGTAGTGTTCTATTTATAGACCTTGTGGTCGATCATTTCACTATTTCTTAGTTGGTTTGTGTTGCTGATCCCTTTGAAACTTCCTATTTGGATCATTGGACCAGTTTGAGTTATCCTAAGTACCAGCCCTAATAGCAAAGCATTTTCCTAAGGATCATGTCTAGCAAGCCCAATAAAACTAATAGGGCACACATGGACATGCGACGGCAGCGGTGACGAGAACGACATCAACACAGAGCTGCAGTTACGATGATGGACACATCGACATCGACAAGGGGCTGCGGTGGCAACGACGACGATCGCATCGTTGCGGTTCTGCGGCGGCGGCGACAATGACGGCATCATCACGGTGTTGCGGTGGTGGGGACGATATTGGCATCATCACGGTGTTGCGGCGGTGACGACGACTACATCAACACGGGGTTGTGGACCCGCCGACACCGACGACCTATACGCGTGGCGTATATTATATATATGTATTAATTATCTATATCAGATATGTATGATTGACTGTATGCATAACATGTATGTATTGTGAAATGCATGTATGTGAGTACTATGAAATGTATGTCTAAACTGGAATAAGTAGATTTTTTTAAATCCTAATTTGTTACTAGTAGCGTGGGTATATTATATAGATGTGCTACTACTATTCCGTTAGTAGTAGCGCGGGTTGAAATAGTAGTCGCGTGGGGTACAAGTGCTACTGCTATGTCTGTTTATTAGTAGGGTGGGGTAAAACACGCACTATTGCTAAAAAATAGCTGTAGCGTCATAGCAGTAGCGTGGGAACCTACGCTACTAGTAGTCCAAAAACCAACGCTACTAGTAAGGTTTTCCCTAGTAGTGCTCGGAGCACCCCAGGCGCAGCCATGGCCCATTAGGTGTCTTCTGGTCCAAAAAAATTCTATGTGAATTTTCGTTTCATTTTGACTCCGTTTGGTATTGATTTTCTGCTATGTAAAAAACATGCAGAAAACACCAACTGGCACTTGGCACTATGTCTATAGGTTAGTACCAAAAAATGATATAAAATGACTATAAAATAATTATAAAACAACCAAGATTGATAATATAACAGCATGGAACAATAAAAAATTACAGATACCTTGGAGACGTATCAGCATTCCCAAGCTCAACTCCTACTCGTCCTCAAGTAGGTAAGTGATAAAAACAGAATTTTTGATGTGGAATGCTGCCTATCATGTCATATCATAATCTTTTATTTATAGCATGGACATTTGGACTTTTACATTGTTCAAAGCAATAGTCTAGTTTTGACATGATAATTTAAATACTCAAGCATATCAACAAGGAACCATGTCTTTCAAAAATTATAGATACGTTGGAGACGTATCAGCGACCAACCAAGAAACGAATAATCTCATAAGTGAGCATTAAGCATAATTAACACCGAATAATGCACCACAAGTATGATATAATTTCAATGCATAATTATTGAATTTCGTGCTTGCATAGGGAATCACAAACCTTAACACCAATATTCTTACTAAAGCAAAATTACTCATCAACATAACTCACATATCACATCATCATATCTCAAAACTATTACTAAGAATCAAGTTTATTTTGTCCAATGATCTTCATGAAAGTTTTTATTATATTCTTCTTGGATATATATCACTTTGGAACTAATTTTAATATGTTGCTTTTGACAAGCTCAAACAAATATAAGTGAAGATCATGAGCATAATTTTTTTCTTTCTCTCAAATTAATTTAAGTGAAGCAAGAGAGAATTTCTTGAAAATTTTATTAACTCTCAAATAAATCTAAGTGAATCAAGAGGGCATTTCTTCAAAAATACTAAAGCACACCGTGCTCAAAAAGATATAAGTGAAGCAGTAGAGCAAGTCCATAGCTCATAAAAGATTTAAGTGAAGCATAAAGAGCAATTCTAACAAGTCATGACATAATTTTGGCTCTCTCAAATAGGTGTGTCCAGCAAGGAATAAACACTAAAAATACAAAATAAAACAAGCAAAGACTCATTTCATACAAGACGCTCCAAGAAAAACACATAGTATGTGACGAATAAAAATATAGCTTCGAGTAAAATACCGATGGTCGTTAGAAGAAAGAGGGGATGCCACTCGGGGCATCCCCAAGCTTAGTTGTTTGCTCATTTTTGGATAATAGCTTGGGATGCTGGGGCATCCCCAAGCTTAGGCTCTTCTTACTCCTTATTCCTTCATCCATCGTAAGATAACCCAAAACTTGAAAACTTCAATCACAGAAAACTCAACAAAACCATCATGAGATCCGTTAGTGTAAGAAAAATAAATCACTATTATAAGTATTGTATCAAACCAATTCATATTTTGTTTTTGCATTATATCTACTATGTTCTAACTTTTATATGGCGGAAAATCATCAAAGAAAACCATAGAGCCATCAAAATAAGCACACAACACAAAGAACACAGAATCTGTCAAAACAGAACAGTGTGTAGCAATCTGATTTGTTCAAATACTTCTGGAACTCCAAAAATTCTGAAAAATAGGCCGACCTGGGTAATTTGTATATTAATCTACTGCAAAAAATTGGTAATTTATCATGCTCTGGTTAAAAATAAGAATTGTTTTCGTGAGCGCAAAAGTTTCTGTTTTTCAGCGAGATCAAACAACTATCACCCAAGAAGATCCTATAGGTTCTACTTGGCACAAACACTAATTAAAACACAAAATACACAATCATAACAGTAGCATAATTGTGTAAACACTCAAGAATAGAAAGCAAATAGTAAAAATAAATTGTATTCATTGGGTTGCTTCCCAACAAGCGCTATAGTTTTACGCCCTTAGCTAGGCATAAAGTAAGGATCTAAGTTTTGTCATCCTTGTCCAACTCTTCAATAAAACACTTAGAATTCTTCAGAGATTTGGCATAAAGATTTTCAATCACAGCACTCCTAGGAAGAAATTTAAAGAATTCTTTCTTGCCAAAAGGATCTCTTATCACTTCAACAAAATCCGGGTTAATACTAATCATCTTAAGATCTTCTTTATTAATATTACTTGAAGTTGCACCCTTGTTCTTTGTAACTTGAGTAACTTTGCCAATCTTCACGGGATTTTTTTGATAGTTTTAGCGGAAGCAAAAGCCGTGTTAAGGTTACTAAAGATTTCTTCTAGTTTATCAATCCGAGATGGTCTTCCTTCTATTCTTTCAGGGATTACAGTGCCCTTCTCTTTTAACAACTTAAAAACTTCTTTAGCTTTTGACCCAATCTTGGTGGCAAAATTATGCATCTTTTTATCTATATTTTCAATATGATCTTCGGTAAGCATTTTCATTTTGATAGCATCTAGTCTTTCCATAACATGCTCAAGAGTCAAAGTTGTTTCATTAATCATAAGAGGTGGTGAGCCCACTAAATTTCCCATAGCATTAAAAGCATCAAGAGAGGGACACATCAAAAAATTTCCACCGGTAACCGTATCAAGGACGAATCTATACCAAGTGGTGATGCCAACATAAAAACAACGAAGAAGAACAATGGTAGATTGTTTACGGATAGAGCTATTATGAGCATTGCAAACTCTATACCAAGCATCTTTCAAATTTTCTCCTCCCCTTTGTTTAAAGTTGAGAACCCCGTTCTTGGGAATGCACACAATTGAGGAAGAACTATCCATGACGATAATAAAAGAAAACAAGATTGCACTCAAAAGCAGATCCGGCAAGATAACGGCGAACGAGAAAGAGGGGCGAATAAAATGGCAAACTTTTGTGAAGTGGGGGAGAGGAAAATGAGAGGCAAATGGCAAATAACATAAATTGCGAGGAGATGAGATTTGTGATTAGGAACCTGGTATATGTTGAAGATCCTCCCCGGAAACGGCGCCAGAAATCCCTTTTGATGTCGGCTAGGACTACGTCGGTATTTCCCCAAAGAGGAAGGGATGATGCAGCAAAGCGACGATAGGTATTTCCCTCAGTGATAAAACCAAGGTTAGCGAACCAGTAGGAGAACCAAGCAACACAAGTAAACAACACCTGCACACAAATAACAACTACTCGCAACCCGACGTGTTAAAGGGGTTGTCAATCCTTTCGGGTAACGAGGCCTCAAGATAGGCAAATGGACATGAAATAAATTGTAGTAGATTGATAGATCAAATGCCAAATAAAATAAATAAGAATAAAATGCAGCAAGGTATTTTTGTATTTTTGGTTTAATAGATCTGAAATTAAATGCAAAGTAAAAGTATATCGCAAAGGCAAATAATATGGGAAAGAGACCCGGGGGTCGTAGGTTTCACTAGTGGCTTCTCTCGAGGAAAATAGCAAACGATGGGTGAACAAATTACTGTTGGGCAGTTGATAGAATTTCAAATAATCATGACGATATCTAGGCAATGATCATTATATAGGCATCACGTCCAAGATTAGTAGACCGATTCCTGCCTGCATCTACTACTATTACTCCACATATCAACCGCTATCCAGCATGCATCTAGTGTATCAAGTTCATGCAAAAACGGAGTAATGCAATAAGAACAATGCCATGATGTAGACAATATCAATCTATGTAGAGATAGACCCCATCATTTTGTCCTTAGTAGCAACGATACATACGCGTCGGTTCCCCTTCTGTCACTGGGATGAAGCACCGGAAGATCGAACCCACGACAAAGCACCTCTTCCCATTGCAAGATAAATAGACCAAGTTGCCAAACAAAACCCAAATATCAGAGAAGAAATACGAGGCTATAAGAGATCATGCATAAAAGAGATCAAAGAAACTCAAATACTTTCATCGATATAAAAAGATATAACTGATCATAAACTCAAAGTTCATCAGATCCCAACAAACACACCGCAAAAAGAGTTACATCATATGGATCTCCAAGAGACCATTGTATTGAGAATTCGGCGAGAGAGAGGAAGCCATCTAGCTACTAACTACGGACCCGAAGGTCTACAAAGACCTACTCACGCATCAACGGAGAGGCACCAATGGAGGTGGTGAACCCCATCCGAGATTGTGTCTAGTTTGGATCTGGTGGTAATGGACTCTGCGGCGGCTGGATCAATATTTCGTCGACTCCCCTAGGGTTTTGGGAATATGGGGGTTGAGGGAGTCCCGGATTAGGGGGTGTCCGGATAGCCGGACTACCATCATCAGCCGAACTATCATCGGTCAGACTATCATCATCGACCGGACTCCAAGACTATGAAGATACAAGATTGAAGACTTCGCCCTGTGTCCGGATGGGACTTTCCTTGGCGTGGAAGGCAAGCTTGGCGATACGGATATGTACATCTCCTACCATTGTAACCGACTATATGTAACCCTAGCCCTCTCCGGTGTCTATATAAACCGGATGGCTCTAGTCCGTAGGACACAACAACAACCATTACAATCATACCATAGGCTAGCTTCTAGGGTTTAGCCTCCTTGATCTCGTGGTAGATCCACTCTTGTAAACATCCACAATATCAATATCAATCAAGCAGGACGTAGGGTTTTACCTCCATCAAGAGGGCCCGAACCTGGGTAAAACATCGTGTCCCTTGTCTCCTGTTAGCATCCGCCTAGATGCACAGTTCGGGACCCCCTACCCGAGATCCACCGGTTTTGACACCGACATTGGTGCTTTCATTGAGAGTTCCTCTGTGTCGTCACCGATAGGCTTGATGTCCTCTTCAATCGACAACGACGCAGTCCGGGGTGAGACTTTTCTCCCCGGACAGATCTTCGTATTCGGCGGCTTCGCACTACGGGCCAACTCACTTGGCCATCTGGAGCAGATCAAAAGCTACGCCCCTGGCCGTCAGGTCAGGTTTGGAAGCCTAAACTTCACGGCCGATATCCGCGGGGACTTGATCTTCGATGGATCTGAGCCACAGCCGAGCGTGACGCGCTGTCACGATGGGCACGACCTAACTCTGCCGCCGGACAGCATCTTGGAGGCCGCACACGAATCCGCTCCGACCCATAGTCCGGAGCCGATCGCTCAGATCGAGGACGGATGGCTGGACACCGCCTCGGGAGCTGCAACTTCTACGGCGATGGAGCCGAACACTTATCTTGTCCCGCATAAAGCCCATGACGTCGAGGTGCCGGACCCCATGCCAGACTCCGAACCTCCTGCGCCCCTGCTAGTCGAATCCGATTGGGCACCGATCATGAAATTCACCGCTGCGGACACCTTTCAGCACTCATCCCTCGGCGGTATCTTAAATTCGCTGAAGCATCTCTCACTATCCGAAGAGCCCTGGCCGAACTACGGCCAGGATGGTCGGGACGCGGACAATGAAGAAATTCAGAGCCCACCCACCACCCACTTCGTAGCCACCATCGATGATCTAACCGATGTGCTAAACTACGACTCCGATGACATCAACGGTATGGACGACGATGCCGGAGACGATCAAGAACCAGCGCCTATAGGGCACTGGAAGGCCACTTCGTCACATGACATACATATGGTGGAAACCCCAAAGGGAAGCGATACCGAGGAACAACGGGACGCGGCAGAGGATAATCCCGCCGATAAACAACCAAAACAGCGACGTAGACGCCGCCCTAAGTCCCGCCTCGATCAAAGCAGCACTCCTAACGACCCAGCGATAGAGCAGGGCAAACCAGCGGACGACGAAGAAACAACCAAGCAACCATCCGAACAGGACGAACCGGATAATCAACCCCTTCACGGAGCAATCAACAGTCCGGACACACCACCGGAGCATAAGAACCTTCACAAAAGACTCGTCGCCACTGCAAGAAGTTTGAAGAAGGAAAAACGGAAGCTCAAAACAGCGGAAGACATCCTCAGAATGAAGTGGAGCAAAATACTCAAGACCGCAGACAAATATGGCAATGGCCATCAAACAAAGAGCTACCCGAAGCGCAAGCTGCTGCCAGAATTCGACGAGGAAGCCATAGAGCCCTCACAGTCAAAAAATAAAGAGGCCGCCTGGCCGGATAGAAGGCCAGATGACAGGCCAAAAGCGACAAGCGGCGCCGCACACAAGCCGACTTATGATCCTGGGAAAACGGACGGCCCAACTAGGTCCATCTACGGGCCAAAAAAGAGGGCCCTAGGAAGTAACACAACCTGACAAGTGTTCAAAGACAGCGGCACACCCAAATACAGGGGCGCCGCACACCCGCTATATTTTACCGATGAGGTGCTGGATCATGAATTTCTAGCAGGGTTCAAACCCATAAACATAGAGGCATATGACGGCACAACAGACCCCAGAGTCTGGATAGAAGATTACATACTACACATACACAGGGCCAGAGGAGATGATCTCCATGCCATAAAATACTTACCCCTCAAGCTCAAAGGGCCAGCTCGGCATTGGCTCGAAAGCCTCCCAGAAAACACTGTTGGAAGTTGGGAAGAGCTTGAGGACGCGTTTAGAGCAAATTTTCAAGGGACTTATGTCCGACCTCCGGATGCAAACGATCTGAGTCATATAACCCAACATCCCGGAGAGTCAGCGCGCAAATTCTGGAACAGGTTCCTTACCAAAAAGAACCAAATAGTCGACTGCCCGGACGCGGAAGCCTTAGCAGCTTTTAAACACAACGTCCGAGACGAATGGCTCGCCAGACACCTCGGCCAAGAGAAGCCAAGAAAAATGGCCGCGCTAACAAGCCTCATGACGCGCATTTGCGTAGGAGAAGACAGCTGGCTAGCAAAATGCAGCACCAGCGACCCGAGTACATCCGAGATCAGAGATGGAAACGGAAAATCACGGCGCAGGAAAGATCAGCGCCGGAATAAAGAAAAAAGCCCAAAGGGCACGGCGGTCAACGCCGGATTCAAAAGCTCGCGGCCAAACAATAAAACACTGCCTCTTAAGGACAACAGCGACGAGCTATCAAATTTAAACAAAATCTTAGATCGGAAGGGGCTCGATGCGCCAAGCGAGGACGATGACGAACCCCACCAGCAGAGCACCGGAAGTCAAAAGACTTTTCCACAAGAAGTTAAAACAGTAAACTCACTTCATGTGATAGTACGGAAAACCAACAAGGCAGTCGCTAAGACAAGTGTCGCACGGTCCACCCCAGCGGAACACTGAGATTGGATGTCAAAAACAATCACTTTCGACCATCTGGATTTGTCCAGAAGTATCCGGAACGCAGGATAGACTGCCCTGATATTGGATCCCATAATAGACGGACTGCAATTCACGCAGGTTTTGATGGACGGCGACAGTAACTTAAACCTGCTATATCCGGACATAATCCGCAAGTTGGGATAAACCCCACTACAATTCGGCATAACCGCACTTCCTTCAAAGGAGTGGCGCCAGGCCCTTACGCCAGGTGCACAGGTTCATTACTACTAGAAGTTGTGTTCGGGTCACCTGACAACTTCCGACGAGAAAAGCTAACCTTTCATGTCGCCCCATTTAAAAGTAGCTATCAAGCATCACTGGGACGGGAAGCTTTCGTCTGCTTCAATGCAATACCACATTACGCGTCTCTTACGCTTAAAATGCCCGGTCGATGTGGCATCATTTCATTAAAAGGTCGCCTGAGACCCCGAACATGGCTGGACGAGTCCGGAATGAATAAGCTAGGGGCTACCTAGCCGCACACCCCTTCACAAGGGTTTGTACATATAAGCCATAATGAGCTAGCATAGGCTCAGCTTTATTAATCTATATTTCAATTTTTTATGCACTTTCTCGCACATTTCTTTTCCAAACTAAGTTCCTCTCTTTTTACAGATGAACAGCGTGCACACCCGTCCAGGAGACACAGGCGCAGACGTGCCGTAGGGACCCGTTGCAAGGACTCTTTTCAGACTAAGACCCTACGTAAACCTTTCTTACTGTCTCTTGTTGCTATAATCCCCTGGTTTCTCATTATAACCAGAGTGGAGCCTGGCGTTTTGGCATCGGCCACGCCAGAAGAACTTGCCCGTACCTGGACACAAGGGGCTTAGGGCATTGTTTTGCCCGCTATTGTAAAGACCGAACACCTTCGGGAGTGTTCGGCGTCTCGAGTTAGGCCTTATATGCATCAGCTCTGAATCATGTCTTTGGTCAAATGTTGGGTTTGCCCGGCTCCTGTGTTTTGCTGCCTTACGTTCCGTATCATTGGCTAACGCGGCACCAGGAGAACTACTTTGTGCCCCAGTTCGGCTGGGCGAGCACCTCCGTAGAGAAAGCCGAAAACTGACTGTCATGATACAGCGAGAGACTGGTCAACCACTCGATCGACCATGGGAATGTTTAGAATTCCTCCGCTTTGATGAAGGGCCGTTTCCCGGTCAGGCACATACGCGCCCCAAATTCGGAGAGCGCGGTGCCCCCAGGGGCTATGTCGTAGCCCCACCCTCGAACTCCATGGCTAAGTGAAAGTGATAAAGCATTATAGTCCGGTTGCCTCGTTTTCTACGCTACCACCTCCTTTACAGGACCGAGACGTCGGATTAAGTGTGAAAACACGCTATTTTTTGCGAACACCCCCACACCTTGTGCGTGGGGGCTGAAGCCGACGACTGCCATCTTTCAGGTTATACACACGTATACATGAACGGCCGCATAGGAGATATTCTATTACTTGAACGCACAAGTATAAAAGGCGCTTACATCTTAAATATTGTTTTACATCATAAAAATGTTCATTCGAACGTAACATTTTTTGAGCACTGCGACTCTATTACACGAGCACCACGCAGCACTTCGCCAAAATAGTGCTCGGCGGGTAACCGGTTATCATCCGAACCCGGGGTCGCAACAGCGGTGGCATCCATCTCTGTCCAATGTGTCTTCACACGAGCGAGTGCCATCCGCGCACCCTCTATGCAGGCCGACCGCTTCATCGCCTTGATATGCAGCACCGCCCCAAGAAATTGCTGCAATAAGCCAAAGTAACTCTTCGGCTCGGGCCTATCCGGCCGGACATGGGTCACTATATCCTTCATAGCAAGCCCGGACAACCTATTTAGCTCAGCCCACTCGGCCAATCGATCGGTCAGCGGAAGTGAACGCTCCGAACTATGGAATTGAGACCAATACAGCTCTTCCGTCTTGTGATCCTTCTGGCTTCGATAATGCAAAACGGCATCCGCCGCACTCGCTGCTAAGTCCATATAAGGGTCCTCCGGACCCCCCAGTTGGCCCAGCTGAGCATACTTTGGATCCGTGAACCTTCGGCACAGCAGAAAAGGCTTGCCAGCTACAATTTCTCCGGCCTGGCGCAGCTCTTCCTTTATAGCCCGCATTGCAGAGCGGGCATCCTTGACTTCAGCGGTGGCCTTCTCCAGGTCTTCTTGCCCCGCTAGGCGGTCCTTCCCAAGAGCCTCATTGCGATCAGTAGCATCTTTTAACTTCACGGCCATTTCGGCCATCTCTTCCCTTCTCCGGCAGTGTGCGGCCCTTTCTGCCGCTAACTCCTCGGCCGCCCTCGAGGCCGCCGCATTACTCCTTCTGGCCTGCTCCTTGGCTTGAGCAAGTTCGGCCCGAAGGCTCTCCACAGTAGCGGCACTATCTGCATTTCACGCACATGTTGTAAGGAGCTGGCTTCGGCCCCCTTACCAAGTGACCGCAATAAAACACTTACCTTGCGACTCATCAAGTCGCCTGTTGACTAGCGTGATGTCCGCATCCGCAACAGCGAGTTGCCGCTTTAGTTCAGCAACTCCATCAGTCCGGCTGGCCCCCGGACGACCCGCCACCTGCATCGGCACAGCGGAAATTTAAACCTGTGATTTTGATCCTCGGCACGCTGTCGATTTTGACAACCTACCGAGTCTCAGGGTCTACTATCTATACAGGGCGCATTCTATATGCTAAACTGTTAAAAGGTGTGTCATTTTTACGCACCTCAAACCCCACCAGCAAACTCCTGACGGCATTATGCAACCCGCCTTCGGCGGACGAAATCCTTTCAATCACCATGCTCATCAATGCATGGTGATCCTCTGAGATAGACGCCTTCTCAAGCAGATCCTTCAGCCGTACACCAGTTGGCGCCGAACTATCCGGCTCTGCCAAACCAGGGGGCTCGCTCCGTGACGACACTTCAGGCTCGTCCGCCCTATCCGACGGCGCCCCGGACGGAGGCGTCTCACTCTCCATCATCTCCGGACGAAGGTCCCCCGAAGACGAGCTCATTTGCGAAGGACGGAGATCTGAACTACAAGGTAAAAACTTTAGTTATCCTCAGAAGCACAAATAGGGATGTCCCTTATTATAAAACTCCTTTCTTTCTACTCACGGCTCGTTGGAGGGCTGACTCTTTAAGGGAGATTGTGCGGCCGGGGCCTCCCCGGACGCAGGACCCTCTGGCGAAGATTTCTTCCCCTGTTTAGGGCTGTTGCCCCCGGGTCCTCGGAGGCAGTCCTCTTCTCCCCTTGGAGGGAGGGATTCTCGATCCCCCCTCTTTCAAGAGCCTCCTAAGGCGAGGCAGTAGCTTTCCTGCTTTCCTCTTCGCCTTCCTCTGGAGGCCCAACCTCAAGCATCCGAACCAGCACGGAATCCGGCGCGGTCTCGGGGAGGGGGGCCGGACACCGTATCAATTTTGCTGCCGCTATCCACTCCTGTTTAGAAGGAATTTGGTCATAAGGCGAATTATCGAAAGGAAAACAAACGGTATGTCCGGACTTGGAACTACTTACTTGAGTATCCGGGCGATTGCAGCTTAGGCCAGCATCCTCGGTCAATTCCGGACGCGCCTCTTGCGATCCAAAGAATAATTTGTACATCTCCAGGGGTGTCATACCCATGAAGTGTTGAAGAATCCGTGGGCCCTCCGGATTGAACTCCCACAGCCGGAGTGGGCGGCGTTTGTAGGGCGGGATACGCCTAATCAGCATAACCTGCATTACCACCACCATATCGACCTCCCTTGTTTGGAGATCTCGAATCCGGCCCTGCAGTTGGGGCACGTCCTTTGACGGCCCCAGTTGAGCCCTTGGTTGACCCACAACATCAACCGTCGTGGAGGTCCCGGGCGGAATGAGGGCGGCGGCTTTTGTCTGCGGCCCCTCGGAACGGTGAGATAGAACCACTCTTGCTGCCACGGGCCGAGCTCCTCTTGGAAGGAGCCAGCGGGCCACGGGGCATCGGCCCTCCTACTTATGGCCGCCCCGCCGCACTCCGCTTGACGCCCCCCGATCATCTTCGGCGCCACATTGAAGGTCTTCAGCCACAGGCCGAAGTGAGGGGCGACACGGAGGAAGGCTTCACAGACAACAATAAATGCGGAAATATGGAGGATGGAATCCAGAGCCACGTGGAATTCCAACCCATAGTAAAACATGAGCCCTCTCACGAAAGGATCCATTGGGAAGCCTAAACCACGACGGAGGTGGGATACAAAGACGACATACTCGCCGGGCTCGGGGGTGGGGATGGCCTGCCCTTCGGCAGGCAACCTGTGGGAAATCTCATAAGCCAGGTACTTGGCCTCCCGCAGCTTTAGCACGTCCTCCTCCATGACGGAGGAGGGCATCCACCGGCCCTGGAGGTCGGAACCGGACATCATTGAAGGTCCGAAGCGCTCGAATCTGGAGCTCTAGGTGCTGGAACTTGGAGCGGGGAGAGGATTCGATGGAGGATTGAAGAAAAGAAACGAGCCTTGGTCCCGTTATAAAGAGGGAGAATACCAAGAGCCGTCTCCGTGACCGTTTGGGACTCGCCTTCGATAGAGGGGGTGTGGCGACGGGCGTGGTAGGGTTACCCACGTCCGTATTGATGAGAATCCCGGATTAAGGGGAACACGATCTCTGCTTCGACAAGATGTGCCAAGGAAACCGCTTCGCTAAATGCGCTGAGGTGGTAGAATAAAAAGCGATTCAAGTAATTGCTTGGTAGTGGCGTGACGTCATGCCACAAAAAACGTCAGCAGATCGAACTTGTGTATATATTATTCTCTCTACGGTGAAATGTGGAATTTAGTTTGTAGAGCCGGACACTATCCTGGTGTTCACAATCTTCTATTATTTGGAGGAGGAACCCGCCTTGCAATGCCAAGCAATATACGCGCCGGACTTATCGTCATTGAAGCCTGGTTCAGGGGCTACTGAGGGAGTCCCGGATTAGGGGGTGTCCGGATAGCCGGACTACCATCATCAGCCGAACTATCATCGGCCGGACTATCATCATCAACCGGACTCCAAGACTATGAAGATACAAGATTGAAGACTTCGCCCCATGTCCGGATGGGACTTTCCTTGGCGTGGAAGGCAAGCTTGGCGATACGGATATGTAGATCTCCTACCATTGTAACCGACCCTATGTAACCCTAGCCATCTCCGGTGTCTATATAAACCGGATGGCTCTAGTCCGTAGGACACAACAACAACCATTACAATCATACCATAGGCTAGCTTCTAGGGTTTAGCCTCCTTGATCTCGTGGTAGATCCACTCTTGTAAACATCCACAATATCAATATCAATCAAGCAGGACGTAGGGTTTTACCTCCATCAAGAGGGCCCGAACCTGGGTAAAACATCGTGTCCCTTGTCTCCTGTTACCATCCGCCTAGACGCATAGTTCGGGACCCCCTACCCGAGATCCGCCGGTTTTGACACCGACAGGGGTATTTATAGAGCAAAGATGCGGTCCGGGGGCACCCGAGGTGGGCACAACCCACCAGGGCGCGCCTGGGCATCCTGGCGCGCCCTGGTGGGTTGTGCTCTCCTCCACTACTAGGAGAATGCTTATCTTGTTGGTTTGATTTGTGTTTGCTATTTTGATAATTTGATATGTGGGTGGACTGGTGCTTAGGTGTTGTTCTTACTTGAACAAACCTCCTACTTATGATTAACCCCCTCGCAAGCATCCGCAACTACAAGAAAAGTATTAAGAATAAATTCTAACCATAGCATTAAACTTTTGGATCCAATCGGTCCCTTACGGAATAGCGCATAAACTAGGGTTTAAGCTTCTGTCACTCTCGCAACCCATCATCTAATAACTACTCCACAATGCATTCCCTTAGGCCCAAATATGGTGAAGTGTCATGTACTCGATGTTCACATGACACCATTAAGGGAATCACAAAATACATGCTATCAAAATATTGAACACACATCAAGTTCACATGATTACTTGCAACATGATTTCTCCCGTGACCTCAAGAACAAAAGTAACTACTCATAAATGATAATCATGCTCAAGATGATAGGTGTATTAAATAGCATATTGGATTTGAACATCTAATCTTCCACCAAATAAACCATATAGTAATCAACTACAAGATGTAATCAACACTACTAGTCACCGACAAGCACCAATCTATAGGTCCGGTACAAAGATTGAACACAAGAGATGAACTAGGGTTTGAGATGAGATGGTACTGTTGAACATGTTGATGGGGATTGCCCTCCCAAAGATGGGAGAGTTGTTGGGGATGATGATGACGATGATTTCCCCCTCCAAGAGGGAAGTTCCCCCGGCAGAATCACTCCGCCGGAGGGAAAAAGTGCCCCTGCCCAAGTTCCGCCTCAAGACGGCGGCGCTCCGTCCCGAAAGTCCTTTCCTTATTTTTTTTCTAGGTCAAAATTACTTATATACAAGAAGATAGGCACCGAAGGTGGGCCGAGGGGAGTACAACCCACCAGGGCGCGCCTGGGCTCCCTGGCACGACCAGGTGAGTTGTGCCCACCTAGTGGGACCCCTTTGGTACTTATCGACTCCAATATTCCTCATATGTTCCATAAAAAATCCCGTAAAGTTTTAGCTCATTTGGAGTTGTGCTGAATAGGTGGCCTAACGTAGCTTTTCCAGGTCCAGATTTCCAACTGCCGGAATTCTCCCTCTTTTTGTGTAACTTGCATATTATGAGAGGAAAGGCATTAGAATTACTCCAAAAAGCATTATTATTTATAAAACATCATAAATAATAGTAGGAAAACATGACGCAAAAAGTACGTATCAACTCCCCCAAGCTTAGACTTCGCTTGTCCTCAAGAGAAAACCGAAATTGAAAAACATGTCCATATGCTTATAGAGAGAGGTGTCGATAAAAACAAAATACGAACATAGAAGCATCATGTAGATTACTATAACAGCAACAGACTTTAACATAAGACTTATATCATATAACTTTTATCATAGACTTCTCATGAATAAGTAACAATTCATCACACTATCGAAGTATAAAGCATAAACTCTATTAGAAACCAACAAACTATGTTCTCAGTCAATTTTGCAACTACAATTCATCATCTTTTCAGGAAGGGTCACGTATCGGAGCCTTTAGGCAAGTCCACATACTTAAACATCATATAGTCTTCTATGATTGCTAACACTCACCGCATACACATGAGCAAAACATTTTAACCCGACACATAGAAAGATAGGGGCTTATAGTTTCGCCTCCCAATGTATTCACCTCAAGGGTGATGTAAACAATAATAACTCACAACGGCGGAGACAGGGGGGACCAGCAGGGGCCCTGGCCCCCCCTAACATGATGGATTTGCTGCATTTTGGCTAATGAACAGTGTATAATTAGTGAAGATTTGATGCTAAAAAATCATTTTTTCAATTAGTTGGCCCTCCCCAATCATTTTTATGAGCACTTGGCCCCCTGATAGGATTTTCCTGGCTCCGCCAGTGATAACTCATGCTACCCATATTCAACTGGACATATGTGCCTAGATCTTTCCTCACCACATGATGCTTGCCAAAGCAGAAAAATAAAAAGGAATAGAGAAAAGAGACTTGACTCTTGCATAAAAGTAAATACATAAAAATAAAAGATAGGCCCTTCGCAGAGGGAAACATAGGTTTCCATGCGCTTATTTTTTTTGTATTCTCAACCCCTTAGTGTAAAAGAACGTCACGTTGTATTGCCCCTTGTGATGGCAACCTTTATTATGCAATATGTCGCTTTTATTCTTCACCATCACAAGTTCGTACAACGCTCAATTTTCTCTTACACTAAATGATCTCACACTTTTAGAAGCAATTTTATTGCCTTATTGCACGATAAAAACTTACTTGAGGGATCTTGCTCAATCCCTAGGTAGGTATGATGGACTCTTGAAAATAAGATTTGGGTTTAAGGGTTTTTGGATGCATAAGTAGTATCTCTACTTGGTGCGAAATTTTTGGCTAGCAAAGATAGGGGAAAGCACCACATGTTAAAGGATCTATGACAATATAACTTCTATGTGAATATGAACAAACATAAACCATTACATTGTCTTCCTTGTCCAACGTCAACAATTTTGGCATATAATATTTTGATGGTGGCTCACAGTCACAAAAGATTTCTAGGATAGTGTATTTATATGTGAATCTTCTCTTCCCTTATTAATTCTTTCATGAGTTGCATCGTTGACCAATGCTATGTTTTTCAATCTCAATTAAACTTTTCTACTTATACTTTTCCTTATGTGGTGTCATCACCTACCATAAGATTAGCATATGATATTTTCCATTTATTTCCTTTCTTTTTATTGCAACATGAAAGTAAAAGAAATCAAAAACTCAAACTAAACTTTATTATATATCTCGCACACGATTACAAGGATAGATCACTAAGAAAATTCTCGAAAAGAAAGGATCGAACTAAACTTTTATTCATCTAAAGCAAAAGATAACTATGGATCGAACTAAGATAATTAAAGGCAAAAGATAGTGGGGGTGATACGATACCGGGGCACCTCCCCCAAGCTTGGCGGAAGCCAAGGGGAGTGCCCATACCCGATACTCAATTTTCTTTTGGTGATGAAGAAGGTGGTGGTGGTGATGAAGTGAAGATCCTGTCCTTTAATGCTCCAGAGGAAGATGATGTGCTCTTGATGCATAATATTTTCACGAGTGAGATATTTATTTTGCACATGAACCGTTTCAATGATCCGAAAGGCTTCAATATCAGTAGGGGTAAGATGAGCATAACAAGGTTTATGGATATCTTCTTCTTCCTCCTCGGCCGGCAGTTCTTGCTCGACCACCGGGGTTTGATCTTCGGTAGCCTCCTTGCTCTTGTCTCCCTTGAAGGATTCTATGGGCTCCTCTCTCTTCAGCTCAATCTTCATCAACCAAGCATCCTCTTCCATGTTATTGTTGGAGGAGGAAGACATGATGCTTGGCATAACAGATCTGACCGAAAGCAACAAGAAAAGAAAACAGAAGATTTCTCGGTGATACAGTGGTCAATAAGTTCAGGGAGTATATAAAGATTTTTTATCTTGGGATACAAGAAAACGGTAGAAAAACGGAGTCCGGAAGGTACCCGAGGTGGGCACAACCCACCTGGGCGCGCCTGGCTCCAGGCGCGCCCTGGTGTCTTGTGCCCACCAGGGTGACCTTCATGGTTGTTTCTTATTTTCCTAATCTCTACTCCTAATGGAGCAGTTGGTGAATAGTCTGTGCGGTTTATTTTTGCTGATTTATTTTCGTCATCCTTCCACCTCCGTTTTATTTTCGTCATCCTCCCACCTCTGCTTACTCGGTACCTCTAAGCGAAAAAAACACGGTCTTGGACTGGAAACCTGTGAACGAGCGAGCGAGCGGGCGAAGCCTCCAGGCGCCCTCGAGCGACACCACACCAAGATCCCCGCGCCGTTGCCCTCGCCCTCGCAGCCGCCGCCGATCCCCTCCCCCATCTTCCTCCCTCAAACGCCCCATCTCCGCCTCCTCTCCCTCTCCCGCCCCGCCTCATCCTCCACCTCCCCCGCCGCCGCCGCCGCCCGCCGCTACTCCTCCGGCCGCCACCGCGCCCATCAGGCCCCCAGCCACGGCGGCGTGCCATGGATGCAGAAGTGGTCCCCCGCGCCCGCCCCCTCCCTGGGCCAGGCGCCCTCCACCTCCATCGACTGCATCGTCCACCGCATCCGCAAACTCGGCCTCGGCACCGACGACGACGAGCCCTCCTCCTCCCCCGCGGACACCCCGCTCGACGGCAGGGACCGCCTCGGCGACCTGCTCGACCGCAGCTGGGCGCGCCCCGACCGCCAGTTTGCCGCCTCCGGCCTCGACGAGGCAGTCCTCCCATGGGAGGGGGACCAGGAGAGCGACGGCGAGGAGGCGGACGGGGTCAAGAGGAAGCGGGTCAGGGCGCCCTCGCTGGCGGAGCTCACCATGGACGACGTGGAGCTGCGCCGCCTGCGGGGCACGTGCATGATTCTCAAGGACCGCATCACCGTGCCCAAGGTCGGGGTCACGCAGGCCATCACGGAGAAGATCCACGACGCCTGGAGGAAGTCCGAGCTGGTCCGCCTCAAGTTCCACGAGGACCTCGCCAACGACATGAAGACTGCCCATGAGCTTGTCGAGGTACTCTGCCCCTGTTATCAAATAATGCAATAGTAGGAATGTTCAGTCTAATTATTGGTTGTGGCAATTGGACTTGCAATCTTCTCTTTGTTCCAGAATTTCAAACTCTGTTTTCTTTGCTTGCTTGGTAGTACAGTCTGCAGTACATAAACATCTCATTTCTTCTGTTATAGTTACATTTTTCAGAAACTTGAGGTTCTAAGGGTTGCTTTATAAAAGCTTTGTACCAACTTTACTGAATTAGAAATAACAGTTGATAGAGCTGGTATGTTAATCTCATAGCCCTGACGTTGAACATTTTCTGCTTTTGTCCTATATATGCACACTTACCTTCCTGCAACTGTATGTACATCCTCTGTAAGGAAATATAGGAGCATTTAGAATACTAAAGTAGTGATCTAAATGCTCTTATATTTCTTTACAAAGGGATTATTAACTAGCCAATTGCTTTCATTTAATTATCATTATTCTGGAACATGTTGCTCACTTGGTATTAAACATTTTAATTGGAATAAGCTATCCAAGGAGGTTTTATTAGGAAAATTTAGTTTATGTGACTTATGTTATTTGAACAAGCATACGCATCTCCATTTTTTCATGTTTAGTTTTATAGTTGGAACATTAGTTTGATGTGAGTTTCAGCTACCTGCTTGTTATTGAAACTGCAAGAACTCGCTAGCTTTTGTCAAAAGAAATGGAATGTGATGGAAGTAAAAGAAGATAAAGTGTTTTTGTTGATCCTTGTGTTTGATTTTAGGGTGTGTGTGTGTTGAATCCTATGACCTGACTGTCTGTCATGGTGCAGGTGTCGAATTGTTGATGGAGGCTTCAGATCGTCCTTCTCAAGGAGCTGAGGCTAGCCATTAAGGATCTGGGGTGAAGGTCATGTCATCTCTTCTCGTGGCTCTAATGCCCACTGCTTCCACTGCTGATATTTTGAGCTCTTTGATCTGAGCAAGAACCATGGGAAGGTGAAGTTTACTTCCTTGGTTTGACTGACTTATCCATGCATCTTATGACACATTGAACTTTAGGAATTAAACTTTGGAAGTTCGGTAATGATATGTTATAATAATTATTTGAGTGATTCCATAGTTTACTTTTCTGTAGCATAGGGCTAAATGTTGTAATCCTCAGCAGCTCTCCTAAAATGATTCAGACCACTGAGGCTTGCCACATATACTAAATGGAACATGACTGATTTTCTTGCATTTAATCCGATGCAGACCCTTAATACTTCATGCAATTTCCTACAATAAAATCCAATTAGGCTCCTACTTCCTAGCGCACACCAATCTGTACTCTATTATGAGTTTGCAATTTAATTAGTTTACAGGAATGTTGCACCAGAAAACATTAATCTGTCTATGATGAAGTATAGATTAACTAGGATTTTATCATCTTGCGTGAAGCTTCCCCTCCTCCGATGGTTAGATGTGTGCAGCAGCGATGTTCTGCTCAAGGAGAGTCTCTGGCGGCTCGGCGGGGATGCGCTGACCCTCTCTACGTCAGCATTTTCTGGTGGCATCCACCCCATCCTGTGATGGTGTGGCGCCTTCGATCCAGGAAAGGAGGTAGTGGCCTTCTTCGGTGGTGTGTTGGATGTGCCGTGCCGGGGCCCATAGCTGCTTGGCGACGGCATGCCCCGCTGGTGTCAGTCCCTCTCTTCTTCGAGCTGGTGCGATTTTGTTCCTGCTGCAGCACTCCATGAGGACCTCGACGTTTTCGGCTCCTCTCTCTATTTCAGTCTACAGACTACATCAATTAAGGTTCAACTGTCTTATGTCTCTACTTCGTAGATTGTATACATGCACAAGCTCAATATCGGTTGCAAGAGGTTGGATGCAGATGCAACACATTCATGTAATTATGTTGCTCCTGCACTGTGTTTATGCACATTTTTTAGGTGATTGTTCATTATTTAGTCAACTTCCTTATGTTTGTAATTTGTGTGATTGTGCACATTTTTTAGGTGATTGTTTATACCTTTTAATTTGTGTAAAGTTCATGTTTGGAATGACTAATGAGGTGGCACTCTTGAAAAATGAGAAATTATGCAGTATATCCACTTTCTTCTGTTTATTTTAAGTATTATTGTGGGTCTGCAGTATGAATCACTACACGCTGGAGAAGTTCCTGGAGGCGATCAGGAGCAGAGGCATCAAGATATGCCCTGGGTGCAATGCCTCGCAGGCTGTAGCACCTGCCCAGGTAAGTTCATACTGTACCTGGACTGCAATTTGGTTTTATCTCTCCTCTCCTCCATTATTTTCATGTTCTCTAGAGGCTCCTATATTTGAAAAATTATTAGTAACCTAAAGTGCACATCTACATGTACTGAGGTTAGGTAAACAACATTAGGTAAACATCGTTCTAGATGAGTTGTTTGAATCAGAAAGGTCGAAATCCATCCGATGAGAAGTAGACATGAGATGGGTGAGTGCCTGAGTAGTCAGAGGCTCAATACGGCTTTAAGATACTGTGGCCATATAATAAGTACTTCTAAATAAATTCAATTTGATTAAATGTATTTCACATCCATGCCCTTGTGTTCAACTTTGTATTTATTGTTTACTTGCACAACATTAATCAGAACGTAGGTTCTTGATTTGCTATATGGCATGTGTGTCGGAAACAGACAGGAAATTGCCGAATAGTTATTGCATGGAATTATATTGTGGTTGTAATCTTGAATCGAGACAAATATTTTCCGAAGTTGGGAGATTGAGGTGGATGCTGCAACGCGAGTTTCATATCATCGCGTAACACTGTCTCCTGAAACACCGCATTCTTCCCGTGTGTGGTTGCGTCGGGGCTGTCGCCATCCTCCCGTGCATCGCATGCGTAGGGGACATGTTTTGTTATACTCTGCGTCGAGGTTCTCCTCGTTGTTCTGAGGGTCGAGGCCACATTATTCAAACTCTTTGTTTTGTTTTTTTCTTGGTTTTCATGTGTGATTCAACCTACTTGTTTCAGTTATGCATATGTCGGCAAGACAAGTTTTGCCTGCTTTGCTTCATATCAGTCTCTTCTCATCGCGGCCAGAGCTTGGAAGCAATTCAACTAGGCACCATGATGCTGGATGGAAGTACAACTTCTTGTCGGAAGGTATGTGACTTTGGTTATTCGAATGTACTTTGTCCTATTAATCTGTTGGGCAGTTTATGATTGCTTGCTTATGTGATGTAGGTTCTTATATATGGTCTCTAGAAACACTCGCACACAGACTCTCTGCCCTTGTTTGCCCGCCGCCGCCGCTCCATGCCTTCGCCGCCGCCCTCGCACATCAAAGCCGCCGCCCTCCATCGGACGATCCACTTCAGGAGACGCCGCCGACCCCGTTGAGGACCAGCAGTCGATCACGTCCAGGATCCGATGCCGATCCCCTTCAGGAGCCGCACGCCACCGCAGATCCATCCCCTGAAAAATCGGGACTCTTGAGATGGGCGATCGAGAGGGATCAAAAGGAGTAACTTTCACCTGCGGCCCCAAGGGCCTTTACACTGCCGCCGAGAGCCGCGCGCGGGTGGTGCGCTGTGAGCGGCCGATGGCCGCCGCTTTAGTAGCCCGCCAGGAGCCGTCGTCGCGCATTGGCTGTGTGCTGACTCGAACCGAGGAGCCGGCCATGGCTAGCGTGGCCGTGGGAACTGCCGAGCAAGCGAACGCGTGTGTGCCTGAGGACGGCCGCTGCGTGCGCTGCAATGGCGAGAGCGAAAGGTACTATTCATGATATTTGCGTGCTTGTGTTTAATTAGATCAATTCTTTGGCCACCGAGAAGATGCTATCCAGGGTGTTTGATTTGTCTCCCGTCAGACTTATTTTTGTTGATCTTGTGCTTGACACCAATTATTTCTTCTTCTCAAAAAAAGGAGGAAGAGGAGACCCCTGGTGGCACGGACATCCAACGACCCGGACATCGTCCTCCCATGACGTCCTCCTCCAAGCCCGAATCCAGTGCCTCCTCAAGGTACGTTAGCCTGCAGCAGCAGTGTGAGCCTCTCACTGTATTTTTTCCCTTTAGATCTTGCAGAACCAAACATGACTCTGCACAAAATTTGCACATCCATTCGCTGACATTGAAATACGGCGCTTCTGATCTATTTCGTGATCCACATGAATATGCATAGCTTTGTCACATTATCTCAGTCATATATGTCACTCCGGCCCATACTAGCCTCAAATATCATTCAGATTAACTTGCTTCAGAAATGGAGATAATTATAGATTTATTCTTGATTCTATCATATTAACTTGCTTCAGAAATGGAGAAGCGCCATGGTTGGCTGTTGCTTGAGGAAATGAGGAGATGCATATGTCGGCAATGTTGCTGGAGCAAGGAACACTTCCATATTCTATGAGGTCTATCAATTTATGTGTCAAGTGTTTTCTTCCTCTATAAAGTTGGTTGTTCACGGGTGAGCCAAACCGAGGAAAAAATAGGCGTATGGTGACTATTTTTAGTTTGTTAGATCAGTTGTAGAAATCAAGTGCCTTTTATGTTCACGTCATCATTTGGTTTTACATAGTCCAGGATTATATTTATCATAATTCAGCCTCTGTTACATGGCAGGCCGATGCCAAGGAAGGCGAGGGTCCTGCGACTGGCTACTGCTAGGGATAGCAGGCAGTAGGGAAGTTTCTTTCTGATTCGAAGTGTGCAGATTATATTGGGACAACTCGCTTTCTGTGAGCAACCATCTGAATGCTAAAATGTCATAAATGGCTGTGAACAGACCGGATATGATTCGTACATCAGGTAAATAGCATGTACCTCTTTTGATTTCACATGTCCAGAGAGGACTTGCCATATGATGTTTGTCCCATCGGCAACAGTGATACTATGGAATTCAGAAATAATGTGCTTGAGAATTTTTCAGACTAATGGTAGTGCAGATTTCAATTAGTGATTGCAGAGTTCTAAAATATGTTGACCAAATTGTTTCTTCGGAACTTGGTTTAGCCCAAGGCTCTCAAGAAAATGGGTTGTGTATTTTAAGTAATTCTTATTTTGGAAACATATAGTGGAAGCTGCCAGTCTTATCTCTCTTTGAGTTCTCCTAAAGGAATTCTTTGGATAATTTCTTCTTAGACTAGATTTTGACATGTTGACACTCAAGGGAGGGAAGAGGAGAGAAACATTGACATTTTTCATGCTTTGGACCAACATTTATATCCATAGCATTTTTTTCCGTGGCAACGCATGAGTGTGGTGCCGTCGTGGTAGATCCCGGATGAAAGGTGGGTCCAGTATAGAACTAGGAGGTACTAGCACTAAGATGGGAAGGTGGTTGCCGCCCTTGCACCTTATTGTGGATCCAATACGGCGGTGTCGATCACTGGCTCACTTGGAACATGAGTTAGTGGATTTTGTGATAAGAGTGAGGGTTGAGAATGAGTGGGATGGGGGTTCGGGTTAGTCTGTTCAGTTACGGCTGACTGAGCAGAATAATTTTTCTACTTCACAAAATGTGGTAAATTGCGCATTAAAGATAGCTTTGCAGCAAATTGTATGAGCGAGCGGTTCATATATTTTTTCATCAAGTCATACAATTTTTTAGTTTTGATAGAAGGGTAAATGCATTTGTTAGTTTCTTCAAGAGTTAATAACAGAAATGGTGGTGTATCTGTTGCATGTCCAACAAAAGACATCATATTTTCGTTTCGTGGTAATGCATGACATTCAATTGTATGTTACAATGTGGCAATGGCCCAGGATACATTGGATCTGCCTTCTTGGCTCGAGGGGCGTCAAGGGCGGCGCACGCCTCCTCCCCCTTGATGGCAATAGCGGATGAGCATGAACACGGGGGGAGGGGATCAGGGCGGAGAGCGGGGCGGTTGGCGTGGGATTTCTCCTTGGCTGTCCGTGGGGAAGTATGGTGTGAAGGAGAGAGAGCGACATGGCCAAGGTGAGGTGGGTGTGATCCGGTTTTCAAGGAGAGGGCTCCAGCGAGAAATGTCCCATACGGCGAGAGACCGAGCAGGAAGTTGAGGGTCCGGCAGGAAAAGTGAAGGGTGCTTCGTGGGATGTGGTTTTTGTTTTGGGACCGTGTTTGGAGATAACATGGGATAGTCTGGACAGTCACATTTCTCCCCCACACATGGGTTAGATTTGGATGAGACTGGACTGTCGATGTTGAATTTTGGGGAGGCCGCTGGGCGCCCGTGTGATGTCCGAACACACCCAGACGTATGAGGGAGAAATGAGTTTTGACCTCGGAGACGACCTTAATCATTTGTATGCCCATAGCAACGCACAGGCGTTCTACTAACGAATATCTTAAGCGCACCATCTAGATATTGATAGTTTTGTAATAGATGTTTAGTTGGAACATCGCTCAGTTTGTTATATGGACATGTCGTTAATCTTTTTTTTATCAATTTACATTGCAAAAATGGACTTCAATTATTCAATAATTGTGTTTGTGTTATATTGTTTGTCCATTTGAAATTTAATATGTAACTTTTGCAAACTATTTCAAGAGCCTGTGGCAACGCACGGGCACTCTACTAGTTTTTGTTATATTCCAAAACTAACAAAAAAGTTTTTTGTGGATTTTTTGGAGTCCGTTTACTTACGTATCACGTACCTCCTCTTTCTCTTGATTTTGGAGTGTTCCGGAAGGACTCTTTTATGTGTCTTTCAGTGTCAAAGTTTGGACAATATTACTTTCAACATTAATGGGTGTACCTGAGATATAATGTTTTATTCGTTGCCCATTAACAACCTTCAGGTTAGTACCTTCGGCATTATTTATTTTGATAGCTCCACACCGATAAACCTCCTCGATAACATAGGGTCCTTCCCATTTAGAAAGGAGTTTTCCTGCAAAGAATCTAAAATGAGAGTTGTACAAAAGAACATATTCTCCAACTTTGAACTCACGCTTTGGATTCTTTTATCATGCCATCTTTTAATTTTTTCTTTAAATAACTTGTCATTTTCAAAAGCTTGGGTTCCCCATTCATCTAATGACGTAATATCAAATAACCTCTTTTCATCGGAAAGTTTAAAATCATAGTTGAGTTCTTTAATTTCCCAATATGCTTTATGTTCTAACACAACAGGCAAATGACAAGCTTTTCCATAAACCATTTTATAAGGCGACATACCCATAGGATTTTTATATGTTGTTCTATAAGCCCAAAGTGCATCATCTAGTTTCTTAGACCAATTCTACCGGGACCTATTGATAGTCTTTGGCAAAATTAATTTTATTTCTCTATTGCTAAGTTCAACTTGACCACTAGATTGAGGACGATAAGGTGATGCAATTCTATGGTTAACATCATACTTGGCAAGCATTTTACGGAAAGCACCATGAATAAAGTGTGAACCACCATCAGTCATGAAATATCTAGGGACTCCAAACCTTGGTAAAATAACTTCCTTAAGCATTTAAATAGAGGTGTTGTGATCAGCACAACTGGTTGGAATAGCTTCTACCCACTTAATAACATAATCAACAACAGCCAAAATATGTGTATACCCATTAGAGGAAGGAAAGGGTCCCATGTAATCAAATCCCCAAACATCAAATGGTTCAACAACAAGTGAGTAATTCATAGGCATTTCTTGACGCTTACCGATATTGCCTATTCTTTGACATTCATCACAACATAAGACGAACTTACGGGCATTCTTGAAGAGAGTAGGCTAATAAAACCCAGATTGCAATACCTTGTGAGCAGTTTTGTCTCCAGCATGATGCCCTCCATAAGCTTCGGAGTGACATTTCCATAGAATTTGTCCCTATTCATGCTCAGGTACACAATGTCTGATAATACCATCTACGCCTTCTTTATAAAGACGTGTGTCATCCCAAAAGTAGTGTCTTAAATCATAGAAGAATTTTTTCTTTTGTTGGTATGTAAAGCTAGGTGCTAAATAATTAGCATAGTCAGCATACATAAGAGTTTTATGAGAAACATTTATTGCAGCTAACTGCTCATCAGGAAAACTATCATCAATAGGTAGTGGGTCATCCAGATCATTTTCAAGCCTAGACAAGTTATCAGCTACGGGGTTCTCTGCTCCTTTCCTACCAGTGACACGTAAACAAAATTCTTGTAACAAGAGAACCCATCGCATAAGTCTAGTTTTAGCATCTTTCTTTTCCATAAGATATTTTATAGCAACATGATCGGTGTGAACAATAACTTTTGAATCAACAATGTAAGATCTAAATTTATCACAAGCAAACACCACTGCTAGAAATTCTTTTTCAGTAGTAGCATAATTTCATTGAGCACTATCTAGAGTTTTACTAGTATAATGAATAACATTAAGTTTCTTATCAACTCTTTGTCCTAGAACAGTACCAACAACATAATCACTAGCATCACACATAATTTCAAAAGGCAAGTTCCAATCAGGTGGTTGAACAAAAGGTGCAGAAATTAAGGCTTCCTTGAGTGTTTCGAAGGCTTCGAAACAATCATCATCAAAAACAAAAGGAATATCCTTTTGCAAGAGATTTCTAAGGGGCCTAGAAATTTTAGAAAAGTCTTTGATAAATCTCCCATAGAAACCAGCATGACCTAGGAAACTACAAATACCTTTGATATCTTTAGGAGATGGAATTTTCTCAATAGCATCAACCTTAGCTTTGTCCACCTCAATACCTGTTTCAGAAATTTTATGGCCCAAAACAGTACCTTCGTTAACCATAAAGTGGCACTTCTTCCAATTCAAGACAAGATTTGTTTGCCTGCATCTCTGCAAAACTCGATCAAGATTGCTTAAACAATCATCAAAAGACTTCCCATAAACAAAGAAGTCATCCATGAAAACCTCAACCATATTTTCACAAAAGTCAGAGAATATAGCAGTCATACATCTTTGAAAGGTAGCAGGTGCATTGCATAAACCAAAGGGCATACGCCTATAAGCATAAGTTCCAAAGGGACAAGTGAAAGTGGTATTTTCTTGATCAGGTTGAGAAACATGTATTTGTGAAAAACCAGAACAACCATCAACGTAGCAAAAACATGTGTGATTAGATAATCTTTCTATCATTTGATCAATAAAAGGCAGAGGGTAATGATCTTTTAGTTGCTTTGTTTAATTTTCTAAAATCAATTACCGTTCTATAGCTTGTAACAATTCTTTGGTGCGTGCTTCGCCCACCTCCCGGTTGGCTCGTTGGTGATGTTCCGACTGGAGGAAGTGTGTCCAAACTCCACCACTCCACTTATAGGGCTCATCGCCAACTTCACCAACAGATTCGATGCATACTACCTCCTCGACAAGGTGTTTTGGTGTGTGTGCGAGTTCATCACATTCACCACCTACAACATCTTCACGGACTTCAACAACATCTTCCCCACCTGCAATGGTATGCACAGCCTCCCCTACTACATTGGCGAGGACGACATGGAGGAGGAGCAGTGAAGAGGATCAGTGAAGATGAGGCATAGTGGAGATGGTGGTGAAGGCTCGGTCTCGTGAAGCTTGTCTTGCCCTAGGGTGTTAGGGCTTTTTATCTTTTATATAGTTGTATCTTAATTATGTCATTGGTTGTACCGTGAACTTCTATGTCTGTCGTGTTATCCGCTAAGAACTATGTTATGCTTGCTACCCTTGTTTGATATGTCGTTGGTTATTTGTATTTTGCTTGTTATTTCTATCTTATTTGACATGAGATATTGCTAGAGGGATATGGTGCCTTAGATGAGCCCTTCTGCTAAATCAATCAATGAAAGGGTATCCCCCAATGAAAACCAACAAGTTTTGGGCTTAGCCTTGTAAAAATGTTTGGAGGGTAGCCCATTTGTCTTGTTATATTCATGTTGTGTAAGTCAAGCTTAAATGGCCGATTTAGAGTAGGCCCTTATATTCTAGGGTCAAGTTTTCGCACGCGCGGATAATGGACTAGTTGAAGTGTCAAAAAGGAAACTAAAGCTAAAAAATGAGCCATGTTAATATTGAAAAGAAGAAGGAGAAAAGCTATTTTTTTGAATTATTGGTGGTCCTATTCCGTATATTATATGAACAAATTCAAGCTAATTTTTGAATAGTTTGTGGCCATTTGGCATGATGAAATTAATGTTGGCCCTTATATTATAGGTTTTATTGGTTCCAAGTTTTGGCACGGGCGGCTAATGTGTTGGGGAACGTAGTAATTTCAAAAAAAAATCCTATACACACGCAAGATCATGATGATGCATAGCAACGAGATGGGAGAGTGTTGTCCATGTACCCTCGTAGAGCGAAAGCGGAAGCGTTAGCACAACACGGTTGATGTTGTCGTACGTCTTCACTATACGACCGATCAAGTACCGAACGTATGACACCTCCGAGTTCAGCACACGTTCAGCTCGATGACGTCCCTCGAACTCCGATCTAGCCGAGTGTTGAGGGAGAGTTTCGTCAGCACGACGGCATGGTGACGATGTTGATGTTCTACCGACGCAGGGCTTCGCCTAAGCACCGCTACAGTATTATCGAGGTGGACTATGGTGGAGGGGGGCACCGCACACGGCTGAGAGATCAAACAGATCAATTGTTATGTCTTTGGGGTGCCCCCCTGCCCCCGTATAAAAAGGAGCAAGGGGGAGTCCGGCCGGACCTCTATGGCGCGCCCCCAAGAGGGGAATCCTACTAGGACTCCAAGTCTTGGTAGGTTTCCACCTAAAGGGAGAGGGGGGGAAAGAAGGAGAGGGAGAGGGAGAGGGAAAGGGGGGCACCACCCCCTCTCCTAGTCCAATTCGGACCATAGGGGGAGGGGCACGCGGCCTGCTCTATGCCGCCCCTCTCTCTCTCCACTAAGGCCTATCGAGGCCCATTAGTTCCCCCGGGGGTTCCGATAACCCTCCGGCACTCCGGTTTTATCCGAAACTTCTCCGGAAAACTTTTGGTGTCCGAATATAGTCGTCCAATATATCAATCTTCATGTCTCGTCCATTTCGAGACTCCTCGTCATGTCAGTGATCACATCCGGGACTCCTAACAACCTTCGGTACATCAAAACATATAAACTCATAATAAAACTGTCATCGTAACGTTAAGTGTGCGGACCCTACGGGTTCGAGAACTATGTAGACATGACCGAGATAGGTCTCTGGTCAATAACCAATAGCGGAACCTGGATGCTCATATTGGCTCCCACATATTCTATGAAGATCTTTATCGGTCAGACCGCATAACAACATACGTTGTTCCCTTTGTCATCGGTATGTTACTTGCCCGAGATTCGATCGTAGGTATCTCAATACCTAGTTCAATCTTGTTAGCGGCAAGTTTCTTTACTCGTTTCGTAAGACATCATCCCAGAACTAACTCATTAGTTGCATTGCTTGCAAGGCTTAAGTGATGTGCATTACCGAGAGGGCCCAGAGATACCTCTCCGACAATCGGAGTGACAAATCCTAATCTCGAAATACGCCAACCCAACATGTACCTTCAGAGACACTTGTAGAGCACCTTTATAATCGCCCAATTATGTTGTGACGTTTGGTAGCACACAAAGTGTTCCTCCGGTAAACGGGAGTTGCACAACCTCATAGTCATAGGAACATATATAAGTCATGAAGAAAGCAATAACAACATACTATACGATCGTGTGCTAAGCTAACAGAATGGGTCATGAAGAAATGGCACATGAATTTATCTACAATTAAGGCATTAATTTCTGATTGTAACAAGGTGATTCTCTTCTTTGATGAGTTGGAGGAGATCAGGCCGTTGTCAAGGCCGGAGTTAAATTTCAAGCGGGTAGTCAAATTGCATTTGGAGGATATTTTGCACTGGCAATATATTTATTGGAAGCAACGTTGTACTATTCGCATCATTAAAGTTGGTGAGGAAAACTCAAATTTTTTTCATGCAATGGCCACGGAAAGGTATAGGAGAAATACAATCTCCTCCATCAAGAATGCTAATGGTGATGTGATCACCGATCACCACCAACTTGAGACCATGTTCTGGGCTGATTTTAACCAGCGAATGGGTAATGCCAAAGGAATTACTATGGGTTTTGACTTGGACACATTAATTGAGAGAATTGATGGTCTTGAGGAACTTTCCCAGTCTTTCACTAATTCTGAGGTTGATCTTGTCATTAAGGGCATGCCTATCGACCGTGCCCCTGGCCCAGATGGTTTCTCGGGATTGTTTCTTAAGAGGTGTTGGCCAATTCTTAAGGATGATTTCATGCATCTTTTGAATGAGTTTTATGAGGGTAATTGCAACATCGAATGTCTGAACACCTCTTTAATTACTTTGATTCCCAAGAAACTCAGCCCGGAAGTGGTCGGAGATTTTCGGCCTATCTCTTTGACCAACACGTGCTTAAAATTTCTGACCAAGTTGCTTGTGAATCGTCTTCAGAAAGTGATTCTTCGGTGCATCCATCGTAATCAATACGGTTTTCTCCGGTGTCGGTCCATTCAAGACTGCCTCGCTTGGTGTTTCGAGTACATTCATCAATGCAAGGCCTCCAAGCGGCCAATTGTTCTGCTGAAGTTGGATTTTACGAAGGCTTTTGACACGATTGAGCATGACCTAATTCTCAAAATTTTGCAATGCAAGGGCTTTGACTCTCGGTGGAATGGTTGGATCAATAATATTTTGTCATCGGGTTCTTCTTCGGTCCTTCTTAATGGCGTGCCTGGAAAGCATTTTGTATGCAAAACTGGTGTGCGGCAGGGAGATCCTCTCTCTCCATTGCTTTTTGTGATTGTAGTTGACTTATTACAATCTGTCGTTAATGAGATGTGCTCCAGGAATATTCTGTCTCTGCCGATCCCAACCAACTCCAACGATTACCCAATTGTGCAATATGCCGACAACACATTAATTGTTCTGCCTGCGATTGATGAACAGCTCGTAGCCTTCAAGGAAATGCTTGTCACATTTGCTGAGTCTACTGGTTTGCGTGTTAATTTTAGTAAATCCTCCCTCATCCCTTTAAATATGTCTGATGAAGAGGGCGCCAGAGTTGCCTCTCTACTGGGATGTGACGTTGGCACAATGCCTTTCACATACCTTGGATTGCCTATGGGTACATCTAGACCCACCATTTATGATCTGCTGCCTTTGGTCGATCGCATCGAGCGCCGTTTATCCGCCTCGTCATGCTTACTTAACCAAGGAAGCCGTCTGCAGCGTCTTCAGTCTGTGTTGTGCTCCATGCCTATATATTTTCTGTGCACTTTGCACCTTCCTAAAGGATTTATTCAACAGTTAGAGCGGATCATGAGACAATGTCTGTGGCGAGGCAACACGGATAATCCACGACAGTCACTTGCTGCATGGGATCTAGTTTGTCGCCCTAAGGTTTCGGGTGGTTTGGGTGTTCTTAATCTGACCATCCAAAATGAGGCTTTACTCATTAAGCATCTCTTCAAGTTTTTCAACAAAGTGGATGTGCCTTGGGTATCTTTAATTTGGGATTCTTATTATGCTTCGTCTCCACCTCAAAGCACGCAGATTTTTGGTTCTTTTTGGTGGCGTGATGTCATGCGCTTATATCCCAATTTCTGCAAACTAGCTAGCCCACATGTCCACGCTGGGGACACAGTGCATTTTTGGCTCGATCGATGGCATCTGGGAAATCGGGCGGTTTTGTTGCATGAATGTTTCCCGAGGCTTTGCTCTTTTGCTGTTGGTGAGGCAATCACAGTTAAGGATTTTTTGGAGCAGACGGATATCTTGGAGCACTTTCATCTGCCTCTTTCGCAAGAGGCTTACTCAGAGTTTACTCAATTACAAGCACTACTTCCTTTGATCAACCTGGAGGCTGGGAGCAAGGATAATTGGAAGTGGCCTTCGAAATCTGGTGACTATAGGGCCAAGTTATATTATGACTCTTGTTCATGCACATTGTGGTTGACCCCATTTTCAAGTGGATTTGGAAGTGTGCATGCACACTAAAGCTAAAAGTTTTTGGCTGGCTTCTACTAATGGATCGGTTGAACACCAGGGATATGATGCAACGTCAGCAGTGGATCATCCAGGATGATACTTGTGTACATAGTCAAAAAACAGAATGGGTCATGTTAATCACATCATTCTCCTAATGATGTGATCCCATTAATCAAATGACAACTTATGTCTATGGTTAGGAAACATAACCATCTTTGATCAATGAGCTAGTCTAGTAGAGGCATACTAGTGACACTTTGTTTGTTTATGTATTCACACATGTATTATGTTTTCGGTTAATACAATTCTAGCATGAATAATAAACATTTATCATGATATAAGGAAATAAATAATGACTTTATTATTGCCTCTAGGGCATATTTCCTTCAGTCTCCCACTTGCACTAGAGTCAATAATCTAGATTACACAGTAATGATTCTAACACCCATGGAGCCTTGGTGCTGATCATGTTTCGCTCGTGGAAGAGGCTTAGTCAATGGGTCTGCAACATTCAGATCCGTATGTATCTTGCAAATTTCTATGTCTCCCACCTGGACTAGATCCCGGATGGAATTGAAGCGTCTCTTGATGTGCTTGGTTCACTTGTGAAATCTGGATTCCTTTGCCAAGGCTATTGCTCCAGTATTGTCACAAAAGCTTTTCATTGGACCCGATGCACTAGGTATGACACCTAGATCGGACATGAACTCCTTCATCCAGACTCCTTCATTTGCTCCTTCCGAAGCAGCTATGTACTCCGCTTCACATGTAGATCCCACCACGACGCTTTGTTTAGAACTGCACCAACTGACAGCTCCACCGTTCAATGTAAACATGTATCCAGTTTGTGATTTAGAATCGTCGGATCAGTGTCAAAGCTTGCATCAATGTAACCATTTATGATGAGCTCTTTGTCACCTCCATAAACGAGAAACATATCCTTAGTCCTTTTCAGGTACTTCAGGATGTTCTTGACCACTGTCCAGTGATCCACTCCTGAATTACTTTGGTACCTCCCTGCTAGACTTATAGCAAGGCACACATCAGGTCTGGTACACAACATTGCATACATTATAGAGCCTATGGCTGAAGCATAGGGAACATCTTTCATTTTCTCTCTATCTTCTGCAGTGCTCGGGCATTGAGTCTTACTCAACTTCACATCTTGTAACAGGCAAGAACCCTTTCTTTGCTTGATCCATCTCGAACTTCTTCAAAACAAGGTATGTGCTTTGTGAAAGTCCAATTAAGCGTCTTGATCTATCTCTATATATTTTAATGCCCAATATGTAAGCAGCTTCACCGAGGTCTTTCATTGAAAAACTCTTATTCAAGTATCCCTTTATGCTATCCAGAAATTCTATATCATTTCCAATCAGTAATATGTCATCCACATATAATATCAGAAATGCTACAGAGCTCCCACTCACTTTCTTGTAAATACAGGCTTCTCCGAAAGTCTATACAAAACCAAATGCTTTGATCACACTATCAAAGCGTTTATTCCAACTCCGAGAAGCTTGCACAAGTCCATAAATGGGTCGCTGGAGCTTTCACACTTTGTTAGCTCCCTTTGGTACGACAAAACCTTCCGGTTGCATCATATACAACTCTTCTTCCAGAAATCCATTCAGGAATGCAGTTTTGACACCCATCTGCCATATTTCATAATCATAAAATGCGGCAATTGCTAACATGATTCGGACAGACTTAAGCATCTCTACGGGTGAGAAGGTCTCATCGTAGTCAATCCCTTGAACTTGTCGAAAACCTTTCGCAACAAGTCGAGCTTTATAGACAGTAGCATTACCGTCAGCGTCAGTCTTCTTCTTGAAGATCCATTTATTCTCAATTGCTTGCCGATCATTGGGCAAGTCAACCAAAGTCCACACTTTGTTCTCATACATGGATCCCATCTCAGATTTCATGGCTTCAAGCCATTTTGCGGAATCTAGGCTCACCATCTCTTCTTCATAGTTCGTAGGTTCATCATGATCTAGTAGCATGACTTCCAGAACAGGATTACCGTACCACTCTGATGCGGATCTTACTATGGTTGATCTACGCGGTTCAGTAGCAACTTGATCTGAAGTTCCATGATCATCATCATTAACTTCCTCACTAATTGGTGTGGGTGTCACAGAAACCGGTTTCTGTGATGAACTACTTTCCAATAAGGGATCCGATACAGTTACCTCATCAAGTTCTACTTTCCTCCCACTCACTTCTTTCGAGAGAAACTCCTTCTCTAGAAAGGATCCATTCTTAGCAACGACTATCTTGCCTTCGGATCTATGATAGATGGTGTACCCAACAGTCTCGTTTGGGTATCCTATGAAGACACATTTCTCTGATTTGGGTTCGAGCTTATCAGGTTGAAGTTTTTTCACATAAGCATCGCAGCCCCAAACTTTCAGAAACGACAACTTTGGTTTTTTGACAAACCACAGTTCATAAGGCGTCGTTTCAACGGATTTTGATGGTGCTCTATTTAACGTGAATGCGGCCGTCTCTAAAGCATAACCCCAAAACAATAGCGGTAAATCAGTAAGAGACATAATAGATCGCACCATATCTAGTAAAGTATGATTACGATGTTCGGACACACCATTACGCTGTGGTGTTCCGGGTGGCATGGGTTGCGAAACTATTCCGCATTGTTTCAAATGTAGACCAAAGTCGTAACTCAAATATTCTCCTCCACGACCAGATCGTAGAAACTTTATTTTCTGGTTACGATGATTTTCAACTTCACTCTGAAATTCTTTGAACTTTTCAAATGTTTCAGACTTATGCTTCATTAAGTAGATATACCCATATCTGCTTAAATCATCTGTGAAGGTGAGAAAATAACGATATCCGCCACGAGCCTCAACATTCATTGGACCACATACATCTGTATGTATGATTTCCAACATATCTGTTGCTCTCTCCATAGTTCCGGAGAACGGCGTTTTAGTCATCTTGCCCATGAGGCACGGTTCGCAAGTACCAAGTGATTCATAATCAAGTGATTCCAAAAGTCCATCAGTATGGAGTTTCTTCATGCGCTTTACACCGATATGACCTAAACGGCAGTGCCACAAAAAAATTGCACTATCATTATCAACTATGCATCTTTCGGCTTCAACATTATGAATATGTCTATCACTACTATCGAGATTCATCAAGAATAGACCACTCTTCAAGGGTGCATGACCATAAAAGATATTACTCATATAAACAGAACAACCATTATTCTCAAATTTAAATGAATAACCGTCTCGCATCAAACAAGATCCAGATATAATGTTCATGCTCAACACTGGCACCAAATAACAATTATTTAGGTCTAGTACTAATCCCGAAGGTAGATGTAGAGGTAGCGTGCCGACCGCGATCACATCGACTTTGGAACCATTTCCCATGCGCATCGTCACCTCGTCCTTTGCCAGTGTTCGCTTAATCCATAGTCCCTGTTTCAAGTTGCAAATATTAGCAACAGAACCAGTATCAAATACCCAGGTGCTACTGCGAGCTCTAGTAAGGTACACATCAATAACATGTATATCACATATACCTTTGTTCACCTTGCCATCCTTCTTATCTGCCAAATACTTGGGGCAGTTCTGCTTCCAGTGACTAGTCTGCTTGCAGTAGAAGCACTCAGTTTCAGGCTTTGGTCCAGACTTGGGTTTCTTCTCCTGAGCAGCAACTTGCTTGCTGTTCTTCTTGAAGTTCCCCTTCTTCTTCCCTTTGCCCTTTTTCTTGAAACTAGTGGTCTTGTTGACCATCAACACTTGATGCTCCTTCTTGATTTCTACCTCTGCAGCCTTTAGCATTGCGAAGAGCTCGGGAATTGTCTTATTCATCCCTTGCATATTATAGTTCATCGCGAAGCTCTTGTAGCTTGGTGGCAGTGATTGGAGAATTCTGTCAATGACGCTATCATCCGGAAGATTAACTCCTAGTTGAATCAAGTGATTATTATTCCCAGACATCTTGAGTATATGCTCACTGACAGAACTATTCTCTTCCATCTTGCAGCTATAGAACTTATTGGAGACTTCATATCTCTCAATCCGGGCATTTGCTTGAAATATTAACTTCAACTCCTGGAACATCTCATATGCTCCATGATGTTCAAAACGTCGTTGAAGTCCCGGTTCTAAGCCGTAAAGCATGGCACACTGAACTATTGAGTTGTCATCAGCTTTGCTCTGCCAGATGTTCATAACATCTGGTGTTGCTCCTGCAGCAGGCCTGGCACCTAGCGGCGCTTCCAGGACATAATTCTTCTGTGCAGCAATGAGGATAATCCTCAAGTTATGGACCCAGTCCGTGTAATTGCTACCATCATCTTTCAACTTTGCTTTCTCAAGGAACGCATTAAAATTTAACGGAACAGTAGCACGGGCCATCTATCTACAATCAACATGGACAAGCAAGATACTATCAGGTACTAAGTTCATGATAAATTGAAGTTCAATTAATCATATTACTTAAGAACTCCCACTTAGAAAGACATCCCTCTAATCTTCTAAGTGATCACGTGATCCAAATCAACTAAACCATAACCGATCATCACGTGAAATGGAGTAGTCTTCAATGGTGAACATCACTATGTTGATCATATCTACTATATGATTCACGCTCGACCTTTTGCTCTCAGTGTTCCGAGGCCATATCTGCATATGCTAGGCTCCTCAAGTTAAACATGAGTATTCTGCGTGTGCAAAACTGGCTTGCACCCGTTGTAGATGGACGTAGAGCTTATCACACCCGATCATCACGTGGTGTCTGGGCACGACGAACTTTGGCAACGGTGCATACTCAGGGAGAACACTTTTACCTTGCAATTTAGTGAGAGATCATCTTATAATGCTACCGTTAATCAAAGCAACATAAGATGCATAAAAGATAAACATCACATGCAATCAATATAAGTGATATGATATGGCCATCATCATCTTGTGCTTGTGATCTCCATCTCCGAAGCACCTCCATGATTCCCATCGTCACCGGCGCAACTTATATTGAATACTAAGCCCGTAGCATCATTGTCGTCTCGCCAATCTTATGCTTCTACGACTATCCCTACCGCTTAGTGATAAAGTAAAGCATTGCAGGGCGATTGCATTGCATACAATAAAGTGACAACCATATGGCTCCTGTCAGTTGCCGATAACTCGGTTACAAAACATGATCATCTCATACAATAAAATTTAGCATCATGTCTTGACCATATCACATCACAACATGCCCTGCAAAAACAAGTTAGACGTCCTCTACTTTGTAGTTGCAAGTTTTATGTGGCTGCTACGGGCTTAGCAAGAACCGTTCTTACCTACGCATCAAAAACCACAACGATAGTTTGTCAAGTTGGTGTTGTCTTAACCTTTGCAAGGACCGGGCGTAGCCACACTCGGTTCAACTAAAGTGAGAGAGACAGACACCCGCCGGTCACCTTTAAGCAACGAGTGCTCGCAACGGTGAAACCAGTTTCGCGTAAGCATACGCGTAATGTCGGTCCGGGCCGCTTCATCTCAAAATACCGCTGAACCAAAGTATGGCATGCTGGTAAGCAGTATGACTTATATCGCCCACAACTCACTTGTGTTCTACTCGTGTATATGACATCTACGCATAAAACCAGGCTCGGATGCCACTGTTGGGGAATGTAGTAATTTCAAAAAAATTCCTACGCACACGCAAGATCATGGCGATGCATAGCAATGAGAGGGGAGAGTGTTGTCCACATACCCTCATAGACCGAAAGCGGAAGCGTTCGCACAACGCGTTGATGTAGTCGTACGTCTTCACGATCCAACCGATCAAGTACCGAACGTACGGCACCTCCGAGTTCAGCACACGTTCAGCTTGATGACGTCCCTCGAACTCCGATCCAGTCGAGTGTTGAGGGAGAGTTTTGTCAGCACGACGGCGTGGTGGCGATGTTGATGTTCTACCGACACAGGGCTTCGTCTAAGCACCGCTATAGTATTATCAAGGTGGACTATGGTGGAGGGGGGCACTGCTTACGGCTAATAGATCAAACAGATCAATTGTTGTGTCTTTGGGGTGCCTCCTGCCCCTGTATATAAAGGAGCAAGGGGGAGGCCGGCCGGCCTTCTATGCGTGCCCCCAAGAGGGGAATCCTACTAGGACTCCAAGTCCTAGTAGGTTTCCACCTAAAGGGAGAGAGGGGGAAGGAAGGAGAAGGAGAGGTAGAGGGAAAGGGCGGCGCCGCCCCCCCCCCCCTCTCCTAGTCCAATTTGGACCAGAGGGGGAGGGGCGCATGGCCTGCCCTAGGCCGCCCCTCTCTCTCTCCACTAAGGCCCATCGAGGCCCATTAGTTCCCCCGGGGGTTCCGATAACCCTCCGGCACTCCGGTTTTATCTGAAACTTCTCCGGAACACTTCCGGTGTCCCAATATAGTCGTCCAATATATCAATATTCATGTCTCGACCATTTCAAGACTCCTCGCCATGTCCGTGATCACATCCGGGACTCCAAACAACCTTCGGTACATCAAAATATATAAACTCATAATAAAATTGTCATCGTAACATTAAGCGTGCGGACCCTACGAGTTCCAGAACTACGTAGACATGACCAAGACATGTGTCCGGTCAATAACCAGTAGCGGAACCTGGATGCTCATATTGGCTCCCACAAATTCTATGAAGATCTTTATCGGTCAGACCACATAACAACATACGTTGTTCCCTTTGCCATCGGTATGTTACTTGCCCGAGATTAGGTCGTCGGTATCTCAATACCTAGTTCAATCTCGTTACCGGCAAGTCTCTTTACTCATTCCGTAATACATATCCCGCAACTAACTCATTAGTTGCATTGCTTGCAAGGCTTAAGTGATGTGCATTACCGAGAGGGCCCAGAGATACCTCTCCGACAATCGGAGTGACAAATCCTAATCTCGAAATACGCCAACCCAACATGTACCTTCGGAGACACCTGTAGAGCACCTTTATAATCACCCAGTTACGTTGTGACGTTTGGTAGCACACAAAGTGTTCCTCCGGTAAACGGGAGTTGCATAATATCATAGTCATAGGAACATGTATAAGTCATGAAGAAAGCAATAGCAACATACTAAACGATCGTGTGCTAAGCTAACGGAATGGGTCATGTCAATCACATCATTATCCTAATGATGTGATCCCATTAGTCAAATGACAACTCATGTCGATGGTTAGGAAACATAACCATCTTTGATCAATGAGCTAGTCTAGTAGAGGCATACTAGTGACACCTTGTTTGTCTATGTATTCACACATGTATTATGTTTCCGGTTAATACAATTCTAGCATAAATAATAAACATTTATCATGATATAAGGAAATAAATAATGACCTTATTATTGCCTCTAGGGAATATTTCCTTCATAATTGACTAGTTGAGGTGTCAAAAAGGAAATTAAAGCTAGAAAGATGAGCCATGTTGATGTTGAAAAGAAGAAAAAGAAGCTAAATTTTCTGAATTGTTGGTGCCCATATATATTGTATGATACCTATATTGTATGAACAAAAAGAAGATAATTTTTGAATAATTTGTGGCCATTTGGCAGGATGAAAAAAATTTGGGAAATAATTTTTGAAGGGTAGCCCATTGTTTACTTGTTGGTGGCTCTTGGTCGCAATATCAATTGTTGTGTAATTTCAACTGATGTAACCTATTCTTGTAATGTAACCAACATGCACTCAATCCCCGGTTGAGGCCCCACTGAATTGAAGTAATCCCTCCCTTGAAGTCTCCGAACGTAGTCATCCATCCATTCAAAATGTGTGCATTTCTTCATGATGTGAAACGAAATCATGAACCCTAAATCTCAGATCCAACGAAAAAGAATTAGAATGAAAGAGAAAAAGAAAGGGTCAAAGAAAAATCATGAGATCTAACCTGCCCCTCTGGCTTGCTCTCTCATTTCATGAACTCGCGCCCAAAGTTGCCATTCTTGTCCTCCCTCGAAGTCAACCTTTTCAGTGGCGCAGTGCATGGGCAGTGGACCATACTGGGGCCACGAGGGGCAGGAGGCTGAAGTGGAGCTCCACATATCTAGTTGCCGGAGAAGAAGAAGAAGCAGACAAGTGGCTCCTCTGAACTTAGTTTCAAAGTGTTTTCAAAGCTTCATTTCAAATTGAATAAGAAGGATCTGAACTTAGTTTTATTTTTTCATATTTTAAACGTGTTTTTAATGGTTTTCTATTAAATCATATGATTTTCAAAAAATGTAAAAAAATGAAGATTAGTTCAATAAATAGTTAGACTTCGAGTCCAGACTATATAGATTGAATAGGTGTTAATAAAAAATATTTGGCTCATTTATAGTAGTTCCAAAAAATACTTGATTACAAATGGGGCAGCTTACTCCTAGTTTATCCCACCAAATATAGGGAAACTTATAGTCATGGAAATGTGCTCCAAATGTGCTCCAAATGTGCGCCAAAGCAACGGAGCTGGATATCCACCTTTTTGTTCATCCTTCTGTTCTTCACTTCGGCTGGTGGTTGTCGAGGTGCTGACGGAGAACTTGCACTGGCCAGTTGATGGGGTTCAAAACCTTCATAAGCCATGGCTTCATATTCTAATTTTTCTCTCTTGACCTTTTCTCTCGTTTTCCTAGAGCTAGGTCAAACAAAAAAAAGATTTCCATCGATAAAAAGAGAATAAATGCACAAAAAGGGAAGGTTGTTGCACACATACCAAGCTGTTTGCAGTGCTAATTCAGTGACTTCATTCTCCTCTAAATTAGCTGCAATCTGCTTTGCAGCTTCATTCTCCTCTGTATTAGCTTCAATCTGCTCTAATGCTGCATTCTCCTCTACATTTATTGCTGCCCATTGTTCCTTTTCTTCAAATGAAGCATCCACTGTATTGGTACATAGCCTAGCAATGTGCCCTAGGGTTCCACATTTTTTTCACATACACTGTCTTTTTACACTACCCTCTTCACCTCTTCTGATCCTGTTCTTCCTCGGTCTTCCTGGTGGTCTAGTCAATACAGGAGAATGTAGTTTGGACCCTGGATCTACTATGTTCCATTGGTCTTTTCCCCAAGAGTGCAGGCACATTGGAAGCATAAGCAGCCCTAAATTTGGCAACAGAAAAATAGCAGAGATGTATTGATCAACTTCACCATCTTCACCACCTATAACAGTCATCAGATGTAGGGCATGTATGCATGGCTTCCCACAGAGCTGCCATTGCCTAGAACTGCATTTCCTAGTTGCTATGTTAACTGGATATATCCATTCCCTGTTTTTATTGTCAGTATATGTCACCTCAGCCTCGTGTGTCGCCGCTCGAATGCATTTCATGTTAAGTCCTCTTGCCTTGGCATGCAATGACTTAATAAGAGAAGGGAGCATAAGATGGCCAAGATATTCTATTTCTGCACTTCTTTTGCGAAGAGCCATCTTTATCATGATCATCTGCCGAATCTTATCAAATATTTGCCATATCAGAAGCCCTTTCAATGACTTGATCTTTGCATTGAAACACTCTTCCAGGTTGCAGGTCACATAGTCTACTTTTCATATTTCATTGAATTTGCTTCTTGACCACAACTTTCCATGATGTGCATCTAGGTACTCCTTCACCAGAGGATTGTGAGCATAGAACACTCTCAAATGATGCTCATGTTTCCTCTCACTGCATGTGTATGATGTTGGCCATAAGTTCTCATCACAAACTTTACCTTCGAATTTGTTTCCGAAATTCTGTGCTAGGTGTCGCATACATTCCCTATGCTCCACTCTAGGGAATACAATTTCAACTGCACTCTCCAAACCCTTGCAAGCATATGTGTGTATAGCTAAACCTGGGGGTGCACGTATAAGTTGCGCAACAGCTGCAGAAACCAAACCCAACTTTCCTCAGACTTTGCCTCCACCACACCAAATGCAAGTGGGAATAGGAAGTTGTGTCCATCAACTGCAGAAGCTGCCACTAGTTTTCCTCTCCACCTTCCATTCAAAGCAGTTGCATCAACAGCCAAATAGGGCCCGCAACCATGAAGAAACCCTTCGCCTTAGGATTCATTAATTCTCTTTCTCGATGGGATGGGGAAGGGATATAACTCAGCGGTAGAGTGTCACCTTCACGCGGTTGAAGAAACCCCTGCCAACAAGCCTTGAAACACTAGTAGAAAAAGGGTCAAACGTGAAGCACATTAGTGCCGGTTTGTATTTGAGCTGGCACAAATGTATACATTAGTGCTGGTTCCAACGGCTAGCCGGGCCGCTCTCATTAGTACCGGTTCGTGGCTAACCTTTAGCACCGGTTCGTGCCACGAACCGGTACTAATGAGAGTGGTGGCAGGATGTTGTCAGTCTGGGCCCCCTCTAGCACCTTTAGCACCGGTTCTTGGCACGAACCGGTACTAAAGGTCGTCCTACATAAACCCTTCGTCCACCCGAGCTCGCTCTGTTCTTCCCCTTTCCCCTCTCCTCTCTGTTCTCCCCCTCTTCCTCTCGAGCTCATCACACATTTTGCCCAAAAATTGTCAAGATTTGAAGGCCCCCATCCATTCAAATGATCACAAAGGTTAGCAACTTTGTCCTTTCATCTCTCATTGCTAGATTAGCTCTTGCAATGCTTTATATAGTTATTAATTTGTGAGTTTAGTAATTTTGGGAGGAAATATATATATGTGCTAGTATTTGATTTATATGCAATTTGAGGTTAAAATAACACTTAGTTTGCATATGTAGGTGTGGTTTACTTAGTGCCTTCTAAATCTCCGTCGTAACCACCGTCGATCGCCCGCACCGTCCCGTCGCCGGCACCACCTTGTGGTGAGCCTCTTGTTCATGAAATTTTATATAAAAAATTGATGTTTGTGTGATTTGGATATATAGTTACTCACATAATAATTATCTTACCCGTACGTTATTTGTTATACATAGTGCATGGTTTTGATATCCGTCCCCGTCGGCCCTCGTCCTTGTTATGATTCGGATGTGGTATATTCTCTTTTAAAACTATTTGTTGCATTTCGTGTTTATGACAAATTATGCCCATCAAGTTGACATAGATATTTTTATCTAGGAGGTATGTGAACCGGAAATTCCAGCCGACCCTATTGTCGAGAGGTTAAATTTAGTTGAAAGATAAAACGAGTACTTGAAAGAAAAATTGAAAAGAATTGTGGGGGAGAAGATGGAATTGGAGTTGCATGTTGCCGATGTCGTCGATGATCACAAGATCAAGAAGGAGAAAATGCGCTTGAAGATTAGAAAGATTAGAAAATATGCCATCGATAGTGAGGCTTGGTATCATTATGCTGTTCGATCAATTGTTACCTTAGTTGCGATCTTGATCGCATTTGTTGTTGCATTTAAATGCTTTAGCTAGAGAGTTATTTTTTTGTTGCATTTAAGTGTTGTATGAACTTTATGTATGAACTTGTATTAATTTGGTCTATTCGGTGTTGTGTAATGAAGATGAGCCAGCAATGGATGTACGATGACCGATGCTCTCCCCAGTTCATTGAGGGCGTGCATACTTTTATGCTTGCGGCTGAGGCAAACAAGCGGGCAGATGGTTTTATGCCTTGTCCATGTGCTGGCTGTAAGAGCGGTCGCAATTACTCTACGTCAAGAACCATTCACGTCCACCTGTTTGAGTCCGGTTTCATGCCCCACTATAATGTTTGGACCAAGCACGGAGAAAGAGGGGTTATGATGGAAGACAATGAAGAAGAAGAGGACGACGACAGCTATCCTGGCCATGGGTTCCCTGAATACGATGATACAACAATGGGGGAAGAATCTGAGCCGGTAATGCGGGAAGAAGCTGAGCCGGCAATGCGGGAAGAAGCTGGAGAAGAGGCATCATATGAGCCCGTTGATGATCTAGGTCGGGCCATTGCCGATGCAAAGAGAAACTGCGTAAGTGATTTGGAGAAGAAGAAGTTGCAACGCATGTTAGAGGATCACAAAAAATTGTTGTACCCGAATTGCGTAGGTGACAAGAAAAAGCTGGGCACCACACTGGAATTGCTGCAATGGAAGGCAGAGAATGGTGTATTTGACAAGGGATTTGGAAAGTTGCTGGTAATGATAAAGGATATGCTTCCAAAGGACAACGAATTGCCCGAGAGTATGTACGAAGCAAAGAAGGCTATCTGCCCTCTAGGGTTAGAGGTGCAGAAGATACATGCATGCCCTGATGATTGCATCCTCTACCGCGGTGAGTACGAGGATTTGAACGCTTGCCCGCTATGTGGTGCATTGCGCTATAAGATCAGCCGCGATGAGCATGGTGATGTCGAGGGCGAGCGCCCCAGGAAGAAGATTCTTGCCAAGGTGATGTGGTATTCTCCTATAATACCACGGTTGAAACATTTGTTCCAAAACAAAGATCATGCCAAGGTGATGCGATGGCACAGAGAAGACCGTAAGAAAGACAGAAAGTTGAGAGTACCCGCTGACGGGTCGCAGTGGAGAAAAATCGAAAGAAAGTACGGGAAGGAGTTTGCAGATGACGCAAGGAGCGTATGGTTTGGTCTAAGCGCAGATGGCATTAATCCTTTTGGGGAGCAGAGCAGCAACCATAGCACCTGGTCTGTGACTCTATGTTTGTATAACCTTCCTCCTTGGTTGTGCATGAAGCGGAAGTTCATTATGATGCCAGTGCTCATCCAAGGCCCTAAACAACCCGGCAACGACATTGATGTGTACCTAAGGCCATTAGTTGAAGAACTCTTACAATTGTGGAATGGAACAAGTGTACGTGCATGGGATGAGCACAAACAGGAAGAATTTGACCTAAAGGCATTGTTGTTCGTGACCATCAATGATTGGCCTGCTCTCAGTAACCTTTCAGGACAGACAAACAAGGGATACCACGGATGCACGCACTGTTTGGATGATACCGACAATATATATTTGAATAGTTGTAAGAAGAATGTGTACCTGGGACATCGTCGATTTCTTCCGAGCAGGCATCCCGTAAGAAAGAAAGGCAAGCATTTCAAAGGTGAGGCGGATCACCGGACGAAGCCTCGCCACCGTACTGGTACTGATGTACATGATATGGTCAAGGATTTGAAGGTGATATTTGGAAAGGGTCCTGGCGGACAACCTGTTCCAAAGGACGCTGACGGACACGCACCCATGTGGAAGAAGAAATATATATTTTGGGACCTGCCATATTGGAAAGACCTAGAGGTCCGCTCCGCAATCGACGTGATGCACGTGACGAAGAATCTTTGCATGACCCTGCTTGGCTTCTTGGGCGTGTATGGGAAGACAAAAGATACACCTGAGGCACAGGAGGACCAGCAACGTATGCACGGAGAAGACGGCATACATCAGGGTCATGCAAGCTACGATCTTACCAAAGAAGAGAAGGAAATCTTCTTTGAATGCCTGCTCAGTATTAAGGTACCGTCTGGCTTCTCGTCGAATATAAAGGGAATAATAAACATGGCAGAGAAAAAGTTCCAGAACCTAAAGTCTCATGACTGTCACGTGATTATGACGCAACTGCTTCCGGTTGCATTGAGGGGGCTTCTACCGGAAAACGGTCGATTAGCCATTGTGAAGCTATGTGCATTTCTCAATGCAATCTCTCAGAAGGTAATCGATCCAGAAATCATACCAAGGTTACAGAATGATTTGGTGCAATGTCTTGTCAGTTTCGATTTGGTGTTCCCACCATCCTTCTTCAACATCATGACACACGTCCTAGTTCACCTGTGCGAAGAGAATAACGTTTTGGGTCCTGTATTTCTACACAATATGATCCCCTTTGAGAGGTTCATGGGAGTCTTAAAGAAATATGTTCATAACCGTGCTAGGCCAGAAGGAAGCATCTCCAAGGGCCATCAAAATGAGGAGGTCATTGAGTTTTGTATTGACTTTATTCCTGACCTTAAGCCGATTGGTGTTCCTGAATCGCGGCATAAGGGCAGACTGGATGGAAAAGGCACGCTAGGAGGGGAACAAATAATATGTATGGACGGACATTCTCTCACTGAAGCACACTACACAGTTCTACAGAATTCCGCCTTGGTGGCTCCGTATATGGATGAACACAACAATTTGCTACGCTCCAAACACCTAGAGCGGTCTGATGACTGGATTACACGTGAACAAACCAGGAGTTTCGCCAGCTGGTTGCAGACACGTACCATCCATGACACCTCTATTGAAGATGACCTGTACTTGCTGTCCCAGTTACCATCTTCGAATATAATGACTTTCAAAGGGTACGAGATAAATGGTAATACATTTTACACGATCGCCCAAGATAAGAAGAGCACCAACCAAAACAGTGGTGTCCGCTTTGATGCAGAAACCAAGACGGGAAAGGAAACATATTATGGTTATATACAGGACATATGGGAACTTGACTATCGACGTGGTTTAAAGGTCCCTTTGTTTCGGTGCAAATGGGTCAATATGACACGAGGCGGGGTAACGGAAGACCCGCAGTACGGAATGACAACATCGGATCTCAACAATCTTGCGTATGCAGACGAACCATTCGTCCTAGCCAATGATGTGGCATAGGTTTTCTATGTGAAGGACATGTCTACCAAGCCAAGAAAAAGAAAAGATAAGGAAGCGAATGCATCGTACGATGAGCCAAAGCGGCACATAGTTCTTTATGGGAAGAGAAACATCGTGGGAGTGGATGACAAGACAGACAAGTCAGAAGATTAAGAAAAGTTTGATGAAATTGCTCCATTCACAGTGAATATTGACCCGAGCACCCCGTTAAATGATGAAGATTTTCCATGGTTACGGCGCAAAGGGACACACGCGAAGAAAAAGTTTCACACCCAAAGATCTGGGATGTGATCGGCTTCACTAGCTATCATCACTTTCTTCTGCGTTTCGCACCGAGAGGGGAATCTCTGTAATAGTTAGGGTAGTTATGTGTTTTGGCATTTGAAACGCGAAGAAATTTTATGTGAAAACAAATTCACACTAATTTCAAATAATTCAAAATTTAAACTATTCAAATTTGAAAACTACGGGCACTAACAGAAAAAATAGCAGAAAAGAAAGAAAAACTATAGCTGAAAAGAAAAAAACTATATAAAAAAATACTCAAAAATAAATAGAAGAAAATAAATATAGCAGAGAAGAAAAAACTACTCAGAAATAAATAGAAGAAAAAATAAAGAAGAAAAGAAAAAAAATTATATTTGCTATTTTTCAATTGTTTACAAAATGACCGTGAAATTGAAAATCACTACAAAATGAACTATGAAAATGTTGAATTTTGGCAAACTAGATGAAAAACTACTCACAAATAAATAGAAGAATATAAATATAACAGAAAAGAAAAAACTATACAAAAAACTACGCAAAAATAAATAGAAGAAAATAAAGCAGAAAAGAAAAAAACTATAAAAAAATTGGGGCGCTGCCCTGTGGGCCTGATAGGCCACAGGTGTGTAATTACACGCCTTAATGGCCCAGCAGACTCACAGGGCAGCGCTCAGAGTTTAGGCCCACAAGCCTGCTAGCTATATAGAGGAGTTCGAAGTGGTAGCCATGGCTGGGTTTATAAACCAGTGCGGCTGCCCTTCGCCCGGCGAGGTGGGACTAAACTTTGGGGTGGCAGCGCGACCCCTTTAGTACCGGGTGGTGGCACAAACCGATACTAAAGGGGGGGCCTACAGTACCGATTTGTGCCACCACCCGGTACTAAAGGGGGTCGCTTCCCGCTGCTTGGCCTGGCAAAAACAGGCCTTTAGTACCGGTTGGTGGCTCCAACCGGTACTAAAGGTGCCTTCTATATATACAACAGCTACGAAAATTTCAGTTTCCCTCTCTGTTTGTTCCTCTGTTTTCATCTCCGTCGCCGTCGCCGCTGCCCTCGATCGTCTCCGTCGCCGCTCGTCTCCGTCGCCGCCCCCGTCCCCGTCGCCGCCCCCGTCCCCGTCGCTGCCCTCGTCTCCGTCGCCGCCCCGGGCCCGTCCCCGTCGCGCCGTCCCCGTCCCCA